>NC_142640.1:23344337-23660029 GCF_053813885.1 Theobroma cacao | reverse complement strand
ATGCCTTCAAAAGCCTTATTACTCGCTTTAAATGGTTTTGTAATCTCATCATTGATTTCAAGTTCAATTTTTTACATTTTTTGTTAAAACAGATTATAATTGAATGCTTGCCTTTGGCAACATGAAGCTAAAACCCTCTATTGACAAGAAAAGTCCATTTACCCTCGCTCATGCCTTCAAAAGCCTTATTACTCGCTTTAAATGGTTTTATAATCTCATTATTGATTTTAAGTTGAATTTTTTTACATTTTTTCTTAAAACAGAATATAATTGAATGTTTAGCTTGGGAAACGTTAAGCTAAAACCCTCAATTAATAGGAAAAGTCCATTTATTGTAGCTCATGCCTTCAAAAGCCTTATTACAAGCTTTAAATGGTTTCTTAATCTCATTATTGATTTTAAGTTGAATTTGTTTTCATTTCTTTTAAAACTCATTATAATTGAATGTTTACCTCGACAAACGTTGGGCTAAAGCCCTCATTCGACATAAAAAGAGTATTTATAGTCACTCATGCCTTCAAAATCCTTATTACTTGCTTTCAATGGTTTTATAGTCTCATTATTGATTTCAAGTTGAATTTTTTTACATTTTTAGTTGAAACAGATGAAAATTGAATGTTTACCTCACGAAACGTTAAGCTAAAACCCTCTATTAACTGGAAAAGTCCATTTATTGTCGCTCATGTCTTCAAAAGCCTTATTACTCGCTTTCAATGGTTTTATAATCTCATTATCGATTTCAAGTTGAATTTTTTTATATTTTTTGTTAAAACATATTATAATTGAATGCTTGCCTTGGGTAAAATGAAGCTAAAGCCCTCTATTGACAAGAACAGTCCATTTATTCTCACTCATGCCTCAAAAGCCTTATTACTCGCTTTAAATGGTTTTGTAATCTCATTATTGATTTCAAGTTGAATTTTTTACATTTTTTGTTAAAATAGAATATAATTGAATGCTTACCTTGGGAATCGTGAAGCTAAAACTCTCTATTGGAAAGAAAAGTCCATTTATTGTCGGTTATGCCTTCAAAAGCCTTATTACTTGCTTTAAATGGCTTTATAATCACATTATTGATTTTAAGTTGAAATTTTTTTCATTGTTGGTTAAAACAAATTATAATTGATTGTTTACGTCGGGAAACATTAAGCTAAAACCCTCTATCAATAGAAAAAGTCCATTTATTGTCGCTCATGCCTTCAAAAGCCTTATTACTCTCTTTAAATGTTTTTATAATCTCATTATCGATTTCAAGCTAAATGTTTTTACATTTTTTGTTACAACAAATTATAATTGAATGCTTACCTTGGGAAACGTGAAGCTACAACCCTCAATTGACAAGAAAAGTCCATTTATTGTCGCCCATGCCTTCAAAAGCCTTATTACTCGCTTTAAATGGTTTATAATCTCATTATTGATTTTAAGTTGAATATTTTATACATTTTTTGTTAAAACAGATTATAATTGAATGTTTACCTTGGGAAACGTTAAGCTAAAACCCTCTATTAACAGGAAAAGTCTATTTATTGTCGCTCATTTCTTCAAAAGCCTTATTACTCGCTTTAAATGGTTTTGTAATCTCATTATTGATTGTAAGTTGATTTTTTACATTTTTTATTAAAACAGAATATAATAGAATACTTGCCTTGGGTAACATGAAGCTAAAACCCTCTATTGACAAGAAAAGTCCATTTACCGTCGCTCATGCCTTCAAAAGCCTTATTACTCGCTTTAAATGGTTTTATAATCTCATTATTAATTTTAAGTTGAATTTTTTTACATTTTTTCTTAAAACAGAATATAATTGATTGCTTGCCTTGGGTAACATGATGCTAAAACCCTCTATTGACAAGAAAAGTCCATTTATTGTCGCCCATGCCTTCAAAAGCCTTATTACTTGCTTTAAATGGTTTTATAATCTCATTATTGATTTTAAGTTGAATTTTTTTACATTTTTTGTTAAAACAGATTATAATTGAATGTTTACATTGGGAAACGTTAAGCTAAAACCCTCTATTAACAGGAAAAGTCTATTTATTGCCGCTCATTTCTTCAAAAGCCTTATTACTCGCTTTAAATGGTTTTGTAATCTCATTATTGATTGTAAGTTGATTTTTTACATTTTTTATTAAAACAGAATATAATAGAATACTTGCCTTGGGTAACATGAAGCTAAAACCCTCTATTGACAAGAAAAGTCCATTTATCGTCGCTCATGCCTTCAAAAGCCTTATTACTCGCTTTAAATGGTTTTATAATCTCATTATTGATTTTAAGTTGATTTTTTTTTATTTTTATTTAAAGCAAATTATAATTGAATGTTTACCTCAGGTAACGTTAAGCTAAACCCTCTGTTAATAGGTAAAGTCCATTTCTTGTCGCTCATGCCTTCAAAAGCCTTATTACTCGCTTTAAATGGTTTTGTAATCTCATCATTGATTTCAAGTTCAATTTTTTACATTTTTTGTTAAAACAGATTATAATTGAATGCTTGCCTTGGGTAACATGAAGCTAAAACCCTCTATTGACAAGAAAAGTCCATTTACTGTCGCTCAAGCCTAAAAAAGCCTTATTACACGCTTTAAATGGTTTCCTAATCTCTTTATTGATTTTAAGCTGAATGATTTTACATTTTTTTAAAACCGATTATAATTGAATGTTTACCTCGGGAAACGTGGCGCTAAAGCCCTAATTTGGTATAAAAAGAGCATTTATAATCACTCACGCCTTCAAAATCCTTATTACTCGCTTTCAATGGTTTTATAGCTTCATTATTGATTTCAGGTTGAATTTTTTTACATTTTTAGTTGAAGCAGATTAAAATGGAATCTTTACCTCAGAAAACGTTAAGCTAAAACCCTTTATTAACAAAAAAAGTCCATTTATTGTCGCTCATGCCTTCAAAAGCCTTATTACTCGCTTTCAATGGTTTTATAATCTCATTATCGATTTCAAGTTGAATATTTTTACATTTTTTGTTAAAAAAGATTATAATTGGATGCTTGGCTTGGGTAACATGAAGCTAAAGGCCTCTATTGATAAGAAAAGTCCATTTACTGTCGCTCATGCCTTCAAAAGCCTTATTATTCGCTCTAAATGGTTTTATAATCTCATTATTGATTTTAAGTTGATTTTTTTTTATTTTTATTTAAGGCAAATTATAATTGAATGTTTACCTCGGGAAACGTTAAGCTAAACCCTCTGTTAATAGGAAAAGTCCATTTATTGTCGCTCATGCCTTCAAAAGCCTTATTACTCGCTTTAAATGGTTTTGTAATCTCATCATTGATTTTGAGTTCAATTTTTTACATTTTTTGTTAAAACAGATTATAATTGATTGCTTGCCTTGGGTAACATGAAGCTAAAACCCTCTATTGACAAGAAAAGTCCATTTACCGTCGCTCATGCCTTCAAAAGCCTTATTACTCGCTTTAAATGGTTTTATAATCTCATTATTGATTTTAAGTTGAATTTTTTTACATTTTTTCTTAAAGCAGAATATAATTGATTGCTTGCCTTGGGTAACATGAAGCTAAAACCCTCTATTGACAAGAAAAGTCCATTTACCGTCGCTCATGCCTTCAAAAGCCTTATTACTCGCTTTAAATGGTTTTATAATCTCATTATTGATTTTAAGTTGATTTTTTTACATTTTTTCTTAAAACATAATATAATTGAATGTTTACCTTGGGAAACGTTAAGCTAAAACCCTCTATTAATAGGAAAAGTCCATTTATTGTAGCTCATGCCTTTAAAAGCCTTATTACAAGCTTTAAAATGTTTCCTAATCTCATTATTGATTTTAAGTTGAATTTGTTTTCATTTCTTTTAAAACTCATTATAATTGAATGTTTACCTCAGGAAACGTGGGGCTAAAGCCCTCATTTGACATATAAAGAGCATTTATAGTCATTCATGCCTTCAAAATCCTTATTACTCGCTTTCAATGGTTTTATAGTCTCATTATTGATTTCAAGTTGAATTTTTTTACATTTTTAGTTGAAACAGATTAAAATTGAATGTTTACCTCGGGAAACGTTAAGCTAAAACCCTCTATTAACAGGAAAAGTCCATTTATTGTCGCTCATGTCTTCAAAAGCCTTATTACTCGCTTTCAATGGTTTTATAATCTCATTATCGATTTCAAGTTGAATTTTTTTATATTTTTTGTTAAAACAGATTATAATTGAATGCTTGGCTTGGGTAAAATGAAGCTAAAACCCTTTATTGACAAGAACAGTCCATTTATTGTCGCTCATGCCTCGAAAGCCTTATTACTCGCTTTAAATTGTTTTGTAATCTCATTATTGATTTCAAGTTGAATTTTTTACATTTTTTGTTAAAACAGATTATAATTGAATGCTTACCTTGGGAAACGTGAAGCTAAAACTCTCTATTGACAAGAAAAGTCCATTTATTGTCGCTCATGCCTTCAAAAGCCTTATTACTTGCTTTAAATGGCTTTATAATCACATTATTGATTTTAAGTTGAAATGTTTTTCATTGTTGGTTAAAACAAATTATAATTGATTGTTTACCTAGGGAAACATTAAACTAAAACCCTCTATTAATAGAAAAAGTCCATTTATTGTCGCTCATGCCTTCAAAAGCCTTATTACTCGCTTTAAATGTTTTTATAATCTCATTATCGATTTCAAGTTAACTTTTTTTACTTTTTTGGTTAAAACAAATTATAATTGAATGCTTACCTTGGGAAACGTGAAGCTAAAACCCTCAATTGACAAGAAAAGTCCATTTATTGTCGCCCATGCCTTTAAAAGCCTTATTACTCGCTTTAAATGGTTTTATAATCTCATTATTGATTTTAAGTTGAATTTTTTTACATTTATTGTTAAAACAGATTATAATTGAATGTTTACCTTGGGAAACGTTAAGCTAAAACACTCTATTAATAGGAAAAGTCTATTTATTGTCGCTCATGCCTTCAAAAGCCTTATTACACGTTTTAAATGGTTTCCTAATCTCCTTATTGATTTTAAGTTGAATGATTTTACATTTTTTTAAAACTGATTATAACAGAATGTTTACCTCGGGAAAGGTGGGGCTAAAGCCCTAATTTGGTATAAAAAGAGCATTTATAATCACTCACGCCTTCAAAATCCTCATTACTCGCTTTCAATGGTTTTATAGTTTCATTATTTATTTCAAGTTGAATTTTTTTACATTTTTAGTTGAAGTAGATTAAAATGGAATGTTTACCTCAGAAAACATTAAGCTAAAACCCCTTATTAATAGGAAAAGTCCATTTATTGTCGTTCATGCCTTCAAAAGCCTTATTACTCGCTTTCAATGGTTTTATAATCTCATTATCGATTTCAAGTTGAATATTTTTACATTTTTTGTTAAAACAGATTATAATTGAATGCTTGCCTTGGGTAACATGAAGCTAAAACCCTCTATTGACAAGAAAAGTCCATTTACTGTCGCTCAAGCTTAAAAAAGCCTTATTACACGCTTTAAATGGTTTCCTAATCTCTTTATTGATTTTAAGTTGAATGATTTTACATTTTTTTAAAACCGATTATAATTGAATGTTTACCTTGGGAAACGTGGGGCTAAAGCCCTAATTTGGTATAAAAAGAGCATTTATAATCACTCACGCCTTCAAAATCCTTATTACTCGCTTTCAATGGTTTTATAGCTTCATTATTGATTTCAAGTTGAATTTTTTTACATTTTTAGTTGAAGCAGATTAAAATGGAATCTTTACCTCAGAAAACGTTAAGCTAAAACCCTTTATTAACAAAAAAAGTCCATTTATTGTCGCTCATGCCTTCAAAAGCCTTATTACTCGCTTTCAATGGTTTTATAATCTCATTATCGATTTCAAGTTGAATATTTTTACATTTTTTGTTAAAAAAGATTATAATTGGATGCTTGGCTTGGGTAACATGAAGCTAAAGGCCTCTATTGATAAGAAAAGTCCATTTACTGTCGCTCATGCCTTCAAAAGCCTTATTGTTCGCTCTAAATGGTTTTATAATCTCATTATTGATTTTAAGTTGATTTTTTTTTTATTTTTATTTAAAGCAAATTATAATTGAATGTTTACCTCGGGAAACGTTAAGCTAAACCCTCTGTTAATAGGAAAAGTCCATTTATTGTCGCTCATGCCTTCAAAAGCCTTATTACTCACTTTAAATGGTTTTGTAATCTCATCATTGATTTCGAGTTCAATTTTTTACATTTTTTGTTAAAACAGATTATAATTGATTGCTTGCCTTGGGTAACATGAAGCTAAAACCCTCTATTGACAAGAAAAGTCCATTTACCGTCGCTCATGCCTTCAAAAGCCTTATTACTCGCTTTAAATGGTTTTATAATCTCATTATTGATTTTAAGTTGAATTTTTTTACATTTTTTCTTAAAACAGAATATAATTGATTGCTTGCCTTGGGTAACATGAAGCTAAAACCCTCTATTGACAAGAAAAGTCCATTTACCGTCGCTCATGCCTTCAAAAGCCTTATTACTCGCTTTAAATGGTTTTATAATCTCATTATTGATTTTAAGTTGAATTTTTTTACATTTTTTCTTAAAACAGAATATAATTGAATGTTTACCTTGGGAAACGTTAAGCTAAAACCCTCTATTAATAGGAAAAGTCCATTTATTGTAGCTCATGCCTTTAAAAGCCTTATTACAAGCTTTAAAATGTTTCCTAATCTCATTATTGATTTTAAGTTGAATTTGTTTTCATTTCTTTTAAAACTCATTATAATTGAATGTTTACCTCAGGAAACGTGGGGCTAAAGCCCTCATTTGACATATAAAGAGCATTTATAGTCATTCATGCCTTCAAAATCCTTATTACTCGCTTTCAATGGTTTTATAGTCTCATTATTGATTTCAAGTTGAATTTTTTTACATTTTTAGTTGAAACAGATTAAAATTGAATGTTTACCTCGGGAAACGTTAAGCTAAAACCCTCTATTAACAGGAAAAGTCCATTTATTGTAGCTCATGTCTTCAAAAGCCTTATTATTTGCTTTCAATGGTTTTATAATCTCATTATCGATTTCAAGTTGAATTTTTTTATATTTTTTGTTAAAACATATTATAATTGAATGCTTGGCTTGGGTAAAATGAAGCTAAAACCCTTTATTGACAAGAACAGTCCATTTATTGTCGCTCATGCCTCAAAAGCCTTATTACTCGCTTTAAATTGTTTTGTAATCTCATTATTGATTTCAAGTTGAATTTTTTTACATTTTTTGTTAAAACAGATTATAATTGAATGTTTACCTTGGGAAACGTTAAGCTAAAACACTCTATTAATAGGAAAAGTCTATTTATTGTCGCTCATGCCTTCAAAAGCCTTATTACACGCTTTAAATGGTTTCCTAATCTCCTTATTGATTTTAAGTTGAATGATTTTACATTTTTTTAAAACTGATTATAACAGAATGTTTACCTCGGGAAAGGTGGGGCTAAAGCCCTAATTTCGTATAAAAAGAGCATTTATAATCACTCACGCCTTCAAAATCCTCATTACTCGCTTTCAATGGTTTTATAGTTTCATTATTTATTTCAAGTTGAATTTTTTTACATTTTTAGTTGAAGTAGATTAAAATGGAATGTTTACCTCATAAAACGTTAAGCTAAAACCCCTTATTAATAGGAAAAGTCCATTTATTGTCGCTCATGCCTTCAAAAGCCTTATTACTCGCTTTCAATGGTTTTATAATCTCATTATCGATTTCAAGTTGAATATTTTTACATTTTTTGTTAAAACAGATTATAATTGAATGCTTGCCTTGGGTAACATGAAGCTAAAGGCCTCTATTGACAAGAAAAGTCCATTTACTGTCGCTCATGCCTTCAAAAGCCTTATTATTCGCTCTCAATGGTTTTATAATCTCATTATTGATTTTAAGTTGATTTTTTTTATTTTTATTTAAAGCAAATTATAATTGAATATTTACCTCGGGAAACGTTAAGCTAAAACCCCTTATTAGTAGGAAAAGTCCATTTATTGTCGCTCATGCCTTCAAAAGCCTTATTACTCGCTTTCAATGGTTTTATAATCTCATTATCGATTTCAAGTTGAATATTTTTACATTTTTTGTTAAAACAGATTATAATTGAATGCTTGCCTTGGGTGACATGAAGCTAAAACCCTCTATTGACAAGAAAAGTCCATTTACCATCGCTTATGCCTTCAAAAGCCTTATTACTCGCTTTAAATGGTTTTATAATCTCATTATTGATTTTAACTTGAATGTTTTTACATTTTTTCTTAAAACGAAATATAATTGAATGTTTACCTTGTTAAACGTTAAGCTAAAACCCTCTATTAATAGAAAAAGTCCATTTATTGTAGCTCATGCCTTCAAACGCCTTATTACAAGCTTTAAATGGTTTCCCAATCTCATTATTGATTTTAAGTTGAATTTGTTTTGATTTCTTTTAAAACTCAATATAATTGAATGTTTACCTCGAGAAACGTGGGGCTAAAGCTCTCATTTGACATAAAAAGAGCATTTATAGTCACTCATGCCTTCAAAATCTTTATTACTCGCTCTGAATGGTTTTATAGTCTCATTATTGATTTCAAGTTGAATTTTTTTACATTTTTAGTTGAAACAGATTAAAATTGAATGTTTACCTCGGGAAACGTTAAGCTAAAACCCTCTATTAATAGGAAAAGTCCATTTATTGTCGCTCATGTCTTCAAAAGCCTTATTACTCGCTTTCAATGGTTTTATAATCTCATTATCGATTTCAAGTTGAATTTTTTTATATTTTTTGTTAAAACAGATTATAATTGAATGCTTGCCTTGGGTAAAATGAAGCTAAAACCCTCTATTGACAAGAACAGTCCATTTATTGTCGCTCATGCCTCAAAAGCCTTATTACTCGCTTTAAATGGTTTTGTAATCTCATAATTGATTTCAAGTTGAATTTTTTACATTTTTTGTTAAAACAGATTATAATTGAATGCTTACCTTGGGAAACATGAAGCTAAAACTCTCTATTGGCAAGATAAGTCCATTTATTGTCGCTCATGCCTTCAAAAGCCTTATTACTTGCTTTAAATGGCTTTACAATCACATTACTGATTTTAAGTTGAAATGTTTTTCATTGTTGGTTAAAACAAATTATAATTGATTGTTTACCTAGGGAAACATTAAGCTAAAACCCTCTATTAATAGAAAAAGTCCATTTATTGTCGCTCATGCCTTCAAAAGCCTTATTACTCGCTTTAAATGTTTTTATAATCTCATTATCGATTTCAAGTTAAATTTTTTTACATTTTTGGTTAAAAAAAATTATAATTGAATGCTTACCTTGGGAAACGTGAAGCTAAAACCCTCAATTGACAAGAAAAGTCCATTTATTGTCGCCCATGCCTTTAAAAGCCTTATTACTCGCTTTAAATGGTTTTATAATATCATTATTGATTTTAAGTTGAATTTTTTTACATTTTTTGTTAAAACAGATTGTAATTGAATGTTTACCTTGGGAAACGTTAAGCTAAAACACTCTATTAACAGGAAAAGTCTATTTATTGTCGCTCATGCCTTTAAAATCCTTATTACACGCTTTAAATGGTTTCCTAAACTCTTTATTGATTTTAAGTTGAATGATTTTACATTTTTTTAAAACTGATTATAACAGAATGTTTACCTCGGGAAACGTGGGGCTAAAGCCCTAATTTGGTATAAAAAGAGCATTTATAATCACTCACGCCTTCAAAAACCTTATTACTCGCTTTCAATGGTTTTATAGTTTCATTATTGATTTCAAGTTGAATTTTTTTACATTTTTAGTTGAAGCAGATTAAAATAGAATGTTTACCTCAGAAAACGTTAAGCTAAAACCCCTTATTAACAGGAAAAGTCCATTTATTGTCGCTCATGCCTTCAAAAGCCTTATTACTCGCTTTCAATGGTTTTATAATCTCATTATCGATTTCAAGTTGAATATTTTTACATTTTTTGTTAAAACAAATTATAATTGAGTGCTTGCCTTGGGTAACATGAAGCTAAAGGCCTCTATTGACAAGAAAAGTCCATTTATTGTCGCTCATGCCTTCAAAAGCCTTATTACTCGCTTTAAATGGTTTTATAATCTCATTATTGATTTTAAGTTGATTTTTGTTATATTTTTATGTAAAGCAAATTATAATTGAATGTTTACCTCGGGAAACGTTAAGCTAAACCTCTGTTAATAGGAAAAGTCCATTTATTGTCGCCCATGCCTTAAAGGCCTTATTACTCGCTTTAAATGGTTTTGTAATCTCATTATTGATTTCAGGTTCAATTTTTTACATTTTTTGTTAAAACAGATTATAATTGAATGCTTGCCTTGGGTAACATGAAGCTAAAACCCTCTATTGACAAGAAAAGTCCATTTACCATCGCTCATGCCTAAACAAGCCTTATTACACGCTTTAAATGGTTTCCTAATCTCTTTATTGATTTTAAGTTGAATGATTTTACATTTTTTTAAAACCGATTATAATTGGATGTTTACCTCGGGAAACGTGGGGCTAAAGCCCTAATTTGGTATAAAAAGAGCATTTATAATCACTCACGCCTTCAAAAACCTTATTACTCGCTTTCAATGGTTTTATAGTTTCATTATTGATTTCGAGTTGAATTTTTTTACATTTTTAGTTGAAGCAAATTAAAATGGAATCTTTACCTCAGAAAACGTTAAGCTAAAACCCTCTATTAACAGGAAAAGTCCATTTATTGTCGCTCATACCTTCAAAAGCCTTATTACTCGCTTTCAATGGTTTTATAATCTCATTATCGATTTCAAGTAGAATATTTTTACATTTTTTGTTAAAACAGATTATAATTGAATGCTTGCCTTGGGTAACATGAAGCTAAAGGCCTCTATTGATAAGAAAAGTCCATTTACTGTCGCTCATGCCTTCAAAAGCCTTATTATTCGCTCTAAATGGTTTTATAATCTCATTATTGATTTTAAGTTGATTTTTTTTATTTTTATTTAAAGCAAATTATAATTGAATGTTTACCTTGGGAAACATTAAGCTAAACCCTATGTTAATAGGAAAAGTCCATTTATTGCCGCTCATGCCTTCAAAAGCCTTATTACTCGCTTTAAATGGTTTTGTAATCTCATCATTGATTTCAAGTTCAATTTTTTACATTTTTTGTTAAAACAGATTATAATTGAATGCTTGCCTTTGGTAACATGAAGCTAAAACCCTCTATTGACAAGAAAAGTCCATTTACCGTCGCTCATGCCTTCAAAAGCCTTATTACTCGCTTTAAATGGTTTTATAATCTCATTTTTTATTTTAAGTTGAATTTTTTTACATTTTTTCTTAAAACAGAATATAATTGAATGTTTAGCTTGGGAAACGTTAAGCTAAAACCCTCAATTAATAGGAAAAGTCCATTTATTGTAGCCCATGCCTTCAAAATCCTTATTACAAGCTTTAAATGGTTTCTTAATCTCATTATTGATTTTAAGTTGAATTTGTTTTCATTTCTTTTAAAACTCATTATAATTGAATGTTTACGTCGAGAAACGTGGGGCTAAAGCCCTCATTTGACATAAAAAGAGTATTTATAGTCACTCATGCCTTCAAAATCCTTATTACTTGCTTTCAATGGTTTTATAGTCTCATTATTGATTTCAAGTTGAATTTTTTTACATTTTTAGTTGAAACGGATGAAAATCGAATGTTTACCTCGGGAAACGTTAAGCTAAAACCCTCTATTAACAGGAAAAGTCCATTTATTGTCGCTCATGTCTTCAAAAGCCTTATTACTCGCTTTCAATGGTTTTATAATCTCATTATCGATTTCAAGTTGAATTGTTTTATATTTTTTGTTAAAACAGATTATAATTGAATGCTTGCCTTGGGTAAAATGAAGCTAAAACCCTCTATTGACAAGAACAGTCCATTTATTATCACTCATGCCTCAAAAGCCTTATTACTCGCTTTAAATGGTTTTGTAATCTCATTATTGATTTCAAGTTGAATTTTTTACATTTTTTGTTAAAATAGATTATAATTGAATACTTACCTTGGGAATCGTGAAGCTAAAACTCTCTATTGGAAAGAAAAGTCCATTTATTGTCGCTCATGCCTTCAAAAGCCTTATTACTCGCTTTCAATGGTTTTATAATCTCATTATCGATTTCAAGTTGAATTTTTTTACATTTTTTGTTAAAACAGATTATAATTGAATGCTTGCCTTGGGTAACATGAAGCTAAAGCCCTCTATTGACAAGAAAAGTCCATTTACTGTCGCTCATGCCTTCAAAAGCCTTATTACTCGCTTTAAATGGTTTTATAATCTCATTATTGATTTTAAGTTGATTTTTTTTATATTTTTATTTAAAGCAAATTATAATTGAATGTTTACCTCGGGAAACGTTAAGCTAAACCTCTGTTAATAGGAAAAGTCCATTTATTGTCGCCCATGCCTTAAAAGCCTTATTACTCGCTTTAAATGGTTTTGTAATCTCATCATTGATTTCAAGTTCAATTTTTTACATTTTTTGTTAAAACAGATTATAATTGAATGCTTGCCTTGGGTAACATGAAGCTAAAACCCTCTATTGACAAGAAAAGTCCATTTACTGTCGCTCATGCCTAAAAAAGCCTTATTACACGCTTTAAATGGTTTCCTAATCTCTTTATTGATTTTAAGTTGAATGATTTTACATTTTTTTAAAACCGATTATAATTGAATGTTTACCTCAGGAAACGTGGGGCTAAAGCCCTAATTTGGTATAAAAAGAGCATTTATAATCACTCACGCCTTCAAAATCCTTATTACTCGCTTTCAATGGTTTTATAGTTTCATTATTGATTTCGAGTTGAATTTTTTTACATTTTTAGTTGAAGCAGATTAAAATGGAATCTTTACCTCAAAAAACGTTAAGCTAAAACCCTCTATTAACAGGAAAAGTCCATTTATTGTCGCTCATACCTTCAAAAGCCTTATTACTAGCTTTCAATGGATTTATAATCTTATTATCGATTTCAAGTTGAATATTTTTACATTTTTTGTTAAAACAGATTATAATTGAATGCTTGCCTTGGGTAACACGAAGCTAAAGGCCTCTATTGATAAGAAAAGTCCATTTACTGTCGCTCATGCCTTCAAAAGCCTTATTATTCGCTCTAAATGGTTTTATAATTTCATTATTGATTTTAAGTTGATTTTTTTTATCTTTATTTAAAGCAAATTATAATTGAATTTTTACCTTGGGAAACGTTAAGCTAAACCCTCTGTTAATAGGAAAAGTCCATTTATTGTCGCTCATGCCTTCAAAAGCCTTATTACTCGCTTTAAATGGTTTTGTAATCTCATCATTGATTTCAAGTTCAATTTTTTACATTTTTTGTTAAAACAGATTATAATTGAATGCTTGCCTTTGGTAACATGAAGCTAAAACCCTCTATTGACAAGAAAAGTACATTTACGGTCGCTCATGCCTTCAAAAGCCTTATTACTCGCTTTAAATGGTTTTATAATCTCATTATTGATTTTAAGTTGAATTTTTTTACATTTTTTCTTAAAACAGAATATAATTGAATGTTTACCTTGGGAAACATTAAGCTAAAACCCTCTATTAATAGGAAAAGTCCATTTATTGTAGCTCATGCCTTTAAAAGCCTTATTACAAGCTTTAAATTCTTTCCTAATCTCATTATTGATTTTAAGTTGAATTTGTTTTCATTTCTTTTAAAACTCATTATAATTGAATGTTTACCTCGAGAAACGTGGGGCTAAAGCCCTCATTTGACATAAAAAGAGCATTTATAGTCACTCATGCCTTCAAAATCCTTATTACTCGCTTTCAATGGTTTTATAGTCTCATTATTGATTTCAAGTTGAATTTTTTTACATTTTTAGTTGAAACAGATGAAAATTGAATGTTTACCTCGGGAAACGTTAAGCTAAAACCCTCTATTAACAGGAAAAGTCCATTTATTGTCGCTCATATCTTCAAAAGCCTTATTACTCGCTTTCAATGGTTTTATAATCTCATTATAGATTTCAAGTTGAATTTTTTTATATTTTTTGTTAAAACATATGATAATTGAATGCTTGCCTTGGGTAAAATGAAGCTAAAACACTCTATTGACAAGAACAGTCCATTTATTGTCGCTCATGCCTCAAAAGCCTTATTACTCGCTTTAAATGGTTTTGTAATCTCATTATTGATTTCAAGTTGAATTTTTTACATTTTTTGTTAAAACAGATTATAATTGAATGCTTACCTTGGGAAACGTGAAGCTAAAACTCTCTATCGGCAAGAAAAGTCCATTTATTGTCGCTCTTGCCTTCAAAAGCTTTATTACTTGTTTTAAATGGCTTTATAATCACATTATTGATTTTAAGTTGAAATTTTTTTCATTGTATGTTAAAACAAATTATAATTGATTGTTTACCTCGAGAAACATTAAGCTAAAACCCTCTATAAATAGAAAAAGTCCATTTATTGTCGCTCATGCCTTCAAAAGCCTTATTACTCGCTTTAAATGCTTTTATAATCTCATTATCGATTTCAAGTTAAATATTTTTACATTTTTTGTTAAAACAAAATATAATTGAATGCTTACCTTGGGAAACGTGAAGCTAAAACCTCAATTGACAAGAAAAGTCCATTTATTGTCGCCCATGCCTTCAAAAGCCTTATTACTCGCTTTAAATGGTTTTATAATCTCATTATTGATTTTAAGTTGAATTTTTTTACATTTTTTGTTAAAACAGATTATAATTGAATGCTTGCCTTGGGAAACGTGAAACTAAAACCTTCTATTGACAAGAAAAGTCCATTTATTGTCGCTCATGCCTTCACAAGCCTTATTACTCGCTTTAAATGGCTTTATTATCACATTATTGTATTTAAGTTGAATTTTTTTATATTTTTATTTATAACAGATTATGATTGAATGTTTACCTCGGGAAACGTTAAGCTAAAACCCTCTATTAATAGGAAAAGTCCATTTATTATCGCTCATACCTTCAAAAGCCTTATTTCTCGTATTAAATGATTTTATAATCTCATTATCGATTTCAAGTTGAATTTTTTTACATTTTTTGTTAAAACAAATTATAATTGAATGCTTGCCTTGGGCAACATGAAGCAAAAACCCTCTATTGACACGAAAAGTCCATTTATTATCGCTCATGCCTTCAAAAGCCTTATTACTCGCTTTAAATGGTTTTATAATCTCATTATAGATTTTAAGTTGTATTTTTTTTCATTTTTTCTTTAAAAAGAATATAATTGAATGTTTACCTCGGGAAACGTTAAGCTAAAATCCTCTATTGATAGGAAAAGTCCATTTTATTGTCGCTCATGCCTTCAAAAGCCTTATTACTAGCTTTAAATGGTTTCCTAATCTCATTATTGATTTTAAGTTGAATTTGTTTTCATTTCTTTTAAAACGGATTATAATTGAATGTTTACCTCAGGAAACGTGGGGCTAAAGCCCTCATTTGACATACAAAGAGCATTTATAGTCATTCATGCCTTCAAAATCCTTATTACTCTCTTTCAATGGTTTTATAGTCTCATTATTGATTTCAAGTTGAATTTTTTTACATTTTTAGTTGAAACAGATTAAAATTGAATGTTTACCTCGGGAAACGTTAAGCTAAAACCCTCTATTAACAGGAAAAGTCCATTTATTGTCGCTCATATCTTCAAAAGCCTTATTACTCGCTTTCAATGGTTTTATAATCTCATTATCGATTTCAAGTTGAATTTTTTTATATTTTTTGTTAAAACAGATTATAATTGAATGCTTGCCTTGGGTAAAATGAAGCTAAAACCCTCTATTGACAAGAACAGTCCATTTATTGTTGCTCATGCCTCAAAAGCCTTATTACTCACTTTCAATGGTTTTCTAGTTTCATTATTGATTTCAAGTTGAATTTTTTTACATTTTTTGTTGAAGCAGATTAAAATGGAATCTTTACCTCAGAAAATGTTAAGCTAAAACCCTCTATTAACAGGAAAAGTCCATTTATTGTCGCTCATACCTTCAAAAGCCTTATTACTCGCTTTCAATGGTTTTATCATCTCATTATCGATTTCAAGTTGAATATTTTTATATTTTTTGTTAAAACAAAATATAATTGATTGCTTACCTTGGGAAACGTGAAGCTAAAACCTCAATTGACAAGAAAAGTCCATTTATTGTCGCCCATGCCTTCAAAAGCCTTATTACTCGCTTTAAACGGTTTTATAATCTCATTATTGATTTTAAGTTGAATTTTTTTACATTTTTTGTTAAAACAGATTATAATTGAATGCTTGCCTTGGGAAACGTGAAACTAAAACCTTCTATTGACAAGAAAATTCCATTTATTGTCGCTCATGCCTTCACAAGCCTTATTACTCGCTTTAAATGGCTTTATAATCACATTATTGTATTTAAGTTGAATTTTTTTATATTTTTATTTAAAACAGATTATGATTGAATGTTTACCTCGGGAAACGTTAAGCTAAAACCCTCTATTAATAGGAAAAGTCCATTTATTATCGCTCATGCCTTCAAAAGCCTTATTTCTCGTATTAAATGGTTTTATAATCTCATTATCGATTTCAAGTTGAATTTTTTTACATTTTTTGTTAAAACAAATTATAATTGAATGCTTGCCTTGGGCAACATGAAGCAAAAACCCTCTATTGACACGAAAAGTCCATTTATTATCGCTCATGCCTTCAAAAGCCTTATTACTCGCTTTAAATGGTTTTATAATCTCATTATAGATTTTAAGTTGTATTTTTTTTCATTTTTTCTTTAAAAAGAATATAATTGAATGTTTACCTCGGGAAACGTTAAGCTAAAATCCTCTATTGATAGGAAAAGTCCATTTTATTGTCGCTCATTCCTTCAAAAGCCTTATTACTCGCTTTAAATGGTTTCCTAATCTCATTATTGATTTTAAGTTGAATTTGTTTTCATTTCTTTTAAAACGGATTATAATTGAATGTTTACCTCAGGAAACATGGGGCTAAAGCCCTCATTTGACATACAAAGAGCATTTATAGTCATTCATGCCTTCAAAATCCTTATTACTCGCTTTCAATGGTTTTATAGTCTCATTATTGATTTCAAGTTGAATTTTTTTACATTTTTAGTTGAAACAGATTAAAATTGAATGTTTACCTCGGGAAACGTTAAGCTAAAACCCTCTATTATTAGGAAAAGTCCATTTATTGTCGCTCATGTCTTCAAAAGCCTTATTACTCGCTTTCAATGGTTTTATAATCTCATTATCGATTTCAAGTTGAATTTTTTTATATTTTTTGTTAAAACAGATTATAATTGAATGCTTGCCTTGGGTAAAATGAAGCTAAAACCCTCTATTGACAAGAACAGTCCATTTATTGTCGCTCATGCCTCAAAAGCCTTATTACTCACTTTCAATGGTTTTATAGTTTCATTATTGATTTCAAGTTGAATTTTTTTACATTTTTAGTTGAAGCAGATTAAAATGGAATCTTTACCTCAGAAAATGTTAAGCTAAAACCCTCTATTAACAGGAAAAGTCCATTTATTGTCGCTCATACCTTCAAAAGCCTTATTACTCGCTTTCAATGGTTTTATCATCTCATTATCGATTTCAAGTTGAATATTTTTACATTTTTTGTTAAAACAGATTATAATTGAATGCTTGCCTTGGGTAACAAGAAGCTAAAGGCCTCTATTGACAAGAAAAGTCCATTTACTGTCGCTCATGCCTTCAAAAGCCTTATTATTCGCTCTAAATGGTTTTATAATCTCATTATTGATTTTAAGTTGATTTTTTTTATTTTTATTTAAAGCAAATTATAATTGAATGTTTACCTCAGGAAACGTTAAGCTAAAACCCCTTATTAATAGGAAAAGTCCATTTATTGTCGCTCATGCCTTCAAAAGCCTTATTACTCGCTTTCAATGGTTTTATAATCTCATTATCGATTTCAAGTTTAATATTTTTACATTTTTTGTTAAAACAGATTATAATTGAATGCTTGCTTTGGGTAACATGAAGCTAAAACCCTCTATTGACAAGAAAAGCCCATTTACCGTCGCTCATGCCTTCAAAAGCCTTATTACTCGCTTTAAATGGTTTTATAATCTCATTATTGATTTTAACTTGAATGTTTTTACATTTTTTCTTAAAACGGAATATAATTGAATGTTTACCTTGTTAAACGTTAAGCTAAAACCCTCTATTAATAGAAAAAGTCCATTTATTGTAGCTCATGCCTTCAAAAGCCTTATTACAAGCTTTAAATGGTTTCCCAATCTCATTATTGATTTTAAGTTGAATTTGTTTTGATTTCTTTTAAAACTCATTATAATTGAATGTTTACCTCGAGAAACGTGGGGCTAAAGCCCTCATTTGACATAAAAAGAGCATTTATAGTCACTCATGCCTTCAAAATCTTTATTACTCGCTTTGAATGGTTTTATAGTCTCATTATTGATTTCAAGTTGAATTTTTTTACATTTTTAGTTGAAACAGATGAAAATTGAATGTTTACCTCGGGAAACGTTAAGCTAAAACCCTCTATTAACAGGAAAAGTTCATTTATTGTCGCTCATGTCTTCAAAAGCCTTATTACTTGCTTTCAATGGTTTTATAATCTCATTATAGATTTCAAGTTGAATTTTTTTATATTTTTTGTTAAAACAGATTATAATTGAATGCTTGCCTTGCGTAAAATGAATCTAAAACCCTCTATTGACAAGAACAGTCCATTTATTGTCGCTCATGCCTCAAAAGCCTTATTACTCGCTTTAAATGGTTTTGTAATCTCATTATTGATTTCAAGTTGAATTTTTTACATTTTTTGTTAAAATAGATTATAATTGAATGCTTACCTTGGGAATCATGAAGCTAAAACTCTCTATTGGAAAGAAAAGTCCATTTATTGTCGCCCATGCCTTCAAAAGCCTTTATTACTTGCTTTAAATGGCGTTATAAGCACATTATTGATTTTAAGTTGAAATTTTTTTCATTGTTGGTTAAAACAAATTATAATTGATTGTTTACGTCAGGAAACATTAAGCTAAAACCCTCTATTAACAGAAAAAGTCCATTTATTGTCGCTCATGCCTTCAAAAGCCTTATTACTCTCTTTAAATGTTTTTATGATCTCATTATCGATTTCAAGTTAATTTTTTTTACATTTTTTGTTACAACAAATTATAATTGAATGCTTACCTTGGGAAACGTGAAGCTAAAACCCTCAATTGACAAGAAAAGTCCATTTATTGTCGCCCATGCCTTCAAAAGCCTTATTACTCGCTTTAAATGGATTTATAATCTCATTATTGATTTTAAGTTGAATTTTTTTACATTTTTTGTTAAACCAGATTATAATTGAATGTTTACCTTGGGAAACGTTAAGCTAAAACCCTCTATTAACAGGAAAAGTCTATTTATTGTCGCTCATTCCTTCAAAAGCCTTCTTACTCGCTTTAAATGGTTTTGTAATCTCATTATTGATTGTAAGTTCAATTTTTTACATTTTTTATTAAAACAGAATATAATTGAATACTTGCCTTGGGTAACATGAAGCTAAAACCCTCTATTGACAAGAAAAGTCCATTTACCGTCGCTCATGCCTTCAAAAGCCTTCTTACTCGCTTTCAATGGTTTTATAATCTCATTATCGATTTCAAGTTGAATTTTTTTACATTTTTTGTTAAAACAGATTATAATTGAATGCTTGCCTTGGGTAACATGAAGCTAAAGCACTCTATTGACAAGAAAAGTCCATTTACTGTCGCTCATGCCTTCAAAAGCCTTATTATTCGCTTTAAATGGTTTTATAATCTCATTATCGATTTTAAGTTGATTTTTTTTATTTTTATTTAAAGTAAATTATAATTGAATGTTTACCTTAGGTAACGTTAAGCTAAACCCTCTGTTAATAGGTAAAGTGCAGTTCTTGTCGCTCATGCCTTCAAAAGCCTTATTACTCGCTTTAAATGGTTTTGTAATCTCATTATTGATTTCAAGTTCAATTTTTTATACTTTTTGTTAAAACAGATTATAATTGAATGCTTGCCTTGGGTAACATGAAGCTAAAACCCTCTATTGACAAGAAAAGTCCATTTACTGTCGCTCATGCCTAAAAAAGCCTTATTACACGCTTTAAATGGTTTCCTAATCTCTTTATTGATTTTAAGTTGAATGATTTTACATTTTTTTAAAACCGATTATAATTGAATGTTTACCTCGGGAAACGTGGGGCTAAAGCCCTAATTTGGTATAAAAAGAGCATTTATAATCACTCACGCCTTCAAAATCCTTATTACTCGCTTTCAATGGTTTTCTAGTTTCATTATTGATTTCAAGTTGAATTTTTTTACATTTTTAGTTGAAGCAGATTAAAATGGAATCTTTACCTCAGAAAATGTTAAGCTAAAACCCTTTATTAACAGAAAAAGTCTATTTATTGTCGCTCATGCCTTCAAAAGCCTTATTACTCGCTTTCAATGGTTTTATAATCTCATTATCGATTTCAAGTTGAATATTTTTACATTTTTTGTTAAAACAGATTATAATTGAATGCTTGCCTTGGGTAACATGAAGCTAAAGCACTCTATTGACAAGAAAAGTTCATTTACTGTCGCTCATGCCTTCAAAAGCCTTATTATTCGCTTTAAATGGTTTTATAATCTCATTATTGATTTTAAGTTGATTTTTTTTTATTTTTATTTAAAGTAAATTATAATTGAATGTTTACCTTAGGTAACGTTAAGCTAAACCCTCTGTTAATAGGTAAAGTGCATTTCTTGTCGCTCATGCCTTCAAAAGCCTTATTACTCGCTTTAAATGGTTTTGTAATCTCATCATTAATTTCAAGATCAATTTTTTATACTTTTTGTTAAAACAGATTATAATTGAATGCTTGCCTTGGGTAACATGAAGCTAAAACCCTCTATTGACAAGAAAAGTCCATTTACTGTCGCTCATGCATAAAAAAGCCTTATTACACGCTTTAAATGGTTTCCTAATCTCTTTATTGATTTTAAGTTGAATGATTTTACATTTTTTTAAAACCGATTATAATTGAATGTTTACCTCGGGAAACGTGGGGCTAAAGCCCTAATTTGGTATAAAAAGAGCATTTATAATCACTCACGCCTTCAAAATCCTTATTACTCGCTTTCAATGGTTTTCTAGTTTCATTATAGATTTCAAGTTGAATTTTTTTATATTTTTAGTTGAAGCAGATTAAAATGGAATCTTTACCTCAGAAAATGTTAAGCTAAAACCCTTTATTAACAGAAAAAGTCTATTTATTGTCGTTCATGCCTTCAAAAGCCTTATTACTCGCTTTCAATGGTTTTATAATCTCATTATCGATTTCAAGTTGAATATTTTTACATTTTTTGTTAAAACAGATTATAATTGAATGCTTGCCTTGGGTAACATGAAGCTAAAGGCCTCTATTGATAAGAAAAGTCCATTTACTGTCGCTCATGCCTTCAAAAGCCTTATTATTCGCTCTAAATGGTTTTATAATCTCATTATTGATTTTAAGTTGATTTTTTTTATTTTTACTTAAAGCAAATTATAATTGAATGTTTACCTCGGGAAACGTTAAGCTAAACCCTCTGTTAATAGGAAAAGTCCATTTATTGTCGCTCATGCCTTCAAAAGCCTTATTACTCGCTTTAAATGGTTTTGTAATCTCATCATTGATTTCAAGTTCAATTTTTTACATTTTTTGTTAAAACAGATTATAATTGATTGCTTGCCTTGGGTAACATGAAGCTAAAACCCTCTATTGACAAGAAAAGTCAATTTACCGTCGCTCACGCCTTCAAAAGCCTTATTACTCGCTTTAAATGGTTTTATAATCTCATTATTGATTTTAAGTTGAATTTTTTTACATTTTTTCTTAAAACAGAATATAATTGAACGTTTGACTTGGGAAGCGTTAAGCTAAAACCCTCTATTAATAGGAAAAGTCCATTTATTGTAGCTCATACCTTTAAAAGCCTTATTACAAGCTTTAAATTGTTTCCTAATCTCATTATTGATTTTAAGTTGAATTTGTTTTCATTTCTTTTAAAACTCATTATAATTGAATGTTTACCTCGAGAAACGTGGGGCTAAAGCCCTCATTTGACATAAAAAGATCATTTATAGTCACTCATGCCTTCAAAATCCTTATTACTCGCTTTCAATGGTTTTATAGTCTCATTATTGATTACAAGTTGAATTTTTTTACATTTTTAGTTGAAACAGATGAAAATTGAATGTTTACTTCGGGAAACGTTAAGCTAAAACCCTCTATTAACAGGAAAAGTCCATTTATTGTCGCTCATGTCTTCAAAAGCCTTATGACTCGCTTTCAATGGTTTTACAATCTCATTATCGATTTCAAGTTGAATTTTTTTATATTTTTTGTTAAAACAGATTATAATTGAATGCTTGCCTTGGGTAAAATGAAGCTAAAACCCTCTATTGACAAGAACAGTACATTTATTGTCGCTCATGTCTTCAAAAGCCTTATTACTCGCTTTAAATGGTTTTGTAATCTCATTGTTGATTTCAAGTTGAATTTTTTACATTTTTTGTTAAAACAGATTATAATTGAATACTTACCTTGGGAAACGTGAAGCTAAAACTCTCTATTGGAAAGAAAAGTTCTTTTATTGTCGCTCATGCCTTCAAAAGCCTTATTACTTGCTTTAAATGGCTTTATAATCACATTATTGATTTTAAGTTGAAATTTTTTTCATTGTTGGTTAAAACAAATTCTAATTGATTGTTTACGTCAGGAAACATTAAGCTAAAACCCTCTATTAATAGAAAAAGTCCATTTATTGTCGCTCATGCCTTCAAAAGCCTTATTACTCGCTTTAAATGTTTTTATAATCTCATTATCGATTTCAAGTTAAATTTTTTTACATTTTTTGTTACAACAAATTATAATTGAATGTTTACCTTGGGTAACGTTAAGCTAAAACCCTCTATTAACAGGAAAAGTCTATTTATTGTCGCTCATGCTTTCAAAAGCCTTATTAAACGCTTTATATGGTTTTCTAATCTCTTTATTGATTTTAAGTTGAATGATTTTACATTTTTTTAAAACCGATTATAATTCATTGTTTACCTCAGAAAACGTGGGGCTAAAGCCCTAATTTGGTATAAAAAGAGCATTTATAATCACTCACGCCTTCAAAATCCTTATTACTCGCTTTCAATGGTTTTACAGTTTCATTATTGATTTCAAGTTTAGTTTTTTTACATTTTTAGTTGAAGCAGATTAAAATGGAATGTTTACCTCAGAAAACATTATGCTAAAACCCCCTATTAACAGGAAAAGTCCATTTATTGTCGCTCATGCCTTCAAAAGCCTTATTACTCGCTTTCAATGGTTTTCTAATCTCATTATCGATTTCAAGTTGAATATTTTTACATTTTTTTGTTAAAACAGATTATAATTGAATGCTTGCCTTGGGTAACATGAAGCTAAAGCCCTCTATTGACAAGAAAAGTCCATTTACTGTCGCTCATGCCTTCAAAAGTCTTATTACTCGCTTTAAATGGTTTTATAATCACATTATTGATTTTAAGTTGATTTTTTTAAAATTTTTATTTAAAGCAAATTATAATTGAATGTTTACCTCGGGAAACGTTAAGCTAAACCCTCTGTTAATAGGAAAAGTCCATTTATTGTCGCTCATGCCTTCAAAAGCCTTATTACTCGCTTTAAATGGTTTTGTAATCTCATTATTGATTGTAAGTTCAATTTTTTATATTTTTTGTTAAAACAGATTATAATTGAACACTTGCCTTGGGTAACATGAAGCTAAAACCCTCTATTGACAAGAAAAGTCTATTTACCGTCGCTCATGCCTTCAAAAGCCTTATTACTCGCTTTCAATGGTTTTATAATCTCATTATCAATTTCAAGTAGAATATTTTTACATTTTTTGTTAAAACAGATTATAATTGAATGCTTGCCTTGGGTAACATGAAGCTAAAGCCCTCTATTGACAAGAAAAGTCCATTTACTGTCGCTTATGCCTTCAAAAGCCTTAGTACTCGTTTTAAATGGCTTTATAATCTCATTATTGATTTTAAGTTGATTTTTTTTATATTTTTATTTAAAGCAAATTATAATTGAATGTTTACCTCGAGAAACGTTAAGCTAAACCCTCTGTTAATAGGAAAAGTCCATTTATTGTCGCTCATGCCTTCAAAAGCCTTATTACTCCCTTTAAATGGTTTTGTAATCTCATTATTGATTGTAAGTTCAATTTTTTACATTTTTTATTAAAACAGAATATAATTGAATACTTGCCTTGGGTAACATGAAGCTAAAACCCTCTATTGACAAGAAAAGTCCATTTACCGTCGCTCACGCCTTCAAAAGCCTTATTACTCGCTTTCAATGGTTTTATAATCTCATTATCGATTTCAATTTGAATATTTTTACATTTTTTGTTAAAACAGATTATAATTGAATGCTTGCCTTGGGTAACATTAAGCTAAAGCCCTCTATTGACAAGAAAAGTCCATTTACTGTCGCTCATGCCTTCAAAAGCCTTATTATTCGCTTTAAATGGTTTTATAATCTCATTCTTGATTTTAAGTTGATTTTTTTTTATTTAAAGCAAATTATAATTGAATGTTTACCTCAGGTAACGTTAAGCTAAACCCTCTGTTAATAGGTAAAGTCCATTTATTGTCGTTCATGCCTTCAAAAGCCTTATTACTCGCTTTAAATGGTTTTGTAATCTCATCATTGATTTCAAGTTCAATTTTTTACATTTTTTGTTAAAACAGATTATAATTGAATGCTTGCAATGGGTAACATGAAGCTAAAACCCTCTATTGACAAGAAAAGTCCATTTACCGTCGCTCATGCCTTCAAAAGCCCTATTACTCGCTCTAAATGCTTTTATAATGTCATTATCGATTTCAAGTTAAATTTTTTTACATTTTTTGTTAAAACAAAATATAATTGAATGCTTACCTTGGGAAATGTGAAGCTAAAACCCTCAATTGACAAGAAAAGTCCATTTATTGTCGCCCATGCCTTCAAAAGCCTTATTACTCGCTTTAAATGGTTTTATAATCTCATTATTGATTTTAAGTTGAATTTTTTTACGGTTTTTGTTAAAACAAATTATAATTGAATGCTTGCCTTGGGAATTGTGAAGCTAAAACCTTCTATTGACAAGAAAAGTCCATTTATTGTCGCTCATGCCTTCAAAAGCCTTACTACTCGCTTTAAATGGCTTTATAATCAAATTATTGTATTTAAGTTGAATTTTTTTATATTTTTATTTAAAACAGATTATAATTGAATGTTTAGCTCGAGAAAACGTTAAGCTAAAACCCTCTATTGATAGGAAAAGTCCATTTATTATCGCTCATGCCTTCAAAAACCTTATTTCTCGTATTAAATGGTTTTATAATCTCATTATCGATTTCAAGTTAAATTTTTTTACATTTTTTGTTAAAACAAATTATAGTTGAATGCTTGCCTTGGGCAACATGAAGCAAAAACCCTCTATTGACAAGAAAAGTCCATTTATTATCGCTCATGCCTTGAAAAGCCTTATTACTCGCTTTAAATGGTTTTATAATCTCATTATTGATTTTAAGTTGTATTTTTTTTCATTTTTTCGTTAAATAGAATAAAATTGAATGTTTACCTCGAGAAACGTTAAGCTAAAACCCTCTATTGATAGGAAAAGTCCATTTATTGTCGCTCATGCCTTCAAAAGCCTTATTACTCGCTTTAAATGGTTTCCTAATCTCATTATTGATTTTAAGTTGAATTTGTTTTCATTTCTTTTAAAACGGATTATAATTGAATGTTTACCTCAGGAAACGTGGGGCTAAAGCCCTCATTTGACATACAAAGAGCATTTATAGTCATTCATGCCTTCAAAATCCTTATTACTCGCTTTCAATGGTTTTATAGTCTCATTATTGATTTCAAGTTGAATTTTTTTACATTTTTAGTTGAAACAAATTAAAATTGAATGTTTACCTCGGGAAACGTTAAGCTAAAACCCTCTATTAGCAGGAAAAGTCCATTTATTGTCGCTCATGTCTTCAAAAGCCTTATTACTCGCTTTCAATGGTTTTATAATATCATTATCGATTTCAAGTTCAATTTTTTTATATTTTTTGTTAAAAGAGATTATAATATAATTCTTGCCTTGGGTAAAATGAAGCTAAAATCCTCTATTGACAAAAACAGTCCGTTTATTGTCGCTCATGCCTCAAAAGCCTTATTACTCGCTTTAAATAGTTTTGTAATCTCATTATTGATTTCAAGTTCAATTTTTTACATTTTTTGTTAAAATAGATTATAATTGAATGCTTACCTTGGGAAACGTGAGGCTAAAACTCTCTATCGGCAAGAAAAGTCCATTTATTGTTGCTCATGCCTTCAAAAGCCTTATTATTTGCTTTAAATGGCTTTATAATCACATTATTGATTTTAAGTTGAAATTTTTTGCATTGTATGTTAAAACAAATTATAATTGATTGTTTACGTCGAGAAACATTAAGCTAAAACCCTCTATTAGTAGAAAAAGTCCATTTATTGTCGCTCATGCCTTCAAAAGCCTTATTACTCACTTTAAATGCTTTTATAATCTCGTTATCGATTTCAAGTTAAATTTTTTTACATTTTTTGTTAAAAAAAATTATAATTGAATGCTTACCTTGGGAAACGTGAAGCTAAAACCCTCAATTGACAAGAAAAGTCCATTTATTGTCGCTCATGCCTTCAAAAGCCTTATTACTCGCTTTAAATGGTTTTATAATCTCATTATTGATTTTAAGTTGAATTGTTTTACATTTTTTGTTAAAACAGATTATAATTGAACGCTTGCCTTGGGAAACGTGAAGCTAAAACCTTCTATTGACAAGAAAAGTCCATTTATTGTTGCTCATGCCTTCAAAAGCCTTATTACTCACTTTAAATGGCTTTATAATCACATTATTGTATTTAAGTTGAATTTTTTTATATTTTTATTTAAAACAGATTATAATTGAATGTTTACCTCGGGAAACGTTAAGCTAAAACCCTCTATTAATAGGAAAAGTCCATTTATTATCGCTCATGCCTTCAAAAGCCTTATTACTCGATTTAAATGGTTTTATAATCTAATTATTGATTTTAAGTTGAATTTTTTTTATTTTTTCTTTAAACAGAATATAATTGAATATTTACCTCGGGAAACGTTAAGCTAAAACCCTCTATTGATAGGAAAAGTTCATTTATTATCGCTCATGCCTTCAAAAGCCTTATTACTCGTTTTAAATGGTTTCCTAATCTCATTATTGATTTTAAGTTGAATTTGTTTTCATTTGTTTTAAAACGGAATATAATTGAATGTTTACCTCAGGAAACGTGGGGCTAAAGCCCTCATTTGACATAAAAAGAGCATTTATAGTCACTCATGCCTTCAAAATCCTTATTACTCGCTTTATATGGTTTTATAGTCTCATTATTGATTTCAAGTTGAATTTTATTACATTTTTAGTTGAAACTGATGAAAATTGAATGTTTACCTCGGGAAACGTTAAGCTAAAACCTTCTATTAACAGGAAAAGTCCATTTATTGTCGCTCATGTCTTCAAAAGCCTTATTACTCGCTTTCAAAGGTTTTATAATCTCATTATCGATTTCAAGTTAAATTTTTTTACATTTTTTGTTAAAACAGATTATAATTGAATGCTTGCCTTGGGTAAAATGAAGCTAAAACCCTCTATTGGAAAGAAAAGTCCATTTATTGTCGCTCACGCCTTCAAAAGCCTTGTTACTTGCTTTAAATGGCTTTATAATCACATTATTGATTTTAAGTTGAAATTTTTTTCATTGTTGGTTAAAACAAATTATAATTGATTGTTTACGTCGGGAAACATTAAGCTAAAACCCTCTATTAATAGAAAAAGTCCATTTACTGTCGCTCATGCCTTCAAAAGCCTTATTACTCGCTTTAAATGCTTTTATAATCTCATTATCGATTTCAAGTTAAATTTTTTTACATTTTTTGTTAAAACAAAATATAATTGAATGCTTACCTTAGGAAACGTGAAGCTAAAACTCTCAATTGACAAGAAAAGTCCATATATTGTCGCCCATGCCTTCAAAAGCCTTATTACTCGCTTTAAATGGTTTTATAATCTCATTATTGATTTTAAGTTGAATTTTTTTACATTTTTTGTTAAAACAGATTATAATTGAATGTTTACCTTGGGAAACGTTAAGCTAAAACCCTCTATTAACAGGAAAAGTCTATTTATTGTCGCTCATGCCTTCAAAAGCCTTATTAAACGCTTTAAATGGTTTTCTAATCTCTTTATTAATTTTAAGTTGAATGATTTTACAATTTTTCAAAACCGATTATAATTGATTGTTTACGTCGGGAAACGTGGGGCTAAAGCCCTAATTTGGTATAAAAAGAGCATTTATAATCACTCACGCCTTCAAAATCCTTATTACTCGCTTTCAATGGTTTTATAGTTTCATTATTGTTTTTAAGTTGAATTTTTTTACATTTTTAGTTGAAGCAGATTAAAATGGAATGTGTACCGCAGAAAACGTTAAGCTAAAACCCCCTATTAACAAGAAAAGTCCATTTATTGTCGCTCATGCCTTCAAAAGCCTTATTACTCGCTTTCAATGGTTTTATAATCTAATTATCGATTTCAAGTTGAATATTTTTACATTTTTTGTTAAAACAGATTATAATTGAATGCTTGCCTTGGGTAACATGAAGCTAAAGCCCTCTATTGACAAGAAAAGTCCATTTACTGTCGCTCATGCCTTCAAAAGCCTTATTACTCGCTTTAAATGGTTTTCTAATCTCATTAATGATTTTAAGTTGATTTTTTTTTTATATTTTTATTTAAAGGAAATTATAATTGAATGTTTACCTCGGGAAACGTTAAGCTAAACCCTCTGTTAATAGGAAAAGTCCATTTATGGTCACCCGTGCCTTCAAAAGCCTTATTACTCGCTTTAAATGGTTTTGTAAACTCATTATTGATTTCAAGTTCAATTTTTTACATTTTTTGTTAAAACAGATTATAATTGAATGCTTGCCTTGGTTAACATGAAGCTAAAACCCTCTATTGACAAGAAAAGTCCATTTACTGTCGCTCATGCCTAAAAAAGCCTTATTACACGCTTTAAATGGTTTCCTAATCTCTTTATTGATTTTAAGTTGAATGATTTTACATTTTTCAAAAACCGATTATAATTGAAGGTTTACCTCGGGAAACGTGGGGCTAAAGCCCTAATTTGGTATAAAAAGAGCATTTATAATCACTCACGCCTTCAAAATTCTTATTACTCGCTTTCAACGGTTTTATAGTTTCATTATTGATTTCAAGTTAAATTTTTTTACATTTTTAGTTGAAGCAGATTAAAATGGAATGTTTACCTCAGAAAACGTTAAGCTAAAACCCTCTATTAACAGGAAAAGTCCATTTATTGTCACTCATGCCTTCAAAAGCCTTATTACTCGCTTTCAATGGTTTTATAATCTCATTATCGATTTCAAGTTGAATATTTTTACATTTTTTGTTAAAACAGATTATAATTGAATGCTTGCCTTGGGTAACATGAAGCTAAAGCCCTCTATTGACAAGAAAAGTCCATTTACTGTCGCTCATGCCTTCAAAACCCTTATTATTCGCTCCAAAAGGTTTTATAATCTCATTATTGATTTTAAGTTGATTTTTTTTATTTTTATTTAAAGCAAATTATAATTGAATGTTTACCTCGGGAAACGTTAAGCTAAACCCTCTGTTAACAAGAAAAGTCCATTTATTGTCGCTCATGCCTTCAAAAGCCTTATTACTCGCTTTAAATGGTTTTGCAATCTCATCATTGATTTCAAGTTCAATTTTTTACATTTTTTGTTAAAACAGATTATAATTGAATGCTTGCCTTCGGTAACATGAAGCTAAAGCCCTCTGTTGACAAGAAAAGTCTATTTACTGTCGCTCATGCCTTCAAAAGCCTTATTATTCGCTTTAAATGGTTTTATAATCTCATTATTGATTTTAAGTTTAATTTTTTTTATTTTTATTTAAAGCAAATTATAATTGAATGTTTACCTCGGGAAATGTTAAGCTAAACCCTCTGTTAACAGGAAAAGTCCATTTATTGTCGCTCATGCCTTCAAAAGCCTTATTACTCGCTTTAAATGGTTTTGTAATCTCATCATTGATTTCAAGTTCAATTTTTTACATTTTTTGTTAAAACAGATTATAATTGAATGCTTGCCTTTGGTAACATGAAGCTAAAACCCTCTATTGACAAGAAAAGTCCATTTACCGTCACTCATGCCTTCAAAAGCCTTATTACTCGCTTTAAATGGTTTTATAATCTCATTATTGATTTTAAGTTGAATTTTTTTACATTTTTTCTTAAAAGAGAATATAATAGAATGTTTACCTCGGGAAACGTTAAGCTAAAACCCTCTATTAATAGGAAAAGTCCATTTATTGTGGCTCATGCCTTCAAAAGCCTTATTACTAGCTTTAAATGGTTTCCTAATCTCATTATTGATTTTAAGTTGAATTTGTTTTCATTTCTTTTAAAACTCATTATAATTGAATGTTTACCTCGGGAAACGTGGGGCTAAAGCCCTCATTTGACAAAAAAAGAGCATTTATAGTCACACATGCCTTCAAAATCCTTTTTACTCGCTTTCAATGGTTTTATAGTCTCATTATTGATTTCAAGTTGAATTTTTTTACATTTTTAGTTGAAACAGATGAAAATTGAATGTTTACCTCGGGAAACGTTAAGCTAAAACCCTCTATTAACAGAAAAAGTCCATTTATTGTCGCTCATGTCTTCAAAAGCCTTATTACTCGCTTTCAATGGTTTTATAATCTCATTATCGATTTCAAGTTGAATTTTTTTATATTTTTTGTTAAAACAAATTATAATTGAATGCTTGCATTGGGTAAAATGAAGCTAAAACCCTCTATTGACAAGAACAGTCTATTTATTGTCGCTCATGCCTCAAAAGCCTTATTACTCGCTTTAAATGGTTTTGTAATCTCATTATTGATTTCAAGTTGAATTTTTTACATTTTTTGTTAAAACAGATTATAATTGAATGCTTACCTTGGGAAACGTGAAGCTAAAACTCTCTATCGGTAAGAAAAGTCCATTTATTGTCGCTCATGCCTTCAAAACCCTTATTACTTGCTTTAAATGGCTTTATAATCACATTATTGATTTTAAGTTGAAATTTTTTTCATTGTTGGTTAAAACAAATTATAATTGATTGCTTACCTCAAGAAACATTAAGCTAAAACCCTCTATTAATAGAAAAAGTCCATTTATTGTCGCTCATGCCTTCAAAAGCCATATTACTTGCTTTAAATGGCTTTATAATCACATTATTGATTTTAAGTTGAAATTTTTTTCATTGTGTTTTAAAACAAATTATAATTGATTGTTTACCTCGAGAAACATTAAGCTACAACCCTCTATTAGTAGAAAAAGTCCATTTATTGTCGCTCATGCCTTCAAAAGCCTTATTACTCGCTTTAAATGCTTTTATAATCTCATTATCGATTTCAAGTTAAATTTTTTTACATTTTTTGTTTAAACAAAATATAATTGAATGCTTACCTTGGGAAACGTGAAGCTAAAACCCTCAATTGACAAGAAAAGTTCATTGATTGTCGCCCATGCCTACAAAAGCCTTATTACTCAGTTTAAATGGTTTTATAATCTCATTATTGATTTTAAGTTGAATTTTTTTACATTTTTTGTTAAAACAGATTATAATTGAAAGCTTGCCTTTGGAGTCGTGAAGCTAAAACCTTCTATTGACAAGAAAAGTCCATTTATTGTCACTCATGCCTTCAAAAGCCTTATTACTCGCTTTAAATGGCTTTATAATCACATTATTGCATTTAAGTTGAATTTTTTTATATTTTTATTTAAAACAGATTATAATTGAATGTTTACCTCGGGAAACGTTAAGCTAAAACCCTCTATTAATAGGAAAAGTCCATTTATTATCGCTCATGCCTTCAAAAGCCTTATTTCTCGTATTAAATGGTTTTATAATCTCATTATCGATTTCAAGTTGAATTTTTTTACATTTTTTGTTAAAACAAATTATAATTGAATGCTTGCCTTGGGCAACATGAAGCTAAAACCCTCTATTGACAAGAAAAGTACATTTATTATCGCTCATGCCTTGAAAAGCCTTATTACTCGCTTTAAATGGTTTTATAATCTCATTATTGATTTTAAGTTGTATTTTTTTTCATTTTTTCTTTAAACAGAATATAATTGAATGTTTACCTCGAGAAACGTTAAGCTAAAACCCTCTATTGATAGAAAAAGTCCATTTATTGTCGCTCATGCCTTCAAAAGCCTTATTACTCGCTTTAAATGGTTTCCTAATCTCATTATCGATTTTAAGTTGAATTTGTTTTCATTTCATTTAAAACGGATTATAATTGAATGTTTACCTCAGGAAACGTGGGGCTAAAGCCCTCATTTGACATAAAAAGAGCATTTATAGTCACTCATGCCTTCAAAATCCTTATTACTCGCTTTCAATGGTTTTATAGTCTCATTATTGATTTCAAGTTGAATTTTTTTACATTTTTAGTTGAAACAGTTGAAAATTGAATGTTTACCTCGAGAAACGTTAAGGTAAAACCCTCTATTAACAGGAAAAGTCTATTTATTGTCGCTCATGTCTTCAAAGGCCTTATTACTCGCTTTCAATGGTTTTATAATCTCATTATCGATTTCAAGTTGAATTTTTTTACATTTTTTGTTAAAACAGATTATAATTGAATGCTTGCCTTGGGTAAAATGAAGCTAAAACCCTCTATTGAGAAGAACAGTCCATTTATTGTCTCTCATGCCTCAAAAGCCTTATTACTCGCTTTAAATGGTTTTGTAATCTCATTATTGATTTCAAGTTGAATTTTTAACATTTTTTGTTAAAACAGATTATAATTGAATGCTTACCATGGGAAACGTGAAGCTAAAACTCTCTATTGGAAAGAAAAGTCCATTTATTGTCGCTCATGCCTTCAAAAGCCTTATTACTTGCTTTAAATGGCTTTATAATCACATTATTGATTTTAAGTTGAAATGTTTTTCATTGTTGGTTAAAACAAATTATAATTGATTGTTTACCTCGGGAAACATTAAGCTAAAACCCTCTATTAATAGAAAAAGTCCATTTATTGTCGTTCATGCCTTCAAAAGCCTTATTACTCGTTTGAAATGTTTTTATAATCTCATTATCGATTTCAAGTTAAATGTTTTTACATTTTTTGTTAAAACAAATTATAATTGAATGCTTACCTTGGGAAACGTGAAGCTAAAACCCTCAATTGACAAGAAAAGTCCATTTATTGTTGTCCATGCCTTCAAAAGCCTTATTACTCGCTTTAAATGGTTTTATAATCTCATTATTGATTTTAAGTTGAATTTTTTTACATTTTTTGTTAAAACAGATTATAATTGAATGCTTGCCTTGGGAAATGTGAAGCTAAAACCTTCTATTGACAAGAAAAGTCCATTTATTGTCGCTCACGCCTTCAAAAGCCTTATTACTCGCTTTAAATGGCTTTATAATCACATTATTGTATTTAAGTTGAAATTTTTTATATTTTTATTTAAAACGGTTTATAATTGAATGTTTACCTAGGGAAACGTTAAGCTAAAACCCTCTATTAATAGGAAAAGTCCATTTATTATCGCTCATGCCTTCAAAAGCCTTATTTCTCGTATTAAATGGTTTTATAATCTCATTATCGATTTCAAGTTGAATTGTTTTACATTTTTTGTTAAAACAAATTATAATTGAATGCTTGCCTTGGGCAACATGAAGCTAAAACCCTCTATTGACAACAAAAGTCCATTTATTATCGCTCATGCCTTCAAAAGCCTTATTACTCGCCTTAAATGCTTTATAATCTCATTATTGATTTTAAGTTGTATTTTTTTTTCATTTTTTCTTTAAACAGAATATAATTGAATGTTTACCTCGGGAAACGTTAAGCTAAAACCCTCTATTGATAGGAAAAGTTCATTTATTATCGCTCATGCCTTCAAAAGCCTTATTACTCGCTTTAAATGGTTTTCTAATCTCATTATTGATTTTAAGTTGAATTTGATTTCATTTCTTTTAAAACGGATTATAATTGAATGTTTACCTCAGGAAACATGGGCCTAAAGCCCTCATTTGACATAAAAAGAGCATTTATAGTCACTCATGCCTTCAAAATCCTTATTACTCGCTTTCAATGGTTTCATAGTCTCATTATTGATTTCAAGTTGAATTATTTTACATTTTTAGTTGAAACAGTTGAAAATTGAATGTTTACTTCGGGAAACGTTAAGCTAAAACCCTCTATTAACAGGAAAAGTCCATTTATTGTCGCTCATGTCTTCAAAAGCCTTATTACTCGCTTTCAATGGTTTTATAATCTCATTATCGATTTCAAGTTGAATTTTTTTATATTTTTTGTTAAAACAGATTATAATTGAATGCTTGCCTTGGGTAAAATGAAGCTAAAACCCTCTATTGACAAGAACAGTCCATTTATTATCGCCCGTGCCTCAAAAGCCTTATTACTCGCTTTAAATGGTTTTGTAATCTCATTATTGATTTCAAGTTGAATTTTTTACATTTTTTGTTAAAACAGATTATAATTGAATGCTTACCTTAGGAAACACGAAGCTAAAACTCTCTATTGGAAAGAAAAGTCCATTTATTGTCGCTCATGCCTTCAAAAGCCTTATTACTTGCTTTAAATGGCTTTATAATCACATTATTGATTTTAAGTTGAAATTTTTTTCATTGTTAGTTAAAACAAATTATAATTGATTGTTTACGTCGGGAAACATTAAGCTAAAACCCTCTATTAATAGAAAAAGTCCATTTATTGTCGCTCATGCCTTCAAAAGCCTTATTACTCGCTTTCAATGGTTTTATAATCTCATTATCGATTTCAAGCTGAATTTTTTTATATTTTTTGTTAAAACAGATTATAATTGAATGCTTGCCTTGGGTAAAACGAAGCTAAAACCCTCTATTGACGAGAACAGTCCATTTATTGTCGCCCGTGCCTCAAAAGCCTTATTACTCGCTTTAAATGTTTTTATAATCTCATTATCGATTTCAAGTAAAATTTTTTTACATTTTTTGTTACAACAAATTATAATTGAATTCTTACCTTGGGAAACGTGAAGCTAAAACCCTCAATTGACAAGAAAAGTCCATTTATTGTAGCCCATGCCTTCAAAAGCCTTATTACTCGCTTTAAATGGTTTTATAATCTCATTATTCATTTTAAGTTGAATTTTTTTACATTTTTTGTTAAAACAGATTATAATTGAATGTTTACCTTGGGAAACGTTAAGCTAAAACCCTCTATTAATAGGAAAAGTCTATTTATTGTCGCTCATACCTTCAAAAGCCTTATTAAACGCTTTAAATGGTTTTCTAATCTCTTTATTGATTTTAAGTTGAATGATTTGATATTTTTTTAAAACCGATTATAATTGATTGTTTACCTCGGGAAACGTGGGGCTTCAGCCCTAATTTGGTATAAAAAGAGCATTTATAATCACTCACGCCTTCAAAATCCTTATTACTCGCTTTCAATGGTTTTATAGTTTCAATATTGATTTCAAGTTGAATTTTTTTACAATTTTAGTTGAAGCAGATTAAAATGGAATGTTTAGCTCAGAAAACGTTAAGCTAAAACCCCCTATTAAAAGGAAAAGTCCATTTATTGTCGCTCATGCCTTCAAAAGCCTTATTACTCGCTTTCAATGGTTTTATAATCTCATTATCGATTTCAAGTTGAATATTTTTACATTTTTTTGTTAAAACAGATTATAATTGAATGCTTGCCTTGGGTAACATGAAGCTAAAGCCCTCTATTGACAAGAAAAGTCCATTTACTGTCGCTCATGCCTTCAAAACCCTTATTATTCGCTCCAAAAGGTTTTATAATCTCATTATTGATTTTAAGTTGATTTTTTTTATTTTTATTTAAAGCAAATTATAATTGAATGTTTACCTCGGGAAACGTTAAGCTAAACCCTCTGTTAATAGGAAAAGTCCATTTATTGTCGCTCATGCCTTCAAAAGCCTTATTACTCGCTTTAAATGGTTTTGTAATATCATTATTGATTTCAAGTTCAATTTTTTACAATTTTTGTTAAAATAGATTATAATTGAATGCTTGACTTGGGTAACATGAAGCTAAAACCCTCTATTGACAAGAAAAGTGCATTTACTGTCGCTCATGCCTAAAAAAGCCTTATTACACGCTTTAAATGGTTTCCTAATCTCTTTATCGATTTTAAGTTGAATGATTTTACATTTTTTTAAAACCGATTATAATTGAATGTTTACCTCGGGAAGCGTGGGGCTAAAGCCCTAATTTGGTATAAAAAGAGCATTTATAATCACTCACGCTTTCAAAATCCTTATTACTCGCTTTCAATGGTTTTATAGTTTCATTATTGATTTCAAGTTGAATTTTTTTACATTTTTAGTCTAAGCAGATTAAAATGGAATGTTTACCTCAGAAAACGTTAAGCTAAAACCCCCTATTAACAGGAAAAGTCCATTTATTGTCGCTCATGCCTTCAAAAGCCTTATTACTCGCTTTAAATGGTTTTGTAATCGCATTATTGATTCTAAGTTCAATTTCTGATATTTTTTGTTAAAACAGATTATAATTGAATACTTGCCTTGGGTAACATGAATCTAAATCCCTCTATTGACAAGAAAAGTCCATTTACCGTCGTTCATCCATTCAAAAGCCTTATTACTCGCTTTCAATGGTTTTATAATCTCATTATCGATTTCAAGTTGAATATTTTTACATTTTTTGTTAAAACAGATTATAATTGAATGCTTGCCTTGGGTAACATGAAGCTAAAGCCCTCTATTGACAAGAAAAGTCCATTTACTGTTGCTCATGCCTTCAAAAGCCTTATTATTCGCTTTACATGGTTTTATAATCTCATTATTGATTTTAAGTTGATTTTCTTTTATTTAAAGCAAATTAAAATTGAATGTTTACCTCAGGAAACGTTAAGCTAAACCCTCTGTTAATAGGAAAAGTCCATTTATTGTCGCTCATGCCTTCAAAAGCCTTATTACTCGCTTTAAATGGTTTTGTAATCTCATCATTGATTTCAAGTTCAATTTTTTACATTTTTTGTTAAAACAGATTATAATTGAATGCTTGCCTTGGGTAACATGAAGCTAAAACCCTCTATTGACAAGAAAAGTCCATTTACCGTCGCTCATGCCTTCAAAAGCCCTATTACTCGCTTTAAATGATTTTATAATCTCATTGTTGATTTTAAGTTGAATTTTTTTATATTTTTTCTTAAAACAGAATATAATTGAATGTTTACCTCGGGAAACGTTAAGCTAAAACCCTCTATTAATGGGAAAAGTCCATTTATTGTAGCTCATGCCTTCAAAAGCCTTATTACAAGCTTTAAATGGTTTCCTAATCTCATTATTGATTTTAAGTTGAATTTGTTTTCATTTTTTTTAAAACTCAATATAATTGAATGTTTACCTCGAGAAACGTGGGGCTAAAGCCCTCATTTGACATAAAAAGAGCATTTATAGTCACTCATGCCTTCAAAATCCTTATTACTCGCTTTCAATGGTTTTATAGTCTCATTATCGATTTCAAGTTGAATTTTTTTACATTTTTAATTGAAACAAATGAAAATTGAATGTTTACCTCGGGAAACGTTAAGCTAAAACCCTCTATTAACAAGAAAAGTCTATTTATTGTCGCTCATGTCTTCAAAAGCCTTATTACTCGCTTTCAATGGTTTTGTAATCTCATTATTGATTTCAAGTTGAATTTTTTACATTTTTTGTTAAAACAGATTATAATTGACTACTTACCTTGGGAAACGTGAAGCTAAAACTCTCTATCGACAAGAAAAGTCCATTTATTGTCGCTCATACCTTCAAAAGCCTTATTACTTGCTTTAAATGGCTTTATAATCACATTATTGATTTTCAGTTGAAATTTTTTTTGTTGTTGGTTAAAACAAATTATAATTGATTGTTCACTTCGAGAAACATTAAGCTAAAACCCTCTATTAATAGAAAAAGTCAATTTATTGTCGCTCATGCCTTCAAAAGCCTTATTACTCGCTTTAAATGCTTTTATAATCTCATTATCGATTTCAAGTTAAAGTTTTTTTTACATTTTTTGTTAAAACAAATTATAATTGAATGCTTACCTTGGGAAATGTGAAGCTAAAACCCTTAATTGACAAGAAAAGTCCATTTATTGTCGCCCATGCCTTCAAAAGCCTTATTACTCGCTTTAAATGGTTTTATAATCTCATTATTGATTTTCAGTTGAATTTTTTTATATTTTTATTTAAAGCAAATTATAATTAAATGTTTACCTCGGGAAACGTTAAGCTAAACCCTCTGTTAATAGGAAAAGTCCATTTATTGTCGCTCATGCCTTCAAAAGCCTTATTACTCGCTTTAAATGGTTTTGTAATATCATTATTGATTTCAAGTTCAATTTTTTACAATTTTTGTTAAAATAGATTATAATTGAATGCTTGACTTGGGTAACATGAAGCTAAAACCCTCTATTGACAAGAAAAGTGCATTTACTGTCGCTCATGCCTAAAAAAGCCTTATTACACGCTTTAAATGGTTTCCTAATCTCTTTATCGATTTTAAGTTGAATGATTTTACATTTTTTTAAAACCGATTATAATTGAATGTTTACCTCGGGAAGCGTGGGGCTAAAGCCCTAATTTGGTATAAAAAGAGCATTTATAATCACTCACGCTTTCAAAATCCTTATTACTCGCTTTCAATGGTTTTATAGTTTCATTATTGATTTCAAGTTGAATTTTTTTACATTTTTAGTCTAAGCAGATTAAAATGGAATGTTTACCTCAGAAAACGTTAAGCTAAAACCCCCTATTAACAGGAAAAGTCCATTTATTGTCGCTCATGCCTTCAAAAGCCTTATTACTCGCTTTAAATGGTTTTGTAATCGCATTATTGATTCTAAGTTCAATTTCTGATATTTTTTGTTAAAACAGATTATAATTGAATACTTGCCTTGGGTAACATGAATCTAAATCCCTCTATTGACAAGAAAAGTCCATTTACCGTCGTTCATCCATTCAAAAGCCTTATTACTCGCTTTCAATGGTTTTATAATCTCATTATCGATTTCAAGTTGAATATTTTTACATTTTTTGTTAAAACAGATTATAATTGAATGCTTGCCTTGGGTAACATGAAGCTAAAGCCCTCTATTGACAAGAAAAGTCCATTTACTGTTGCTCATGCCTTCAAAAGCCTTATTATTCGCTTTACATGGTTTTATAATCTCATTATTGATTTTAAGTTGATTTTCTTTTATTTAAAGCAAATTAAAATTGAATGTTTACCTCAGGAAACGTTAAGCTAAACCCTCTGTTAATAGGAAAAGTCCATTTATTGTCGCTCATGCCTTCAAAAGCCTTATTACTCGCTTTAAATGGTTTTGTAATCTCATCATTGATTTCAAGTTCAATTTTTTACATTTTTTGTTAAAACAGATTATAATTGAATGCTTGCCTTGGGTAACATGAAGCTAAAACCCTCTATTGACAAGAAAAGTCCATTTACCGTCGCTCATGCCTTCAAAAGCCCTATTACTCGCTTTAAATGATTTTATAATCTCATTGTTGATTTTAAGTTGAATTTTTTTATATTTTTTCTTAAAACAGAATATAATTGAATGTTTACCTCGGGAAACGTTAAGCTAAAACCCTCTATTAATGGGAAAAGTCCATTTATTGTAGCTCATGCCTTCAAAAGCCTTATTACAAGCTTTAAATGGTTTCCTAATCTCATTATTGATTTTAAGTTGAATTTGTTTTCATTTTTTTTAAAACTCAATATAATTGAATGTTTACCTCGAGAAACGTGGGGCTAAAGCCCTCATTTGACATAAAAAGAGCATTTATAGTCACTCATGCCTTCAAAATCCTTATTACTCGCTTTCAATGGTTTTATAGTCTCATTATCGATTTCAAGTTGAATTTTTTTACATTTTTAATTGAAACAAATGAAAATTGAATGTTTACCTCGGGAAACGTTAAGCTAAAACCCTCTATTAACAAGAAAAGTCTATTTATTGTCGCTCATGTCTTCAAAAGCCTTATTACTCGCTTTCAATGGTTTTGTAATCTCATTATTGATTTCAAGTTGAATTTTTTACATTTTTTGTTAAAACAGATTATAATTGACTACTTACCTTGGGAAACGTGAAGCTAAAACTCTCTATCGACAAGAAAAGTCCATTTATTGTCGCTCATACCTTCAAAAGCCTTATTACTTGCTTTAAATGGCTTTATAATCACATTATTGATTTTCAGTTGAAATTTTTTTTGTTGTTGGTTAAAACAAATTATAATTGATTGTTCACTTCGAGAAACATTAAGCTAAAACCCTCTATTAATAGAAAAAGTCAATTTATTGTCGCTCATGCCTTCAAAAGCCTTATTACTCGCTTTAAATGCTTTTATAATCTCATTATCGATTTCAAGTTAAAGTTTTTTTTACATTTTTTGTTAAAACAAATTATAATTGAATGCTTACCTTGGGAAATGTGAAGCTAAAACCCTTAATTGACAAGAAAAGTCCATTTATTGTCGCCCATGCCTTCAAAAGCCTTATTACTCGCTTTAAATGGTTTTATAATCTCATTATTGATTTTCAGTTGAATTTTTTTACATTTTTTGTTAAAACAGATTATAATTGAATGCTTGCCTTGGGAAACGTGAAGCTAAAACCTTCTATTGACAAGAAAAGTCCATTTATTGTCGCTCATGCCTTCAAAAGCCTTATTACTCGCTTTAAATGGCTTTATAATCACATTATTGTATTTAAGTTGAATTTTTTTATATTTTTATTTAAAACAGATTATAATTGAATGTTTACCTTGGGAAACGTTAGGCTAAAACCCTCTATTAACAGGAAAAGTCTATTTATTATCGTTCATGCCTTCAAAAGCTTTATTAAAGGCTTTAAATGGTTTTCTAATCTCTTTATTGATTTTAAGGTGAATGATTTTACATTTTTTTAAAACCGATTATAATTGATTATTTACCTCGGGAAACGTGGGGCTAAAGCCCTAATTTGGTATAAAAAGAGCATTTATAATCACTCACGTCTTCAAAATCCTTATTACTCGCTTTCAATGGTTTTATAGTTTCATTATTGATTTCAAGTTGAATTTTTTTGCATTTTTAGTTGAAGCAGATTAAAATGGAATGTTTACCTCAGAAAACGTTAAGCTAAAACCCCCTATTAACAGGAAAAGTCCATTTATTGTCGCTCATGCCTTCAAAAGCCTGATTACTCGCTTTCAATGGTTTTATAATCTCATTATCGATTTCAAGTTGAATATTTTTACATTTTTTTGTTAAAACAGATTATAATTGAATGCTTGCCTTGGGTAACATGAAGCTAAGGCCCTCTATTGACAAGAAAAGTCCATTTACTGTCGCTCATGTCTTCAAAAGCCTTATTACTTGCTTTAAATGGTTTTATAATCTCAATATTGATTTTAAGTTGATTTTTTTTATATTTTTATTTAAAGCATATTATAATTGAATGTTTACTTCGAAAAACGTTAAGTTAAACCCTCTGTTAATAGGAAAAGTCCATTTATTGTCGCTCATGCCTTCAAAAGCCTTATTACTCGCTTTAAATGGTTTTGTAATCTCATTATTGATTTCAAGTTCAATTTTTTACATTTTTTGTTAAAACAGATTATAATTGAATGCTTGCCTTGGGTAACATGAAGCTAAAACCCTCTATTGATAAGAAAAGTCCATTTACTGTCGCTGATGCCTAAAAAAGTCTTATTACATGCTTTAAATGGTTTCCTAATATCTTTATTGATTTTAAGTTGAATGATTTTACATTTTTTTAAAACCGATTATAATTGAATGTTTACCTCAGGAAACGTGAGGCTAAAGCCCTAATTTGGTATAAAAAGAGCATTTATAATCACTCACGCTTTCAAAATCCTTATTACTCGCTTTCAATGGTTTTATAATTTCATTACTGATTTCAAGTTGAATTTGTTTACATTTTTTAGTTGAAGCAGATTAAAATGGAATGTTTACCTCAGAAAACGTTAAGCTAAAACTCTGTACTAACAGGAAAAGTCCATTTATTGTCGCTCATGCCTTCAAAAGCCTTATTACTCGCTTTCAATGGTTTTATAATCTCATTATGGATTTCAAGTTGAATATTTTTACATTTTTTGTTAAAACAGATTATAATTGAATGCTTGCCTTGGGTAACATGAAGCTGAAGCCCTCTATTGACAAGAAAAGTCCATTTATTGTCGCTTACGCCTTCAAAAGCCTTATTACTCGTTTTAAATAGTTTTATAATCTCATTATTGATTTTAAGTTGATTTTTTTTATATTTCTTTTTAAAGCAAATTATAATTGAATGTTTACCTCGGGAAACGTTAAGCTAAACCCTCTGTTAATAGGAAAAGTCCATTTATTGTCGCTCATGCCTTCAAAAGCCTTATTACTCGCTTTAAATGGTTTTGTAATCTCATTATTGATTCTAAGTTCAATTTTTTACATTTTTTGTTAAAACAAATTATAATTGAATACTTGCCTTGGGTAACATGAAGCTAAAACCCTCTATTGACAAGAAAAGTCCATTTACCGTCGCTCATGCCTTCAAAAGCCTTATTACTCACTTTAAATGGTTTTATAATCTCATTATTGATTTTAAGTTGAATTTTTTTACATTTTTTCTTAAAACAGAATATAATTGAATGTTTACCTCGGGAAACGTTAAGCTAAAACCCTCTATTAATAGGAAAAGTCCATTTATTGTAGCTCATGCCTTCAAAAGCCTTATTACAAGCTTTAAATGGTTTCCTAATCTCATTATTGATTTTAAGTTGAATTTGTTTTAATTTCTTTTAAAACTCATTATAATTGAATGTTTACCTCGAGAAACGTGGGGCTAAAGCCCTCATTTGACATAAAACGAGCATTTTTAGTCACTCATGCCTTCAAAATCCTTATTACTCGCTTTCAATGGTTTTATAGTCTCATTATTGATTTCAAGTTGAATTTTTTTACATTTTTAGTTGAAACAGATGAAAATTGAATGTTTACCTCGGGAAACGTTAAGCTAAAATCCTTTATTAACAGGAAAAGTCCATTTATTGTCGCTCATGTCTTCAAAAGCCTTATTACTCGCTTTCAATGGTTTTACAATCTCATTATCGATTTCAAGTTGTATTTTTTTACATTTTTTGTTAAAACATATTATAATTGAATGCTTGCCTTGGGTAAAATGAAGCTGAAACCCTCTATTGACAAGAACAGTCCATTTATTGTCGCTCATGCTTCAAAAGCCCTATTACTCGCTTTAAATGGTTTTGTAATCTCATTATTGATTTCAAGTTGAATTTTTTACATTTTTTGTTAAAACAGATTATAATTGAATGCTTACCTTGGGAAACGTGAAGCTAAAACTCTCTATTGGCAAGAAAAGTCCATTTATTATCGCTCATGCCTTCAAAAGCCTTATTACTTGCTTTAAATGGCTTTATAATCACATTATTGATTTTAAGTTGAAATTTTTTTCATTGTTGGTTAAAACAAATTATAATTGATTGTTTACCTCGGGAAACATTAAGCTAAAACCCTCTATTAATAGAAAAAGTCCATTTATTGTCGCTCATGCCTTCAAAAGCCTTATTACTCGCTTTAAATGGTTTTATAATCTCATTATCGATTTCAAGTTGAATTGTTTTACATTTTTTGTTAAAACAGATTATAATTGAATGTTTATCTTGGGAAACGTGAAGCTAAAACCCTCTATTGACAAGAAAAGTCCATTTACTGTCGCTCATCCCTTCAAAAGCCTTATTACACGCTTTAAATGGTTTTCTAATCTCTTTATTGATTTTAAGTTGAATGATTTTACATTTTTAGTTGAAACAGATTAAAATTGAATGTTTGCCTCAGGAAACGTTAAGCTAAAACCCTTAATTAAGAGGGAAAGTCCATTTATTGTCGCTCATGCCTTCAAAAGCCTTGTTACTCGCTTTAAATGGTTTTATAATCTCATTACCGATTTCAAGTTGAATTTTTTACAATTTTTGTGAAAACAGATTATAATTGAATGCTTGCCTTGGGAAACGTGAAGCTAAAACCCTCTATTGACAAGAAAAGTCCAATTATTGTCGCTCATGCCTTCAAAAGCCTTATTACTCGCTTTAAATGGTTTTATAATCTCATTATTGATTTTAAGTTGATTTTTTTTCCATTTTTATTTAAAGAAAATTATAATTGAATGTTTACCTCGGGAAACGTTAAGCTAAACCCTCTGTTAATAGGAAAAGTCCATTTATTATCGCTCATGCCTTCAAAAGCATTATTACTCACATTAAATGGTTTTATAATCTAATTATCGATTTCAAGTTGAATTTTTTTACATTTTTTGTTAAAACAGATTATAATTGAATGTTTCCCTTGGGAAACGTTAAGCTAAAACCCGCTATTAATAGGAAAAGTCTATTTATTATCGCTCATTCCTTCAAAAGCCTTATTACACGCTTTAAATGGTTTCCTAATCTCATTATTGATTTTAAGTTGAATTTGTTTTCATTTCTTTTAAAAATGATTATAATTGAATGTTTACCTCGAGAAACGTGGGGCTAAAGCCCTCGTTTGACATAAAAAGAGCATTTATAGTCACTCATGCCTTCAAAATTCTTATTACTCGTTTTCAATGGTTTTATAGTCTCATTATTGATTTCAAGTTGAATTTTTTTACATTTTTAGTTGAAACAGATTAAAATTGAATGTTTACCTCGGGAAACGTTAAGCTAAAACCCTCTATTAATAGGAAAAGTCTATTTATTGTCGCTCATGCCTTTAAAAGCCTTATTACTCGTTTTAAATGGTTTTATAATCTCATTATTGATTTTAAGGGGAAATTTATTACATTTTTTGTTAAAACAGAATATAATTGAATGTTTACCTCGGGAAACGTTAAGCTAAAACACTCTATTAATAGGAAAAGTCCATTTATTATCGCTCATGCCTTCAAAAGCCTTATTACACGCTTTAAGTGGTTTCCTAATCTCATTATTGATTTTAAGTTGAATTTTTTTTCATTTCTTTTAAAACTGATTATAATTGAATGTTTACCTTGAGAAACGTGGGGCTAAAGCCCTCATTTGACATAAAAAGAGCATTTATAGTCACTCGTGCCTTCAAAATCCTTATTACTCGTTTTCAATGGTTTTATAGTCTCATTATTGATTTCAAGTTGAATTTTTTTACATTTTTAGTTGAAACAGATTAAAATTGAATGTTTACCTCAGGAAACGTTAAGCTAAAACCCTTAATTAAGAAGAAAAGTCCATTTATTGTCGCTCATGCCTTCAAAAGCCTTATTACTCGCTTTAAATGGTTTTATAATCTCATTACCAATTTCAAGTTCAATTTTTTACAATTTTTCTTAAAACAGATTATAATTGAATGCTTGCCTTAGGAAACGTGAAGCTAAAACCCTCTATTGACAACAAAAGTCTATTTATTGTCGCTCATGCCTTCAAAAGCCTTATTACTCGCTTTAAATGGCTTTATAATCACATTATTGTATTTAAGTTGAATTTTTTTACATTTTTAGTTAAAACAGATTATAATTGAATGTTTACCTCGGGAAACGTTAAGCTAAAACCCTCTATTAATAGGAAAAGTCCATTTATTATCGCTCATGCCTTCAAAAGCCTTATTTCTCGTATTAAATGGTTTTATAATCTCATTATCGATTTCAAGTTGAATTTTTTTACATTTTTTGTTAAAACAAATTATAATTGAATGCTTGCCTTTGGTAACATGAAGCTAAAACCCTCTATTGACATGAAAAGTCCATTATTATCTCTCATGCTTTCAAAAGCCTTGGTACTCGCTTTAAATGGTTTTATAATCTCATTATTGATTTTAAGTTGAATTTGTTTTCATTTCTTTCAAAACGGATTATAATTGAATGTTTACCTCAGCTTTATAATCACATTATTGATTTTAAGTTGAAATTTTTTACATTGTTGCTTAAAACAAATTATAATTGATTGTTTACATCGGGAAACATTAAGTTGAATGATTTTACATTTTTTTAAAATCGATTATAATCGAATGTTTACTTTGAAAAACGTGGGGTTAAAGCCCGAATTTGGTATAAAAAGAGCATTTATAGTCACTCATGCCTTCAAAATCCTTATTACTCGTTTTCAATGGTTTTGTTGTCTCATTATTGATTTCAGGTTGAATTTTTTTACATTTTTAGTTGAAACAGATTAAAATTGAATGTTAACCTCAGGAAACGTTAAGCTAAAACCCTTGATTAAGAGGAAAAATCCATTTATTGTCGGTCATGCCTTCAAAAGCCTTATTACTCGTTTTAAATGGTTTTATAATCTCATTACCGATTTCAAGTTGAATTTTTTACAATTTTTGTTAAAACAGATTATAATTGAATGCTTGCCTTGGTAAACGTGAAGCTAAAACCCTCTATTGACAAGAGAAGTCCATTTATTGTCGCTCATGCCTTCAAAAGCCTTATTACTCGCTTTAAATGGCTTTATAATCACATTATTGTATTTCAGTTGAATTTTTTTACATTTTTATTTAAAATAGATTATAATTGAATGTTATCCTCGGGAAACGTTAAGCTCAAACCCTCTATTAATAGGAAAAGTCCATTTATTATCGCTCATGCCTTCAAAAGCCTTATTTCTCGTATTAAATGGTTTTGTAATCTCATTACCGATTTCAAGTTGAATTTTTTTACATTTTTTGTTAAAACAAATTATAATTCAATGCTTGCCTTGGGTAACATGAAGCTACAACCCTCTATTGAGATGAAAAGTCCATTATTATCGCTCATGCCTTCAAAAGCCTTATTACTCGCTTTAAATGGTTTTATAATCTCATTATTGATTTTAAGTTGAATTTTTTTACATTTTTTCTTTAAACAAAATATAATTGAATGTTTACCTCGGGAAACATTAAGCTACAACTCTGTATTGATAGGAGAAGTCCATTTATTGTCGGTCATGCCTTCAAAAGCCTTATTACACGCTTTAAATGGTTTCCTAATCTCATTATTGATTTTAAATTCAATTTGTTTTCATTTCTTTCAAAACGGATTATAATTGAATGTTTACCTCAAGAAACGTGGGGCTAAAGCCCTCATTTGACAAAAAAAGAGCATTTATAGTCACTCATGCCTTCAAAATCCTTATTACTCGCTTTTAATGGTTTTATAGTCTCATTATTGATTTCAAGTTGAATTTTTTTACATTTTTAGTTGAAACAGATTAAAATTGAATATTTACCTCGGGAAACGTTAAGCGAAAACCCTCTATTAATAGGAAAAGTCCATTTATTGTCACTCATACCTTCAAAAGCCTTATTACTCGCTTTAAATGGTTTTGTAATCTCATTATGGATTTCAAGTTGAATTTTTTACATTTTTTGTTAAAACAGATTATAATTGAATGCTTGCCTTGGGTAACATGAAGCTAGAACCCTTTATTGACAAGAAAAGTCCATTTACTGTCGCTCATGCCTTCAAAAGCCTTATTACTCGCTTTAAATGGCTTTATAATCTCATTGATGATTTTAAGTTGAATTTTTTTATATTTTTTATTAAAACAGAATATAATTTATTGTTTACCGCGAGAAACGTTAAGCTAAAACCCCCTATTAATAGGAAAAGTCCATTTATTGTCGTTCATGCCTTCAAAAGCCTTATTACACGCTTTAAATGGTTTCCTAATCTCATTATTGATTTTAAGTTGAATTTGTTTTCATTTCTTTCAAAATGGATTATAATTGAATGTTTACCTCAGGAAACGTGGGGCTAAAGCCCTCATTTGACATAAAAAGAGCATTTATAGTCACTCATGCCTTCAAAATCCTTATTACTCGCTTTCAATGGTTTTATACTCTCATTATTGATTTCAAGTTGGATTTTTTTACATTTTTAGTTGAACAGATTAAAATTGAATGTTTACCTCGGGAAACGTTAAGCTAAAACCCTCTATTAATAGGAAAAGTCCATTTATTGTCGCTCATGCCTTCAAAAGCCTTATTATTCGCTTTAAATGGTTTTATAATCTCGTTATTGATTTTAAGGTGAATTTTATTATATTTTTTCTTAAAATAGAATATAATTGAATATTTACCTCGGGAAACGTTAAGCTAAAACCCTCTATTAATAGAAAAAGTCCATTTATTATCGCTCATGCCTTCAAAAGCCTTATTACACGCTTTAAATGGTTTTCTAATCTCATTATTGATTTTAAGTTGAATTTTTTTTCATTTCTTTTAAAACTGATTATAATTGAATGTTTACCTTGAGAAACGTGGGGCTAAAGCCCTCATTTGACATAAAAAGAGCATTTATAGTCACTCATGCCTTCAAAATCCTTGTTACTCGCTTTCAATGGTTTTATAGTCTCATTTTTTATTTCAAGTTGAATTTTTTTACATTTTTAGTTGAAACAGATGAAAATTGAATGTTTACCTCGGGAAACGTTAAGCTAAAACCCTCTATTAACAGAAAAAGTCCATTTATTGTCGCTCATGTCTTCAAAAGTCTTATTACTCGCTTTAAATGGTTTTATAATCTCATTATTGATTTTAAGTTGATTTTTTTTACACTTTCATTTAAAGCAAATTATAATTGAATGTTTACCTCAGGAAACGTTAAGCTAAACCCTCTGTTAATAGGAAAAGTCCATTTATTGTCGCTTATGCCTTCAAAAGCCTTATTACTCACTCTAAATGTTTTTGTAATCTCATTATTGATTTCAAGATCAATTTTTTACATTTTTTGTTAAAACAGATTATAATTGAATGCTTGCCTTGGGTAACATGAAGCTAAAACCCTCTATTGACAAGAAAAGTCCATTTACTGTCTCTCATGCCTTCAAAAGCCTTATTACTCGCTTTAAATGGTTTTATAATCTCATTATTGATTTTAAGTTGAATTTTTTTACATTTTTCCTTAAAACAGAATATAATTGAATGTTTACCTCGAGAAATGTTAAGCTAAAACCTTCTATTAATAGGAAAAGTCCATTTATTGTCGTTCATGCCTTCAAAAGCCTTATTACACGCTTTAAATGGTTTCCTAATCTCATTATTGATTTTAAGTTGAATTTTTTTCATTTCTTTTAAAACTGATTATAATTGAATGTTTACCTCAGGAAACGTGGGGCTAAAGCTCTCATTTGACATAAAAAGAGCATTTATAGTCACTCATGCCTTCAAAATCCTTATTACTCGCTTTCAATGGTTTTATACTCTCATTATTGATTTCAAGTTGGATTTTTTTACATTTTTAGTTGAACAGATTAAAATTGAATGTTTACCTCGGGAAACGTTAAGCTAAAACCCTCTATTAATAGGAAAAGTCCATTTATTGTCGCTCATGCCTTCAAAAGCCTTATTACTCGCTTTAAATGTTTTTATAATCTCATTATCGATTTCAAGTTAAATTTTTTTACATTTTTTGTTAAAACAAATTAAAATTGAATGCTTACCTTGGTAAACGTGAAGCTAAAACCCTCAATTGATAAGAAAAGTTCATTTATTGTTGCCCATGCCTTCAAAAGCCTTATTACTTGCTTTAAATGGTTTTATAATCTCATTATTGATTTTAAGTTGAATTTTTTTACATTTTTTCTTTAAATAGAATATAATTGAATGTTTACCTCGGGAAACATTAAGCTAAAACCCTCTATTGAAAGGAAAAGTCAATTTTTTTACATTTTTTGTTAAAACATACTATAATTGAATGCTTGCCTTGGCTAAAACGAAGCTAAAACCCTCTATTGACAAGAACAGTCCACTTATTGTCGCTCATGCCTTCAAAAGCCTTATTACTCGCTTTCAATGGTTTTATAATCTCATTATCGATTTTAAGTTGAATTTTTTTACATTTTTTGTTAAAACAGATTAAAATCGAATGCTTGCCTTGGGTAAAATGAAGCTAAAACCCTCTATTGATAAGAAAAGTCCATTTATTGTCGCTCATGCCTCAAAAGCCTTATTACTCGCTTTAAATGATTTTGTAATCTCCTTATTGATTTCAAGTTGAATTTTTTACATTTTTTGTTAAAACAGATTATAATTGAATGCTTACCTTGGGAAACGTGAAGCTAAAACTCTCTATGGGTAAGAAAAGTCCATTTATTATCGCTCATGCCTTCAAAAGCCTTATTACTTGCTTTAAATGGGTTTATAATCACATTATTGATTTTAAGTTGAAATTTTTTTCATTGTTGGTTAAAACAAATTATAATTGATTGTTTACCTCGGGAAACATTAAGCTAAAACCCTCTATTAATAGAAAAAGTCCATTTATTGTCGCTCATGCTTTCAAAAGCCTTATTACTCGCTTTAAATGTTTTTATAATCTCATTATCGATTTCAAGTTAAATTTTTGTACATTTTTTGTTAAAACAAATTATAATTGAATGCTTACCTTGGGAAACATGAAGCTAAAACCCTCAATTGACAAGAAAAGTTCATTTATTGTCGCCCATGCCTTCAAAAGCCTTATTACTCGCTTTAAATGGTTTCATAATCTCATTATTGATTTTAAGTTGAATTTTTTTACATTTTTTGTTAAAACAGATTATAATTGAATGTTTACCTTGGGAAACGTTAAGCTAAAACCCTCTATTAACAGGAAAAGTCTATTTATTGTTGCTCATGCCTTCAAAAGCCTCATTACACTCTTCAAATGGTTTCCTAATCTCTTTATTGATTTTAAGTTGAATGATTTTACATTTTTTTAAAACTGATTATAATTGAATGTTTGCCTCAGAAAATGTGGGGCCAAAGTCTTAATTTGAAATAAAAAGAGCATTTATAATCACTCACGCCTTCAAAATCCTTATTACTCGCTTTCAATGGTTTTATAGTTTCATTATTGATTTGAAGTTGAATTTTTTTACATTTTTAGTTGAAGCAAATTAAAATGGAATGTTTACCTAAGAAAACGTTAAGCTAAAAACCCCTATTAACAGGAAAAGTTCATTTATTGTCGCTCATGCCTTCAAAAGCCTTATTACTCGCTTTGAACGGTTTTATAATCTCATTATCGATTTCAAGTTGAATATTTTTACATTTTTTGTTAAAACAGATTATAATTGAATGCTTGCCTTGGGTAACATGAAGTTAAAACCCTCTGTTGACAAGAAAAGTCCATTTACTGTCGCTCATGCCTTCAAAAGCCTTATTACTCGCTTTATATGGTTTTATAATCTCATTATTGATTTTAAGTTGATTTTTTTTCCATTTTTATTTAAAGGAAATTATAATTGAATGTTTACCTCGGGAAACGTTAAGCTAAACCCTCTGTTAATAGGAAAAGTCCATTTATTGTCGTTCATGCCTTCGAAAGCCTTATTACTCACATTAAATGGTTTTATAATCTAATTATCGATTTCAAGTTGAATTTTTTTACATTTTTTGTTAAAACAGATTATAATTGAATATTTACCTTGGGAAACGTTAAGCTAAAACCCGCTATTAATAGGAGAAGTCCATTTATTATCGCCCATGCCTTCAAAAGCCTTATTACACGCTTTAAATGGTTTCCTAATCTCATTATTGATTTTAAGTTGAATTTTTTTTCATTTCTTTTATAACTGATTATAATTGAATGTTTACCTTGAGAAACGTGGGGCTAAAGCCCTCATTTGACATAAAAAGAGCATTTATAGTCACTCATGCCTTCAAAATCCTTATTACTCCTTTTTAATGGTTTTATAGTCTCATTATTGATTTCAAGTTTAATTTTTTTACATTTTTAGTTGAAACAGATTAAAATTGAATATTTACCTCGGGAAACGTTAAGCTAAAACCCTCTATTAATAGGAAAAGTCCATTTATTGTCGCTCATGCCTTCAAAAGCCTTATTACTCGCTTTAAATGGTTTTATAATCTCATTATGGATTTTAAGGGGAATTTTATTACATTTTTTGTTAAAACAGAATATAATTGAATGTTTACCTCGGGAAACGTTAAGCTAAAACCCTCTATTAATAGGAAAAGTCTATTTATTATCGCTAATGCCTTCAAAAGCCTTATTACACGCTTTAAATGGTTTCCTAATCTTATTATTGATTTTAAGTTGAATTTTTTTTCATTTCTTTTAATACTGATTATAATTGAATGTTTACCTTGAGAAACGTGGGGCTAAAGCCCTCATTTGACATAAAAAGGGCATTTATAGTCACTCATGCCTTCAAAATCCTTATTACTCATTTTCAATGGTTTTATAGTCTCATTATTGATTTCAATTTGAATTTTTTTACAGTTTTAGTTGAAACAGATTAAAATTGAATGTTTACCTCAGGAAACGTTAAGCTAAAGCCCTTAATTAAGAGGAAAAGTCCATTTATTGTCGCTCATGCCTTCGAAAGCCTTGTTACTCGCTTTAAATGGTTTTATAATCTCATTACCGATTTCAAGTTGAATTTTTTACAATTTTTGTTAAAACAGATTATAATTGAATGCTTGCCTTGGGAAACGTGAAGCTAAAACCCTCTATTGACAAGAAAAGTCCATTTATTGTCGCTCATGCCTTCAAAAGCCTTATTACTCGCTTTAAATGGCTTTATAATCACATTATTATATTTAACTTGAATTTTTTTACATTTTTATTTAAAATAGATTAAAATTGAATGTTTACCTCGGGAAACGTTAAGCTAAAACCCTCTATTAATAGAAAAAGTCCATTTATTATCGCTCATGCCTTCAAAAGCCTTGTTTCTCGTATTAAATGGTTTTATAATCTCATTATCGATTTCAAGTTGAATTTTTTTACATTTTTTGTTAAAACAAATTATAATTGAATGCTTGCCTTGTGTAACATGAAGCTAAAACCCTCTATTGATAAGAAAAGTCCATTTATTATCGCTCATGCCTTCAAAAGCCTTATTACACGCTTTAAATGGTTTCCTAATCTCATTATTGATTTTAAGTTGAATTTCTTCTCATTTCTATCAAAATGGATTATAATTGAATGTTTACCTCGGGAAACGTGGGGTTAAAGCCCTCATTTGACATACAAGAGCATTTATAGTCACTCATGCCTTCAAAATCCTTATTACTCGCTTTCAATGGTTTTATAGTCTAATTATTGATTTCAAGTTGAATTTTTTTACATTTTTAGTTGAAAGAGATTAAAATTGAATGTTTACCTCGGGAAACGTTAAGCTAAAACCCTCTATTAATAGGAAAAGTCCATTTATTGTCGCTCATGCCTTCAAAAGCCTTATTACACGCTTTAAATGGTTTCCTAATCTCATTATTCATTTTAAGTTGAATTTGTTTTCATTTCTTTTAAAAATGATTATAATTGAATGTTTACCTCGAGAAACGTGGGGCTAAAGCCGTCAATTGACATAAAAAGAGCATTTATAGTCACTCATGCCTTCAAAATTCTTATTACTCGCTTTCAATGGTTTTAGAGTCTCATTATTGATTTCAAGTTGATTTTTTTTACATTTTTAGTTGAAACAGATTAAAATTGAATGTTTACATCGGGAAACGTTAAGCTAAAACCCTCTAATAACAGGAAAAGTCCATTTATTGTCGCTCATGCCTTCAAAAGCCTTATTACTCGATTTCAACGGTTTTATAATCACGTTATCGATTTCAAGTTGAATTTTTTTACATTTTTTGTTAAAACAGATTATAATTGAATGCTTGCCTTGGGTAAAATAAGACTAAAACCCTCTATTGACAAGAACAATCCATTTATTGTCGCTCATACCTTCAAAAGCCTTATTACTTGCTTTAAATAGCTTTATAATCACATTATTGATTTTAAGTTAAAATTTTTTACATTGTTGGTTAAAACAAATTATAATTGATTGTTTACATCGGGAAACATTAAGTTGAATGATTTTACATTTTTTAAAAACTGATTCTAATTGAATGTTTACCTTGGGAAACGTGGGGCTAAAGCCCTAATTTGGTATAAAAAGAGCATTTATAGTCACCCATGCCTTCAAAATCCTTATTACTCGTTTTCAATGGTTTTATAGTCTCATTATTGATTTCAAGTTGAATTTTTTTACATTTTTAGTTGAAACAGATTAAAATTGAATGTTTACCTCAGGAAACGTTAAGCTAAAACCCTTAATTAAGAGGAAAAGTTCATTTATTGTCGCTCATGCCTTCAAAAGCCTTATTACTCGCTTTAAATGTTTTTATAATCTCATTATCGATTTCAAGTTGAATTTTTTACAATTTTTGTTAAAACAGATTATAATTGAATGCTTGCCTTGGGAAACGTGAAGCTAAAACCCTCTATTGACAAGAAAAGTCCATTTATTGTCGCTTATGCCTTCAAAAGCCTTATTACTCGCTTTAAATGGCTTTATAATCACATTATTGTATTTGAATTGAATTTTTTTACATTTTCATTTAAAACAGATTATATATGAATGCTTACCTAGGGAAACGTTAAACTAAAACCCTCTATTAATAGGAAAGGTCCATTTATTATCGCTCATGCCCTTAAAAGCCTTATTTCTCGTATTAAATGGTTTTATAATCTCATTATCCATTTCAACTTGAATTTTTTTACATTTTTTATTAAAACAAATTATAATTGAATGCTTGCCTTGGGTAACATGAAGCTAAATCCCTATATTGACAAGAAAAGTCCATTTATTATCGCTCATGCCTTCAAAAGCCTTATTACTCACTTTAAATGGTTTTATAATCTCATTATTGATTTTAAGTTGAATTTTTTTACATTTTTTCTTTAAACAGAATATAATTGAATGTTTACCTTGGGAAACGTTAGGCTAAAACCCTCTATTAACAGGAAAAGTCTATTTATTGTCGCTCATGCCTTCAAAAGCCTTATTACACGCTTTAAATGGTTTCCTAATCTCTTTATTGATTTTAAGTTGAATGATTTTACATTTTTTTAAAACCGATTATAATTGAATGTTTACCTCGGGAAATGTGAGGATAAAGCCCTAATTTGGTATAAAAAGAGCATTTATAATCACTCACGCCTTCAAAATCCTTATTACTCGCTTTCAATGGTTTTATAGTTTCATTATTGATTTCAAGTTGAATTTTTTTACATTTTTAGTTGCAGCAGATTAAAATTGAATGTTAACCTCAGAAAACGTTAACCTAAAACCCCTTATTAACAGGAAAAGTCCATTTATTGTCACTCATGCCTTCAAAAGCCTTATTACTCGCTTTGAATGGTTTTATAATCTCATTATCGATTTCAAGTTGAATATTTTTACATTTTTTGTTAAAACAGATTATAATTGAAAGCTTGCCTTGGGTAACATGAAGCTAAAACCCTCTATTGACAAGAAAAGTCCATTTACTGTCGCTCATGCCTTCAAAAGCCTTATTACTCGCTTTTAATGGTTTTATAATCTCATTATTGATTTTAAGTTGAATTTTTTTACATTTTTTCTTAAAACAGAATATAATTGATTGTTTACCTCGGGAAACGTTAAGCTAAAACCCTCTATTAATAGGAAAAGTCCATTTCTTGTCCCTCATGCCTTCAAAAGCCTTATTATAGGCTTTAAATGGTTTCCTAATCTCATTATTGATTTTAAGTTGAATTTGTTTTCATTTCTTTTAAAACTAATTATAATTGAATGTTTACCTCGAGAAATGTGGGGCTAAAGCCCTCATTTGACATAAAAAGAGCATTTATAGTCACTCATGCCTTCAAAATCCTTATTACTCGCTTTGAATGGTTTTATAGTCTCATTATTGATTTCAAGTTGAATTTTTTTACATTTTTAGTTGAAACAGATTAGAATTGGATGTTTACCTCGGGAAACGTTAAGCTAAAACCCTCTATTAATAGGAAAAGTCTATTTATTGTCACGCATACCTTCAAAAGCCTTATTACTCGCTTTAAATGGTTTTGTAATCGCATTAATGATTCTAAGTTCAATTTTTTACATTTTTTGTTAAAACAGATTATAATTGAATGCTTGCCTTGGGTAACGTGAAGTTAAAACCCTCTATTGACAAGAAAAGTCCATTTTCTGTCGCTCATGCCTTCAAAAGCCTTATTACTCGCTTTAAATGGTTTTATAATCTCATTATTGATTTTAGGTTGAATTTTTTTACATTTTTTCCTAAAACAAAATATAATTGAATGTTTACCTTGGGAAACGTTAAGCTAAAACCCTCTATTAATAGGAAAAGTCCATTTATTGTCGCTCATGCTTTCAAAAGTCTTATTACACGCTTTAAATGGTTTCCTAATCTCATTATTGATTTTAAATTGAATTTGTTTTCATTTCTTTTAAAACTGATTATAATTGAATGTTTACCTCGAGAAACGTGGGGTTAAAGCCCTCATTTGACATAAAAAGAGCATTTATAGTCACTCATGCCTTCAAAATGCTTATTACTCGCTTTCAATGGTTTTAGAGTCTCATTATTGACTTCAAGTTGAATTTTTTTACATTTTTAGTTGAAACAGATTAAAATTGAATGTTTACCTCGGGAAACGTTAAGCTAAAACCCTCTATTAATAGGAAAAGTCCATTTATTGTCGCTCATGCTTTCAAAAGCCTTATTACTCGCCTTCAATGGCTTTATAATCTCATTATCGATTTCAAGTGGAATTTTTTTACATTTTTTATTAAAACAGATTATAATTGAATGCTTGCCTTGGGTAAAATGAAGCTAAAACCCTCTATTGACAAGAACAGTCCATTTATTGTCGCTCATGCCTTTAAAAGCTTTATTACTCGCTTTAAATGGTTTTGTAATCTCATTATTGATTTGAAGTTAAATTTTTTACATTTTTTGTTAAAACATATTATAATTGAATGCTTACCTTGGGAAACGTGAAGCGAAAACTCTCTATTGACAAGAAAAGTCCATTTATTGTTGTTCATGCCTTCAAAAGCCTTATTACTTGCTTTAAATGGCTTTATAATCACATTATTGATTTTAAGTTTAAATTTTTTACATTGTTGGTGAAAACAAATTATAATCGGTTGTTTACCTCGGGAAACATTAAGCTAAAACCCTTTATTAATAGAAAAAATCCATTTATTGTCGCTCATGCCTTCAAAAGCCTTATTACTCGCTTTAAATGGTTTTATAATCTCATTATCGATTTCAAGTTGAATTTTTTTACATTTTTTGTTAAAACAAATTATAATTGAATGCTTACCTTAAGAAACGTAAAGCTAAAACCCTCTATTAACAGGAAAAGTCTTTTTATTGTCGCTCATGCCTTCAAAAGCCTTATTACACGCTTTAAATGGTTTCCTAATATCTTTATTGATTATAAGTTGAATAATTTTACATTTTTTTAAAACCGATTATAATTGAATGTTTACCTCGGGAAACGTGAGGATAAAGCTCTAATTTGGTATAAAAAGAGCATTTATAATCACTCACGCCTTCAAAATCCTTATTACTCGCCTTCAATGGTTTTATAGTTTCATTATTGATTTCAAGTTGAATTTTTTTACATTTTTAGTTGAAGCAGATTAAAATTGAATGTTAACCTCAGAAAACGTTAAGCTAAAACCCCCTATTAACAGGAAAAGTCTATTTATTGTCGCTCATGCATTCAAAAGCCTTATTACTCGCTTTAAATGGTTTTATAACCTCATTATTGATTTTAAGTTGAATTTTCTTACATTTTTTGTTAAAACAGATTATAATTGAATGTTTACCTTGGCAAACGTTAAGCTAAAACCCTCTATTAACGGAAAAAGTCTATTTATTGTCCATCATGCCTTCAAAAGCCTTATTACACGCTTTAAATGGTTTCCTAATCTCTTTATTCATTATAAGTTGAATGATTTTACATTTTTTTTAAACCGATTATAATTGAATGTTTACCTCGAGAAACGTGGGGCTAAAGCCCTAATTTGGTATAAAAAGAGTATTTATAATCACTCACGCCTTCAAAATCCTTATTACTCGCTTTCAATGGTTTTATAGTTTCATTATTGATTTCAAGTTGAATTTTTTTACATTTTTAGTTGAAGCAGATTAAAACTGAATGTTAACCTCAGAAAACGTTAGGCTAAAACCCCCTATTAACAGGAAAAGTCCATTTATTGTCGCTCATGCCTTCAAAAGCCTTATTACTCGCTTTCAATGGTTTTATAATCTCATTATCGATTTCAAGTTGAAAATTTTTACATTTTTTGTTAAAACAGATTATAATTGAATGCTTGCCTTGGGTAACATGAAGCTAAAACCCTCTATTGACAAGAAAAGTCCATTTACTGTCGCTCATGCCTTCGAAAGCCTTATTACTCGCTTTAAATGGTTTTATAATCTCATTATTGATTTTAAGTTGAATTTTTTTTTATTTTTTCTTAAAACAGAATATAATTGATTGTTTACCTCGAGAAACGTTAAGCTAAAACCCTCTATTAATAGGAAAAGTCCATTTCTTGTCGCTCATGCCTTCAAAAGCCTTATTACATGCTTTAAATGGTTTCCTAATCTCATTATTCATTTTAAGTTGAATTTATTTTCATTTCTTTTAAAACTAATTATAATTGAATGTTTACCTCGAGAAACGTGGGGCTAAAGCCCTCATTTGACATAAAAAGAGCATTTAGAGTCACTCATGCCTTCAAAATCCTTATCACTCGCTTTAAATGGTTTTATAATCTCATTATCGATTTCAAGTTAAATTTTTTTACATTTCTTGTTAAAACAAATTATAATTGAATGCTTACCTTGGTAAACGTGAAGCTAAAACCCTCTATTGACAAGAAAAGTCCATTTATTGTCTCTCATACCTTCAAAAGCCTTATTACTCGCTTTAAATGGTTTTGTAATCTCATTATTGATTTCAAGTTGAATTTTTTACATTTTTTGTTAAAACAGATTATAATCGAATGCTGCCTTGGGTAACATGAAGCTAAAACCCTCTATTGACAAGAAAAGTCCATTACTGCCGCTCATGCCTTCAAAAGCCTTATTACTCGCGTTAAATGGTTTTATAATCTCATTATTGATTTTAGGTTGAATATTTTTACATTTTTTGTTAAAACAAATTATAATTGAATGCTTACCTTGGGAAACGTGAAGCTAAAACCTTCAATTGAGAAGAAAAGTCCATTTATTGTCGCTCATGCCTTCAAAAGCCTTATTACTCGCTTTAAATGGTTTTATAATCTCATTATTGATTTTAGGTTGAATTTTTTTACATTTTTTGTTAAAATAGATTGTAATTGAATGTTTACCTTGGGAAACGTTAAGCTAAAACCCTCTATTAACCGGAAAAGTCTATATATTGTCGCTCATGCCTTCAAAAGCCTTATTACACGCTTTAAATCGTTTCCTAATCTCTTTACTGATTTTAAGTTGAATGATTTTACATTTTTATTTAAAGCAGATTATAATTCAATGTTTACCTCGGGAAACGTTAAGCTAAAACCCTCTATTAATACTAAAAGTGTATTTATTGTCGCTCATGCCTTCAAAAGCCTTATTACTCGCTTTAAATGGTTTTATAATCTCATTATCGATTTCAAGTTAAATTTTTTTACATTTTTTGTTAAAACAAATTATAATTGAATGCTTACCTTGGGAAATGTGAAGCTAAAACCCTCAATTGACAAGAAAAGTCTATTTATTGTCGCTCATGCCTTCAAAAGCCTTATTACTCGCTTTAAATGGTTTTATAATCTCATTATTGATTTTAGGTTGAATATTTTTACATTTTTTGTTAAAACAGATTATAATTGAATGTTTACCTTGGGAAACGTTAAGCTAAAACCCTCTATTAACCGGAAAAGTCTATTTATTGTCGCTCATGCCTTCAAAAGCCTTATTACACGTTTTAAATCGTTTCCTAATCTCTTTACTGATTTTAAGTTGAATGATTTTACATTTTTATTTAAAGCAGATTATAATTGAATATTTACCTCGGGAAACGTTAAGCTAAAACCCTCTATTAATAGGAAAAGTCCATTTATTGTCGCTCATGCCTTCAAAAGCCCTATTACACGCTTCAAATGGTTTCCTAATCTCATTATTGATTTTAAGTTGAATTTGTTTTCATTTCTTTTAAAACGGATTATAATTGAATGTTTGCCTCAGGAAACGTGGGGCTAAAGCCCTCATTTGACATAAAAAGAGTATTTATAGTCACTCATGCCTTCAAAATCCTTATTACTCGCTTTGAATGGTTTTATAGTCTCATTATTGATTTCAAGTTGAATTTTTTTACATTTCTAGTTGAAACAGATTAAAATTGAATGTTTACCTCGGGAAACGTTAAGCTAAAACCCTCTATTAATAGGAAAAGTCCATTTATTGTCACTCATACCTTCAAAAGCCTTATTACTCGCTTTAAATGGTTTTGTAATCTCATTATTGATTTCAAGTTGAATTTTTTACATTTTTTGTTAAAACAGATTATAATTGAATGCCGCCTTGGGTAACATGAAGCTAAAACCCTCTATTGACAAGAAAAGTCCATTACTGTCGCTCACGCCTTCAAAAGCATTATTACTCGCGTTAAATGATTTTATAATCTCATTATTGATTTTAAGTTGAATTTTTTTACATTTTTACTTACAACAGAATATAATTGAATGTTTACCTTGGGAAACGTTAAGCAAAAACCCTCTATTAATAGGAAAAGTCCATTTATTGTCGCTCATACCTTCAAAAGCCTTATTACACGCTTTAAATGATTTCCTAATCTCATTATTGATTTTAAGTTGCATTTGTTTTCATTTCTCTTAAAATTGATTATAATTGATTGTTTACATCGAGAAACGTGGGGCTAAAGCCCTCATTTGACATAAAAAGAGCATTTATAGTCACTCATGCCTTCAAAATCCTTATTACTCGCTTACAATGGTTTTATAGTCTCATTATTGATTTCAAGTTGAATTTTTTTACATTTTCAGTTGAAACAGATTAAAATTGAATGTTTACCTCAGGAAACGTTAAGCTAAAACCCTCTATTAATAGGAAAAGTCCATTTATTGTCGCTCATGCCTTCAAAAGCCTTATTACTCGCTTTAAATGGTTTTATAATCTCATTATCGATTTCAAGTTAAATTTTTTTACATTTTTTTTTAAAACAAATTATAATTGAATGCTTACCTTGGGAAACGTGAAGCTAAAACCTTCAATTGGCAAGAAAAGTCCATTTATTGTCGCTAATGCCTTCAAAAGCCTTATTACTCGCTTTAAATGGTTTTATAATCTCATTATTGATTTTAGGTTGAATTTTTGTACATTTTTTGTTAAAATAGATTGTATTTGAATGTTTACCTTGGGAAACGTTAAGCTAAAACCCTCTATTAACCGAAAAAGTCTATATATTGTCGCTCATGCCTTCAAAAGCCTTATTACACGCTTTAAATGGTTTCCTAATCTCTTTACTGATTTTAAGTTGAATGATTTTACATTTTTATTTAAAGCAGATTATAATTCAATGTTTACCTCGGGAAACGTTAAGCTAAAACCCTCTATTAATAGGAAAAGTCTATTTATTGTCGCTCATGCCTTCAAAAGCCTTATTACTCGCTTTAAATGGTTTTATAATCTCATTATCGATTTCAAGTTAAATTTTTTTACATTTTTTGTTAAAACAAATTATAATTGAATGCTTACCTTGGGAAATGTGAAGCTAAAACCCTCAATTGACAAGAAAAGTCTATTTATTGTCGCTCATGCCTTCAAAAGCCTTATTACTCGCTTTAAATGGTTTTATAATCTCATTATTGATTTTAGGTTGAATATTTTTACATTTTTTGTTAAAACAGATTATAATTGAATGTTTACCTTGGGAAACGTGAAGCAAAAACCCTCTATTAACCGGAAAAGTCTATTTATTATCGCTCATGCCTTCAAAAGCCTTATTACACGTTTTAAATCGTTTCCTAATCTCTTTACTGATTTTAAGTTGCATGATTTTACATTTTTATTTAAAGCAGATTATAATTGAATATTTACCTCGGGAAACGTTAAGCTAAAACCCTCTATTAATAGGAAAAGTCCATTTATTGTCGCTCATGCCTTCAAAAGCCTTATTACACGCTTTAAATCGTTTCCTAATCTCTTTACTGATTTTCAGTTGAATGATTTTACATTTTTCTTTAAAGTAGATTATAATTGAATGTTTACCTCGGGAAACGTTAGGCTAAAACCCTCTATTAATAGGAAAAGTCCATTTATTATCGCTCATGCCTTCAAAAGCCTTATTACTCGCTTTAAATGGTTTTATAATCTCATTATCGATTTCAAGTTAAATTTTTTTACATTTCTTGTCAAAACAAATTATAATTGAAAGCTTACATTGGGAATCATGAAGCTAAAACCCTCAATTGACAAGAAAAGTCCATTTATTGTCGCTCATGCCTTCAAAAGCCTTATTACTCACTTTAAATGGTTTTATAATCTCATTATCGATTTCAAGTTAAATTTTTTTACATTTTTTGTTAAAACAAATTATAATTGAATGCTTACCTTGGTAAACGTGAAGCTAAAACCCTCAATTGACAAGAAAAGTCCATTTATTGTCTCTCATGCCTTTAAAAGCTTTATTACTCGCTTTAAATGGTTTTATAATCTCATTATTGATTTTAAATTGAATTTTTTTACATTTTTTGTTAAAATAGATTATAATTGAATGTTTACCTTGGGAAACGTTAAGCTAAAACCCTCTATTAACCGGAAAAGTCTATTTATTGTCGCTCATGCCTTCAAAAGCCTTATTACACGCTTTAAATCGTTTCCTAATCTCTTTACTGATTTTAAGTTGAATGATTTTACATTTTTATTTAAAGCAGATTGTAATTGAATATTTACCTCAGGAAACGTTAAGCTAAAACCCTCTATTAATAGGAAAAGTCCATTTATTGTCGCTCATGCCTTCAAAAGCCCTATTACACGCTTCAAATGGTTTCCTAATCTCATTATTGATTTTAAGTTGAATTTGTTTTCATTTCTTTTAAAACGGATTATAATTGAATGTTTGCCTCAGGAAACGTGGGGCTAAAGCCCTCATTTGACATAAAAAGAGTATTTATAGTCACTCATGCCTTCAAAATCCTTATTACTCGCTTTGAATGGTTTTATAGTCTCATTATTGATTTCAAGTTGAATTTTTTTACATTTTTATTTGAAACAGATTAAAATTGAATGTTTACCTCGGGAAACGTTAAGCTAAAACCCTCTATTAATAGGAAAAGTCCATTTATTGTCACTCATACCTTCAAAAGCCTTATTACTCGCTTTGAATGGTTTTGTAATCTCATTATTGATTTCAAGTTGAATTTTTTACATTTTTTGTTAAAACAGATTATAATTGAATGCTGCCTTGGGTAACATGAAGCTAAAACCCTCTATTGACAAGAAAAGTCCATTACTGTCGCTCATGCCTTCAAAAGCCTTATTACTCGCGTTAAATGGTTTTATAATCTCATTATTGATTTTAAGTTGAATTTTTTTACATTTTTTCTTAAAACAGAATATAATTGAATGTTTACCTTGGGAAACGTTAAGCTAAAACCCTCTATTAATAGGAAAAGTCCATTTATTGTCGCTCATACCTTCAAAAGTCTTATTACACGCTTTAAATGGTTTCCTAATCTCATTATTGATTTTAAGTTGAATCTGTTTCATTTCTTTTAAAACTGATTATAATTGAATGTTTACCTCGAGAAACGTGGGGTAAAGCCCTCATTTGACATAAAAAGAGCATTTATAGTCCCTCATGCCTTCAAAATCCCTGTTACTCGCTTTCAATGGTTTTATAGTCTCATTATTGATTTCAAGTTGAATTTTTTTACATTTTTAGTTGAAACAGATTAAAATTGAATGTTTATCTCGGGAAACGTTAAGCTAAAACCCTCTAATAATAGGAAAAGTCCATTTATTGTCACTCATACCTTCAAAAGCCTTATTACTCGCTTTGAATGGTTTTGTAATCTCATTATTGATTTCAAGTTGAATTTTTTACATTTTTTGTTAAAACAGATTATAATTGAATGCTGCCTTGGGTAACATGAAGCTAAAACCCTCTATTGACAAGAAAAGTCCATTACTGTCGCTCATGCCTTCAAAAGCCTTATTACTCGCGTTAAATGGTTTTATAATCTCATTATTGATTTTAAGTTGAATTTTTTTACATTTTTTCTTAAAACAGAATATAATTGAATGTTTACCTTGGGAAACGTTAAGCTAAAACCCTCTATTAATAGGAAAAGTCCATTTATTGTCGCTCATACCTTCAAAAGTCTTATTACACGCTTTAAATGGTTTCCTAATCTCATTATTGATTTTAAGTTGAATCTGTTTCATTTCTTTTAAAACTGATTATAATTGAATGTTTACCTCGAGAAACGTGGGGTAAAGCCCTCATTTGACATAAAAAGAGCATTTATAGTCCCTCATGCCTTCAAAATCCCTGTTACTCGCTTTCAATGGTTTTATAGTCTCATTATTGATTTCAAGTTGAATTTTTTTACATTTTTAGTTGAAACAGATTAAAATTGAATGTTTATCTCGGGAAACGTTAAGCTAAAACCCTCTAATAATAGGAAAAGTCCATTTATTGTCACTCATACCTTCAAAAGCCTTATTACTCGCTTTGAATGGTTTTGTAATCTCATTATTGATTTCAAGTTGAATTTTTTACATTTTTTGTTAAAACAGATTATAATTGAATGCTGCCTTGGGTAACATGAAGCTAAAACCCTCTATTGACAAGAAAAGTCCATTACTGTCGCTCATGCCTTCAAAAGCCTTATTACTCGCATTAAATGGTTTTATAATCTCATTATTGATTTTAAGTTGAATTTTTTTACATTTTTTCTTAAAACAGAATATAATTGAATGTTTACCTCGGGAAACGTGAAGCTAAAACCCTCTATTAATAGGAAAAGTCCATTTATTGTCGCTCATACCTTCAAAAGCCTTATTACACGCTTTAAATGGTTTCCTAATCTCATTATTGATTTTAAGTTGAATCTGTTTCATTTCTTTCAAAACTGATTATAATTGAATGTTTTCCTCGAGAAACGTGGGGTAAAGCCCTCATTTGACATAAAAAGAGCATTTATAGTCCCTCATGCCTTCAAAATCCCTGTTACTCGCTTTCAATGGTTTTATAGTCTCATTATTGATTTCAAGTTGAATTTTTTTACATTTTTAGTTGAATCAAATTAAAATTTAATGTTTACCTCGGGAAACGTTAAGCTAAAACCCTCTATTAATAGGAAAAGTCTATTTATTGTCGCTCATGCCTTCAAAAGCCTTATTACTCGCTTTAAATGGTTTTATAATCTCATTATCGATTTCAAGTTAAATTTTTTTACATTTTTTGTTAAAACAAATTATAATTGAATGCTTACCTTGGGAAACGTGAAGCTAAAACCCTCAATTGACAAGAAAAGTCCATTTATTGTCGCTCATGCCTTCAAAAGCCTTATTACTCGCTTTAAATGGTTTCATAATCTCATTATTGATTTTAAGTTGAATTTCTTTACATTTTTTGTTAAAATAGATTATAATTGAATGTTTACCTTGGGAAACGTTAAGCTAAAACCCTCTATTAACCGGAAAAGTCTATTTATTGTCGCTCATGCCTTCAAAAGCATTCTTACACGCTTTAAATCGTTTCCTAATCTCTTTACTGATTTTAAGTTGAATGATTTTACATTTTTTATTTAAAGTAGATTATAATTGAATGTTTACCTCGGGAAACGTTAAGCTAAAACCCTCTATTAATAGGAAAAGTCCATTTATTGTCGCTCATGCCTTCAAAAGCCCTATTACACGCTTTAAATGGTTTCCTAATCTCATTATTGATTTTAAATTGAATTTGTTTTCATTTCTTTTAAAACGGATTATAATTGAATGTTTGCCTCAGGAAACGTGGGGCTAAAGCCCTCATTTGACATAAAAAGAGTATTTATAGTCACTCATGCCTTCAAGCTCACTACTCACTTTCAATGATTTTATAGTCTCATTATTGATTTCAAGTTGAATTTTTTTACATTTTTAGTTGAAACAGATTAAAGTTGAATGTTTACCTCGGGAAACGTTAAGCTAAAACCCTCTATTAATAGAAAAAGTCCATTTATTGTCACTCATACCTTCAAAAGCCTTATTACTCGCTTTGAATGGTTTTGTAATCTGATTATTGATTTCAAGTTGAATTTTTTACATTTTTTGTTAAAACAGATTATAATTGAATGCTGCCTTGGGTAACATGAAGCTAAAACCCTCTATTGACAAGGAAAGTCCATTACTGTCGCTCACGCCTTCAAAAGCATTATTACTCGCGTTAAATGGTTTTATAATCTCATTATTGATTTTAAGTTGAATTTTTTTACATTTTTACTTACAACAGAATATAATTGAATGTTTACCTTGGGAAACGTTAAGCAAAAACCCTCTATTAATAGGAAAAGTCCATTTATTGTCGCTCATACCTTCAAAAGCCTTATTACACGCTTTAAATGGTTTCCTAATCTCATTATTGATTTTAAGTTGCATTTGTTTTCATTTCTTCTAAACTTGATTATAATTGATTGTTTACATCGAGAAACGTGGGGCTAAAGCCCTCATTTGACATAAAAAGAGCATTTATAGTCACTCATGCCTTCAAAATCCTTATTACTCGCTTACAATGGTTTTATAGTCTCATTATTGATTTCAAGTTGAATTTTTTTACATTTTAGTTGAAACAGATTAAAATTGAATGTTTGCCTCAGGAAACGTTAAGCTAAAACCCTCTATTAATAGGAAAAGTCCATTTATTGTCGCTCATGCCTTCGAAAGCCTTATTACTCGCTTTAAATGGTTTTATAATCTCATTATCGTTTTCAAGTTAAATTTTTTAACATTTTTTGTTAAAACAAATTATAATTGAATGCTTACCTTGGGAAACGTGAAGCTAAAATCTTCAATTGACAAGAAAAGTCCATTTATTGTCGCTCATGCCTTCAAAAGCCTTATTACTCGCTTTAAACGGTTTTATAATCTCATTATTGATTTTAGGTTGAATTTTTTTACATTTTTTGTTAAAATAGATTGTAATTGAATGTTTACCTTGGGAAATGTTAAGCTAAAACCCTCTATTAACCGGAAAAGTCTATATATTGTCGCTCATGCCTTCAAAAGCCTTATTACACGCTTAAAATGGTTTCCTAATCTCTTTACTGATTTTAAGTTGAATGATTTTACATTTTTATTTAAAGCAGATTATAATTCAATGTTTACCTCGGGAAACGTTAAGCTAAAACCCTCTATTAATAGGAAAAGTCCATTTATTGTCGCTCATGCCTTCGAAAGCCCTATTACACGCTTTAAATGGTTTCCTAATCTCATTATTGATTTTAAGTTGAATTTGTTTTTATTTCTTTTAAAACGGATTATAATTCAATGTTTACCTCAGGAAAAGTGGGGCTGAAGCCCTCATGTGACATAAAAAGAGTATTTATAGTCGCTCATGCCTTCAAAATCCTCATTACTCGCTTTCAATGGTTTTATAGTCTCATTATTGATTTCAAGTTGAATTTTTTTACATTTTTAGTTGAAACAGATTAAAATTGAATGTTTATATCGGGAAACGTTAAGCTAAAACCCTCTATTAATAGGAAAAGTCCATTTATTGTCACTCATACCTTCAAAAGCCTTATTACTCGCTTTGAATGGTTTTGTAATCTCATTATTGATTTCAAGTTGAATTTTTTACATTTTTTGTTAAAACAGATTATAATTGAATGCTGCCTTGGGTAACATGAAGCTAAAACCCTCTATTGACAAGAAAAGTGCATTACTGTCGCTCATGCCTTCAAAAGCCTTATTACTCGCGTTAAATGGTTTTATAATCTCATTATTGAATTTAAGTTGAATTTTTTTACATTTTTTCTTAAAATAGAATATAATTGAATGTTTACCTCGGGAAACGTTAAGCTAAAACCCTCTATTAATAGGAAAAGTCCATTTATTGTCGCTCATACCTTCAAAAGCCTTATTACACGCTTTAAATGGTTTCCTAATCTCATTATTGATTTTAAGTTGAATCTGTTTCATTTCTTTTAAAACTGATTATAATTGAATGTTTTCCTCGAGAAATGTGGGGTAAAGCCCTCATTTGACATAAAAAGAGCATTTATAGTCCCTCATGCCTTCAAAATCCCTGTTACTCGCTTTCAATGGTTTTATAGTCTCATTATTGATTTCAAGTTGAATTTTTTTACATTTTTAGTTGAATCAGATTAAAATTGAATGTTTACCTTGGGAAACGTTAAGCTAAAACCCTCTATTAATAGGAAAAGTCCATTTATTGTCGCTCATGCCTTCAAAAGCCTTATTACTTGTTTTAAATGGTTTTATAATCTCATTATCGATTTGAAGTTAAATTTTTTTACATTTTTTTGTTAAAACAAATTTTAATTGAATGCTTACCTTGGGAAACGTGAAGCTAAAACCCTCAATTGACAAGAAAAGTCTATTTATTGTCGCTCATGCCTTCAAAAGCCTTATTACTCGCTTTAAATGGTTTTATAATCTCATTATTGATTTTAGGTTGAATATTTTTACATTTTTTGTTAAAACAGATTATAATTGAAAGTTTACCTTGGGAAACGTGAAGCTAAAACCCTCTATTAATCGAAAAAGTCTATTTATTATCGCTCATGCCTTCAAAAGCCTTATTACACGCTTTAAATCGTTTCCTAACCTCTTTACTGATTTTAAGTTGAATAATTTTACATTTTTATTTAAAGCAGATTATAATTGAATGTTTACCTCGGGAAACGTTAAGCTAAAACCCTCTATTAATAGGAAAAGTCCATTTATTGTCGCTCATGCCTTCAAAAGCCCTATTACACGCTTTAAATGGTTTCATAATCTCATTATTGATTTTAAGTTCAATTTGTTTTTATTTCTTTTAAAACGGATTATAATTGAATGTTTACCTCAGGAAACGTGGGGCTGAAGCCCTCATGTGACATAAAAAGAGTATTTATAGTCACTCATGCCTTCAAAATCCTCATTACTCGCTTTCAATGGTTTTATAGTCTCATTATTGATTTCAAGTTGAATTTTTTTACATTTTTAGTTGAAACAGATTAAAATTGAATGTTTATCTCGGGAAACGTTAAGCTAAAACCCTCTATTAATAGGAAAAGTCCATTTATTGTCACTCATACCTTCAAAAGCCTTATTACTCGCTTTGAATGGTTTTGTAATCTCATTATTGATTTCAAGTTGAATTTTTTACATTTTTTGTTAAAACAGATTATAATTGAATACTGCCTTGGGTAACATGAAGCTAAAACCCTCTATTGACAAGAAAAGTCCATTACTGTCGCTCATGCCTTCAAAAGCCTTATTACTCGCGTTAAATGGTTTTATAATCTCATTATTGATTTTAAGTTGAATTTTTTTACATTTTTTCTTAAAACAGAATATAATTGAATGTTTACCTCGGGAAACGTTAAGCTAAAACCCTCTATTAATAGGAAAAGTCCATTTATTGTCGCTCATACCTTCAAAAGCCTTATTACACGCTTTAAATGGTTTCCTAATCTCATTATTGATTTTAAGTTGAATCTGTTTCATTTCTTTTAAAACTGATAATAATTGAATGTTTTCCTCGAGAAACGTGGGGTAAAGCCCTCATTTGACATAAAAAGAGCATTTATAGTCCCTCATGCCTTCAAAATCCCTGTTACTCGCTTTCAATGGTTTTATAGTCTCATTATTGATTTCAAGTTGAATTTTTTTACATTTTTAGTTGAATCAGATTAAAATTGAATGTTTACCTCGGGAAACGTTAAGCTAAAACCCTCTATTAATAGGAAAAGTCCATTTATTGTCGCTCATGCCTTCAAAAGCCTTATTACTTGTTTTAAATGGTTTTATAATCTCATTATCGATTTCAAGTTAAATTTTTTTACATTTTTTGTTAAAACAAATTTTAATTGAATGCTTACCTTGGGAAACGTGAAGCTAAAACCCTCAATTGACAAGAAAAGTCCATTTATTGTCGCTCATGCCTTCAAAAGCCTTATTACTCGCTTTAAATGGTTTCATAATCTCATTATTGATTTTAAGTTGAATTTCTTTACATTTTTTGTTAAAATAGATTATAATTGAATGTTTACCTTGGGAAACGTTAAGCTAAAACCCTCTATTAACCGAAAAAGTCTATTTATTGTCGCTCATGCCTTCAAAAGCCTTATTACACGCTTTAAATCGTTTCCTAATCTCTTTACTGATTTTAAGTTGAATGATTTTACATTTTTATTTAAAGCAGATTATAATTGAATGTTTACCTCGGGAAACGTTAAGCTAAAACCCTCTATTAATAGGAAAAGTCCATTTATTGTCGCTCATGCCTTCAAAAGCCCTATTACACGCTTTAAATGGTTTCCTAATCTCATTATTGATTTTAAGTTGAATTTGTTTTCATTTCTTTTAAAACGGATTATAATTGAATGTTTGCCTCAAGAAACGTGGGGCTAAAGCCCTCATTTGACATAAAAAGAGTATTTATAGTCACTCATGCCTTCAAAATCCTCATTACTCGCTTTCAATGATTTTATAGTCTTATTATTGATTTCAAGTTGAATTTTTTTACATTTTTAGTTCAAACAGATTAAAGTTGAATGTTTACCTCGGGAAACGTTAAGCTAAAACCCTCTATTAATAGAAAAAGTCCATTTATTGTCACTCATACCTTCAAAAGCCTTATTACTCGCTTTAAATGGTTTTGTAATCTGATTATTGATTTGAAGTTCAATTTTTTACATTTTTTGTTAAAACAGATTATAATTGAATGCTGCCTTGGGTAACATGAAGCTAAAACCCTCTATTGACAAGAAAAGTCCATTACTGTCGCTCACGCCTTCAAAAGCATTATTACTCGCGTTAAATGGTTTTATAATCTCATTATTGATTTTAAGTTGAATTTTTTTACATTTTTACTTACAACAGAATATAATTGAATGTTTACCTTGGGAAACGTTAAGCAAAAACCCTCTATTAATAGGAAAAGTCCATTTATTGTCGCTCATACCTTCAAAAGCCTTATTACACGCTTTAAATGGTTTCCTAATCTCATTATTGATTTTAAGTTGCATTTGTTTTCATTTCTCTTAAAACTGATTATAATTGATTGTTTACATCGAGAAACGTGGGGCTAAAGCCCTCATTTGACATAAATAGAGCATTTATAGTCATTCATGCCTTCAAAATCCTTATTACTCGCTTACAATGGTTTTATAGTCTCATTATTGATTTCAAGTTGAATTTTTTTACATTTCTAGTTGAAACAGATTAAAATTGAATGTTTACCTCAGGAAACGTTAAGCTAAAACCCTCTATTAATAGGAAAAGTCCATTTATTGTCGCTCATGCCTTCAAAAGCCTTATTACTCGTTTTAAATGGTTTTATAATCTCATTATCGATTTCAAGTTAAATTTTTTTACATTTTTTGTTAAAACAGATTATAATTGAATGCTGCCTTGGGTAACATGAAGCTAAAACCCTCTATTGACAAGAAAAGTCCATTACTGTCGCTCATACCTTCAAAAGCCTTATTACTCGCGTTAAATGGTTTTATAATCTCATTATTGATTTTAAGTTGAATTTTTTTACATTTTTTCTTAAAACAGAATATAATTGAATGTTTACCTCGGGAAACGTTAAGTTAAAACCCTCTATTAATAGGAAAAGTCCATTTATTGTCGCTCATACCTTCAAAAGCCTTATTACACGCTTTAAACGGTTTCCTAATCTCATTATTGATTTTAAGTTGAATCTGTTTCATTTCTTTTAAAACTGATTATAATTGAATGTTTTCCTCGAGAAACGTGGGGTAAAGCCCTCATTTGACATAAAAAGAGCATTTATAGTCCCTCATGCCTTCAAAATCCCTGTTACTCGCTTTCAATGGTTTTATAGTCTCATTATTGATTTCAAGTTGAATTTTTTTACATTTTTAGTTGAATCAGATTAAAATTGAATGTTTACCTCGGGAAACGTTAAGCTAAAACCCTCTATTAATAGGAAAAGTCCATTTATTGTCGCTCATGCCTTCAAAAGCCTTATTACTTAATTTAAATGGTTTTATAATCTCATTATCGATTTCAAGTTAAATTTTTTTACATTTTTTGTTACAACAAATTTTAATTGAATGCTTACCTTGGGAAACGTGAAGCTAAAACCCTCAATTGACAAGAAAAGTCCATTTATTGTCGCTCATGCCTTCAAAAGCCTTATTACTCGCTTTAACTGGTTTCATAATCTCATTATTGATTTTAAGTTGAATTTCTTTACATTTTTTGTTAAAATAGATTATAATTGAATGTTTACCTTGGGAAACGTTAAGCTAAAACCCTCTATTAACCAAAAAAGTCTATTTATTGTCGCTCATGCCTTCAAAAGCCTTATTACACGCTTTAAATCGTTTCCTAATCTCTTTACTGATTTTAAGTTGAATGATTTTACATTTTTATTTAAAGCAGATTATAATTGAATGTTTACCTCGGGAAACGTTAAACTAAAACCCTCTATTAATAGGAAAAGTCCATTTATTGTCGCTCATGCCTTCAAAAGCCTTATTACTCGTTTTAAATGGTTTTGTAATCTGATTACTGATTTCAAGTTGAATTTTTTACATTTTTTGTTAAAACAGATTATAATTGAATGCTGCCTTGGGTAACATGAAGCTAAAACCCTCTATTGACAAGAAAAGTCCATTACTGTCGCTCACGCCTTCAAAAGCATTATTACTCGCGTTAAATGGTTTTATAATCTCATTATTGATTTTAAGTTGAATTTTTTTACATTTTTACTTACAACAGAATATAATTGAATGTTTACCTTGGGAAACGTTAAGCAAAAACCCTCTATTAATAGGAAAAGTCCATTTATTGTCGCTCATGCCTTCAAAAGCCTTATTACACGCTTTAAATGGTTTCCTAATCTCATTATTGATTTTAAGTTGCATTTGTTTTCATTTCTCTTAAAACTGATTATAATTGATTGTTTACATCGAGAAACGTGGGGCTAAAGCCCTCATTTGACATAAAAAAAGCATTTATAGTCATTCATGCCTTCAAAATCCTTATTATTCGCTTACAATGGTTTTATAGTCTCATTATTGATTTCAAGTTGAATTTTTTTACATTTCTAGTTGAAACAGATTAAAATTGAATGTTTACCTCAGGAAACGTTAAGCTAAAACCCTCTATTAATAGGAAAAGTCCATTTATTGTCGCTCATGCCTTCAAAAGCCTTATTACTCGCTTTAAATGGTTTTATAATCTCATTATCGATTTCAAGTTAAATTTTTTTACATTTTTTGTTAAAACAAATTATAATTGAATGCTTACCTTGGTAAACGTGAAGCTAAAACCTTCAATTGACAAGAAAAGTCCATTTATTGTCGCTCATGCCTTCAAAAGCCTTATTACTCGCTTTAAATGGTTTTATAATCTCATTATTGATTTTAGGTTGAATATTTTTACATTTTTTGTTAAAACAGATTATAATTGAAAGTTTACCTTGGGAAACGCGAAGCTAAAACCCTCTATTAATCGAAAAAGTCTATTTATTATTGCTCATGCCTTCAAATGCCTCATTACACGCTTTAAATCGTTTCCTAATCTCTTTACTGATTTTAAGTTGAATGATTTTACATTTTTATTTAAAGCAGATTATAATTGAATAATTACCTCGGGAAACGTTAAGCTAAAACCCTCTATTAATAGGAAAAGTCCATTTATTGTCGCTCATGCCTTCAAAAGCCCTATTACACGCTTTAAATGGTTTCATAATCTCATTATTGATTTTAGGTTGAATTTGTTTTTATTTCTTTTAAAACGGATTATAATTGAATGTTTACCTCAGAAACGTGGGGCTGAAGCCCTCATGTGACATAAAAAGAGTATTTATAGTCACTCATGCCTTCAAAATCCTCATTACTCGCTTTCAATGGTTTTATAGTCTCATTATTGATTTCAAGTTGAATTTTTTTACATTTTTAGTTGAAACAGATTAAAATTGAATGCTTATCTCGAGAAATGTTAAGCTAAAACCCTCTATTAATTAAAAAAAGTCCATTTATTGTCACTCATACCTTCAAAAGCCTTATTACTCGCTTTAAATGGTTTTGTAATCTGATTATTGATTTCAAGTTGAATTTTTTACATTTTTTGTTAAAACAGATTATAATTGAATGCTGCCTTGGGTAACATGAAGCTAAAACCCTCTATTGACAAGAAAAGTCCATTACTGTCGCTCACGCCTTCAAAAGCATTATTACTCGCGTTAAATGGTTTTATAATCTCATTATTGATTTTAAGTTGAATTTTTTTACATTTTTACTTACAACAGAATATAATTGAATGTTTACCTTGGGAAACGTTAAGCAAAAACCCTCTATTAATAGGAAAAGTCCATTTATTGTCGCTCATGCCTTCAAAAGCCCTATTACACGCTTTAAATGGTTTCATAATCTCATTATTGATTTTAAGTTCAATTTGTTTTTATTTCTTTTAAAACGAATTATAATTGAATGTTTACCTCAGGAAACGTGGGGCTGAAGCCCTCATGTGACATAAAAAGAGTATTTATAGTCACTCATGCCTTCAAAATCCTCATTACTCGCTTTCAATGATTTTATAGTCTCATTATTGATTTCAAGTTGAATTTTTTTACATTTTTAGTTGAAACAGATTAAAGTTGAATGTTTACCTCGGGAAACGTTAAGCTAAAACCCTCTATTAATAGAAAAAGTCCATTTATTGTCACTCATACCTTCAAAAGCCTTATTACTCGCTTTGAATGGTTTTGTAATCTCATTATTGATTTCAAGTTGAATTTTTTACATTTTTTGTTAAAACAGATTATAATTGAATGCTGCCTTGGGTAACATGAAGCTAAAACCCTCTATTGACAAGAAAAGTCCATTACTGTCGCTCATACCTTCAAAAGCCTTATTACTCGCGTTAAATGGTTTTATAATCTCATTATTGATTTTAAGTTGAATTTTTTTACATTTTTTCTTAAAACAGAATATAATTGAATGTTTACCTCGGGAAACGTTAAGCTAAAACCCTCTATTAATAGGAAAAGTCCATTTATTGTCGCTCATGCCTTCAAAAGCCTTATTACTTAATTTAAATGGTTTTATAATCTCATTATCGATTTCAAGTTAAATTTTTTTACATTTTTTGTTAAAACAAATTTTAATTGAATGCTTACCTTGGGAAACGTGAAGCTAAAACCCTCAATTGACAAGAAAAGTCCATTTATTGTCGCTCATGCCTTCAAAAGCCTTATTACTCGCTTTAACTGGTTTCATAATCTCATTATTGATTTTAAGTTGAATTTCTTTACATTTTTTGTTAAAATAGATTATAATTGAATGTTTACCTTGGGAAACGTTAAGCTAAAACCCTCTATTAACCGAAAAAGTCTATTTATTGTCGCTCATGCCTTCAAAAGCCTTATTACACGCTTTAAATCGTTTCCTAATCTCTTTACTGATTTTAAGTTGAATGATTTTAAATTTTTATTTAAAGCAGATTATAATTGAATGTTTACCTCGGGAAACGTTAAGCTAAAACCCTCTATTAATAGGAAAAGTCCATTTATTGTCGCTCATGCCTTCAAAAGCCCTATTACACGCTTTAAATGGTTTCATAATCTCATTATTGATTTTAAGTTCAATTTGTTTTTATTTCTTTTAAAACGGATTATAATTGAATGTTTACCTCAGGAAACGTGGGGCTGAAGCCCTCATGTGACATAAAAAGAGTATTTATAGTCACTCATGCCTTCAAAATCCTCATTACTCGCTTTCAATGATTTTATAGTCTCATTATTGATTTCAAGTTGAATTTTTTTACATTTTTAGTTGAAACAGATTAAAGTTGAATGTTTACCTCGGGAAACGTTAAGCTAAAACCCTCTATTAATAGAAAAAGTCCATTTATTGTCACTCATACCTTCAAAAGCCTTATTACTCGCTTTAAATGGTTTTATAATCTGATTATTGATTTCAAGTTGAATTTTTTACATTTTTTGTTAAAACAGATTATAATTGAATGCTGCCTTGGGTAACATGAAGCTAAAACCCTCTATTGACAAGAAAAGTCCATTACTGTCGCTCACGCCTTCAAAAGCATTATTACTCGCGTTAAATGGTTTTATAATCTCATTACTGATTTTCAGTTGAATGATTTTACATTTTTATTTAAAGCAGATTATAATTGAATGTTTACCTCGGGAAACGTTAAGCTAAAACCCTCTATTAATAGGAAAAGTCCATTTATTGTCGCTCATGCCTTCAAAAGCCTTATTACTCGTTTTAAATGGTTTTATAATCTCATTATCGATTTCAAGTTAAATTTTTTTACATTTTTTGTTAAAACAGATTATAATTGAATGCTGCCTTGGGTAACATGAAGCTAAAACCCTCTATTGACAAGAAAAGTCCATTACTGTCGCTCATACCTTCAAAAGCCTTATTACTCGCGTTAAATGGTTTTATAATCTCATTATTGATTTTAAGTTGAATTTTTTTACATTTTTTCTTAAAACAGAATATAATTGAATGTTTACCTCGGGAAACGTTAAGTTAAAACCCTCTATTAATAGGAAAAGTCCATTTATTGTCGCTCATACCTTCAAAAGCCTTATTACACGCTTTAAACGGTTTCCTAATCTCATTATTGATTTTAAGTTGAATCTGTTTCATTTCTTTTAAAACTGATTATAATTGAATGTTTTCCTCGAGAAACGTGGGGTAAAGCCCTCATTTGACATAAAAAGAGCATTTATAGTCCCTCATGCCTTCAAAATCCCTGTTACTCGCTTTCAATGGTTTTATAGTCTCATTATTGATTTCAAGTTGAATTTTTTTACATTTTTAGTTGAATCAGATTAAAATTGAATGTTTACCTCGGGAAACGTTAAGCTAAAACCCTCTATTAATAGGAAAAGTCCATTTATTGTCGCTCATGCCTTCAAAAGCCTTATTACTTAATTTAAATGGTTTTATAATCTCATTATCGATTTCAAGTTAAATTTTTTTACATTTTTTGTTACAACAAATTTTAATTGAATGCTTACCTTGGGAAACGTGAAGCTAAAACCCTCAATTGACAAGAAAAGTCCATTTATTGTCGCTCATGCCTTCAAAAGCCTTATTACTCGCTTTAACTGGTTTCATAATCTCATTATTGATTTTAAGTTGAATTTCTTTACATTTTTTGTTAAAATAGATTATAATTGAATGTTTACCTTGGGAAACGTTAAGCTAAAACCCTCTATTAACCAAAAAAGTCTATTTATTGTCGCTCATGCCTTCAAAAGCCTTATTACACGCTTTAAATCGTTTCCTAATCTCTTTACTGATTTTAAGTTGAATGATTTTACATTTTTATTTAAAGCAGATTATAATTGAATGTTTACCTCGGGAAACGTTAAACTAAAACCCTCTATTAATAGGAAAAGTCCATTTATTGTCGCTCATGCCTTCAAAAGCCTTATTACTCGTTTTAAATGGTTTTGTAATCTGATTACTGATTTCAAGTTGAATTTTTTACATTTTTTGTTAAAACAGATTATAATTGAATGCTGCCTTGGGTAACATGAAGCTAAAACCCTCTATTGACAAGAAAAGTCCATTACTGTCGCTCACGCCTTCAAAAGCATTATTACTCGCGTTAAATGGTTTTATAATCTCATTATTGATTTTAAGTTGAATTTTTTTACATTTTTACTTACAACAGAATATAATTGAATGTTTACCTTGGGAAACGTTAAGCAAAAACCCTCTATTAATAGGAAAAGTCCATTTATTGTCGCTCATGCCTTCAAAAGCCTTATTACACGCTTTAAATGGTTTCCTAATCTCATTATTGATTTTAAGTTGCATTTGTTTTCATTTCTCTTAAAACTGATTATAATTGATTGTTTACATCGAGAAACGTGGGGCTAAAGCCCTCATTTGACATAAAAAAAGCATTTATAGTCATTCATGCCTTCAAAATCCTTATTACTCGCTTACAATGGTTTTATAGTCTCATTATTGATTTCAAGTTGAATTTTTTTACATTTCTAGTTGAAACAGATTAAAATTGAATGTTTACCTCAGGAAACGTTAAGCTAAAACCCTCTATTAATAGGAAAAGTCCATTTATTGTCGCTCATGCCTTCAAAAGCCTTATTACTCGCTTTAAATGGTTTTATAATCTCATTATCGATTTCAAGTTAAATTTTTTTACATTTTTTGTTAAAACAAATTATAATTGAATGCTTACCTTGGTAAACGTGAAGCTAAAACCTTCAATTGACAAGAAAAGTCCATTTATTGTCGCTCATGCCTTCAAAAGCCTTATTACTCGCTTTAAATGGTTTTATAATCTCATTATTGATTTTAGGTTGAATATTTTTACATTTTTTGTTAAAACAGATTATAATTGAAAGTTTACCTTGGGAAACGCGAAGCTAAAACCCTCTATTAATCGAAAAAGTCTATTTATTATTGCTCATGCCTTCAAATGCCTCATTACACGCTTTAAATCGTTTCCTAATCTCTTTACTGATTTTAAGTTGAATGATTTTACATTTTTATTTAAAGCAGATTATAATTGAATAATTACCTCGGGAAACGTTAAGCTAAAACCCTCTATTAATAGGAAAAGTCCATTTATTGTCGCTCATGCCTTCAAAAGCCCTATTACACGCTTTAAATGGTTTCATAATCTCATTATTGATTTTAGGTTGAATTTGTTTTTATTTCTTTTAAAACGGATTATAATTGAATGTTTACCTCAGAAACGTGGGGCTGAAGCCCTCATGTGACATAAAAAGAGTATTTATAGTCACTCATGCCTTCAAAATCCTCATTACTCGCTTTCAATGGTTTTATAGTCTCATTATTGATTTCAAGTTGAATTTTTTTACATTTTTAGTTGAAACAGATTAAAATTGAATGCTTATCTCGAGAAACGTTAAGCTAAAACCCTCTATTAATTAAAAAAAGTCCATTTATTGTCACTCATACCTTCAAAAGCCTTATTACTCGCTTTAAATGGTTTTGTAATCTGATTATTGATTTCAAGTTGAATTTTTTACATTTTTTGTTAAAACAGATTATAATTGAATGCTGCCTTGGGTAACATGAAGCTAAAACCCTCTATTGACAAGAAAAGTCCATTACTGTCGCTCACGCCTTCAAAAGCATTATTACTCGCGTTAAATGGTTTTATAATCTCATTATTGATTTTAAGTTGAATTTTTTTACATTTTTACTTACAACAGAATATAATTGAATGTTTACCTTGGGAAACGTTAAGCAAAAACCCTCTATTAATAGGAAAAGTCCATTTATTGTCGCTCATGCCTTCAAAAGCCCTATTACACGCTTTAAATGGTTTCATAATCTCATTATTGATTTTAAGTTCAATTTGTTTTTATTTCTTTTAAAACGAATTATAATTGAATGTTTACCTCAGGAAACGTGGGGCTGAAGCCCTCATGTGACATAAAAAGAGTATTTATAGTCACTCATGCCTTCAAAATCCTCATTACTCGCTTTCAATGATTTTATAGTCTCATTATTGATTTCAAGTTGAATTTTTTTACATTTTTAGTTGAAACAGATTAAAGTTGAATGTTTACCTCGGGAAACGTTAAGCTAAAACCCTCTATTAATAGAAAAAGTCCATTTATTGTCACTCATACCTTCAAAAGCCTTATTACTCGCTTTGAATGGTTTTGTAATCTCATTATTGATTTCAAGTTGAATTTTTTACATTTTTTGTTAAAACAGATTATAATTGAATGCTGCCTTGGGTAACATGAAGCTAAAACCCTCTATTGACAAGAAAAGTCCATTACTGTCGCTCATACCTTCAAAAGCCTTATTACTCGCGTTAAATGGTTTTATAATCTCATTATTGATTTTAAGTTGAATTTTTTTACATTTTTTCTTAAAACAGAATATAATTGAATGTTTACCTCGGGAAACGTTAAGCTAAAACCCTCTATTAATAGGAAAAGTCCATTTATTGTCGCTCATGCCTTCAAAAGCCTTATTACTTAATTTAAATGGTTTTATAATCTCATTATCGATTTCAAGTTAAATTTTTTTACATTTTTTGTTAAAACAAATTTTAATTGAATGCTTACCTTGGGAAACGTGAAGCTAAAACCCTCAATTGACAAGAAAAGTCCATTTATTGTCGCTCATGCCTTCAAAAGCCTTATTACTCGCTTTAACTGGTTTCATAATCTCATTATTGATTTTAAGTTGAATTTCTTTACATTTTTTGTTAAAATAGATTATAATTGAATGTTTACCTTGGGAAACGTTAAGCTAAAACCCTCTATTAACCGAAAAAGTCTATTTATTGTCGCTCATGCCTTCAAAAGCCTTATTACACGCTTTAAATCGTTTCCTAATCTCTTTACTGATTTTAAGTTGAATGATTTTAAATTTTTATTTAAAGCAGATTATAATTGAATGTTTACCTCGGGAAACGTTAAGCTAAAACCCTCTATTAATAGGAAAAGTCCATTTATTGTCGCTCATGCCTTCAAAAGCCCTATTACACGCTTTAAATGGTTTCATAATCTCATTATTGATTTTAAGTTCAATTTGTTTTTATTTCTTTTAAAACGGATTATAATTGAATGTTTACCTCAGGAAACGTGGGGCTGAAGCCCTCATGTGACATAAAAACAGTATTTATAGTCACTCATGCCTTCAAAATCCTCATTACTCGCTTTCAATGATTTTATAGTCTCATTATTGATTTCAAGTTGAATTTTTTTACATTTTTAGTTGAAACAGATTAAAGTTGAATGTTTACCTCAGGAAACGTTAAGCTAAAACCCTCTATTAATAGAAAAAGTCCATTTATTGTCACTCATACCTTCAAAAGCCTTATTACTCGCTTTAAATGGTTTTATAATCTGATTATTGATTTCAAGTTGAATTTTTTACATTTTTTGTTAAAACAGATTATAATTGAATGCTGCCTTGGGTAACATGAAGCTAAAACCCTCTATTGACAAGAAAAGTCCATTACTGTCGCTCACGCCTTCAAAAGCATTATTACTCGCGTTAAATGGTTTTATAATCTCATTACTGATTTTCAGTTGAATGATTTTACATTTTTATTTAAAGCAGATTATAATTGAATGTTTACCTCGGGAAACGTTAAGCTAAAACCCTCTATTAATAGGAAAAGTCCATTTATTGTCGCTCATGCCTTCAAAAGCCCTATTACACGCTTTAAATGGTTTCATAATCTCATTATTGATTTTAAGTTCAATTTGTTTTTATTTCTTTTAAAACGGATTATAATTGAATGTTTACCTCAGGAAACGTGGGGCTGAAGCCCTCATGTGACATAAAAAGAGTATTTATAGTCACTCATGCCTTCAAAATCCTCATTACTCGCTTTCAATGATTTTATAGTCTCATTATTGATTTCAAGTTGAATTTTTTTACATTTTTAGTTGAAACAGATTAAAGTTGAATGTTTACCTCGGGAAACGTTAAGCTAAAACCCTCTATTAATAGAAAAAGTCCATTTATTGTCACTCATACCTTCAAAAGCCTTATTACTCGCTTTGAATGGTTTTGTAATCTCATTATTGATTTCAAGTTGAATTTTTTACATTTTTTGTTAAAACAGATTATAATTGAATGCTGCCTTGGGTAACATGAAGCTAAAACCCTCTATTGACAAGAAAAGTCCATTACTGTCGCTCATACCTTCAAAAGCCTTATTACTCGCGTTAAATGGTTTTATAATCTCATTATTGATTTTAAGTTGAATTTTTTTACATTTTTTCTTAAAACAGAATATAATTGAATGTTTACCTCGGGAAACGTTAAGCTAAAACCCTCTATTAATAGGAAAAGTCCATTTATTGTCGCTCATGCCTTCAAAAGCCTTATTACTTAATTTAAATGGTTTTATAATCTCATTATCGATTTCAAGTTAAATTTTTTTACATTTTTTGTTAAAACAAATTTTAATTGAATGCTTACCTTGGGAAACGTGAAGCTAAAACCCTCAATTGACAAGAAAAGTCCATTTATTGTCGCTCATGCCTTCAAAAGCCTTATTACTCGCTTTAACTGGTTTCATAATCTCATTATTGATTTTAAGTTGAATTTCTTTACATTTTTTGTTAAAATAGATTATAATTGAATGTTTACCTTGGGAAACGTTAAGCTAAAACCCTCTATTAACCGAAAAAGTCTATTTATTGTCGCTCATGCCTTCAAAAGCCTTATTACACGCTTTAAATCGTTTCCTAATCTCTTTACTGATTTTAAGTTGAATGATTTTAAATTTTTATTTAAAGCAGATTATAATTGAATGTTTACCTCGGGAAACGTTAAGCTAAAACCCTCTATTAATAGGAAAAGTCCATTTATTGTCGCTCATGCCTTCAAAAGCCCTATTACACGCTTTAAATGGTTTCATAATCTCATTATTGATTTTAAGTTCAATTTGTTTTTATTTCTTTTAAAACGGATTATAATTGAATGTTTACCTCAGGAAACGTGGGGCTGAAGCCCTCATGTGACATAAAAACAGTATTTATAGTCACTCATGCCTTCAAAATCCTCATTACTCGCTTTCAATGATTTTATAGTCTCATTATTGATTTCAAGTTGAATTTTTTTACATTTTTAGTTGAAACAGATTAAAGTTGAATGTTTACCTCGGGAAACGTTAAGCTAAAACCCTCTATTAATAGAAAAAGTCCATTTATTGTCACTCATACCTTCAAAAGCCTTATTACTCGCTTTAAATGGTTTTATAATCTGATTATTGATTTCAAGTTGAATTTTTTACATTTTTTGTTAAAACAGATTATAATTGAATGCTGCCTTGGGTAACATGAAGCTAAAACCCTCTATTGACAAGAAAAGTCCATTACTGTCGCTCACGCCTTCAAAAGCATTATTACTCGCGTTAAATGGTTTTATAATCTCATTACTGATTTTCAGTTGAATGATTTTACATTTTTATTTAAAGCAGATTATAATTGAATGTTTACCTCGGGAAACGTTAAGCTAAAACCCTCTATTAATAGAAAAAGTCCATTTATTGTCGCTCATGCCTTCAAAAGCCCTATTACACGCTTTAAATGGTTTCATAATCTCATTATTGATTTTAAGTTCAATTTGTTTTTATTTCTTTTAAAACGGATTATAATTGAATGTTTACCTCAGGAAACGTGGGGCTGAAGCCCTCATGTGACATAAAAAGAGTATTTATAGTCACTCATGCCTTCAAAATCCTCATTACTCGCTTTCAATGATTTTATAGTCTCATTATTGATTTCAAGTTGAATTTTTTTACATTTTTAGTTGAAACAGATTAAAGTTGAATGTTTACCTCGGGAAACGTTAAGCTAAAACCCTCTATTAATAGAAAAAGTCCATTTATTGTCACTCATACCTTCAAAAGCCTTATTACTCGCTTTGAATGGTTTTGTAATCTCATTATTGATTTCAAGTTGAATTTTTTACATTTTTTGTTAAAACAGATTATAATTGAATGCTGCCTTGGGTAACATGAAGCTAAAACCCTCTATTGACAAGAAAAGTCCATTACTGTCGCTCATACCTTCAAAAGCCTTATTACTCGCGTTAAATGGTTTTATAATCTCATTATTGATTTTAAGTTGAATTTTTTTACATTTTTTCTTAAAACAGAATATAATTGAATGTTTACCTCGGGAAACGTTAAGCTAAAACCCTCTATTAATAGGAAAAGTCCATTTATTGTCGCTCATGCCTTCAAAAGCCTTATTACTTAATTTAAATGGTTTTATAATCTCATTATCGATTTCAAGTTAAATTTTTTTACATTTTTTGTTAAAACAAATTTTAATTGAATGCTTACCTTGGGAAACGTGAAGCTAAAACCCTCAATTGACAAGAAAAGTCCATTTATTGTCGCTCATGCCTTCAAAAGCCTTATTACTCGCTTTAACTGGTTTCATAATCTCATTATTGATTTTAAGTTGAATTTCTTTACATTTTTTGTTAAAATAGATTATAATTGAATGTTTACCTTGGGAAACGTTAAGCTAAAACCCTCTATTAACCGAAAAAGTCTATTTATTGTCGCTCATGCCTTCAAAAGCCTTATTACACGCTTTAAATCGTTTCCTAATCTCTTTACTGATTTTAAGTTGAATGATTTTAAATTTTTATTTAAAGCAGATTATAATTGAATGTTTACCTCGGGAAACGTTAAGCTAAAACCCTCTATTAATAGGAAAAGTCCATTTATTGTCGCTCATGCCTTCAAAAGCCCTATTACACGCTTTAAATGGTTTCATAATCTCATTATTGATTTTAAGTTCAATTTGTTTTTATTTCTTTTAAAACGGATTATAATTGAATGTTTACCTCAGGAAACGTGGGGCTGAAGCCCTCATGTGACATAAAAACAGTATTTATAGTCACTCATGCCTTCAAAATCCTCATTACTCGCTTTCAATGATTTTATAGTCTCATTATTGATTTCAAGTTGAATTTTTTTACATTTTTAGTTGAAACAGATTAAAGTTGAATGTTTACCTCGGGAAACGTTAAGCTAAAACCCTCTATTAATAGAAAAAGTCCATTTATTGTCACTCATACCTTCAAAAGCCTTATTACTCGCTTTAAATGGTTTTATAATCTGATTATTGATTTCAAGTTGAATTTTTTACATTTTTTGTTAAAACAGATTATAATTGAATGCTGCCTTGGGTAACATGAAGCTAAAACCCTCTATTGACAAGAAAAGTCCATTACTGTCGCTCACGCCTTCAAAAGCATTATTACTCGCGTTAAATGGTTTTATAATCTCATTACTGATTTTCAGTTGAATGATTTTACATTTTTATTTAAAGCAGATTATAATTGAATGTTTACCTCGGGAAACGTTAAGCTAAAACCCTCTATTAATAGGAAAAGTCCATTTATTGTCGCTCATACCTTCAAAAGCCTTATTACACGCTTTAAATGGTTTCCTAATCTCATTATTGATTTTAAGTTGAATCTGTTTCATTTCTTTTAAAACTGATTATAATTTAATGTTTTCCTCGAGAAACGTGGGGTAAAGCCCTCATTTGACATAAAAAGAGCATTTATAGTCCCTCATGCCTTCAAAATCCCTGTTACTCGCTTTCAATGGTTTTATAGTCTCATTATTGATTTCAAGTTGAATTTTTTTACATTTTTAGTTGAATCAGATTAAAATTGAATGTTTACCTCGGGAAACGTTAAGCTAAAACCCTCTATTAATAGGAAAAGTCCATTTATTGTCGCTCATGCCTTCAAAAGCCTTATTACTTGTTTTAAATGGTTTTATAATCTCATTATCGATTTCAAGTTAAATTTTTTTACATTTTTTGTTAAAACAAATTTTAATTGAATGCTTACCTTGGTAAACGTGAAGCTAAAACCTTCAATTGACAAGAAAAATCCATTTATTGTCGCTCATGCCTTCAAAAGCCTTATTACTCGCTTTAAATGGTTTTATAATCTCATTATTGATTTTAGGTTGAATATTTTTACATTTTTTGTTAAAACAGATTATAATTGAAAGTTTACCTTGGGAAACGTGAAGCTAAAACCCTCTATTAATCGAAAAAGTCTATTTATTATCGCTCATGCCTTCAAAAGCCTTATTACACGCTTTAAATCGTTTCCTAATCTCTTTACTGATTTTAAGTTGAATGATTTTAAATTTTTATTTAAAGCAGATTATAATTGAATGTTTACCTCGGGAAACGTTAAGCTAAAACCCTCTATTAATAGGAAAAGTCCATTTATTGTCGCTCATGCCTTCAAAAGCCCTATTACACGCTTTAAATGGTTTCATAATCTCATTATTGATTTTAAGTTCAATTTGTTTTTATTTCTTTTAAAACGGATTATAATTGAATGTTTACCTCAGGAAACGTGGGGCTGAAGCCCTCATGTGACATAAAAACAGTATTTATAGTCACTCATGCCTTCAAAATCCTCATTACTCGCTTTCAATGATTTTATAGTCTCATTATTGATTTCAAGTTGAATTTTTTTACATTTTTAGTTGAAACAGATTAAAGTTGAATGTTTACCTCGGGAAACGTTAAGCTAAAACCCTCTATTAATAGAAAAAGTCCATTTATTGTCACTCATACCTTCAAAAGCCTTATTACTCGCTTTAAATGGTTTTATAATCAGATTATTGATTTCAAGTTGAATTTTTTACATTTTTTGTTAAAACAAATTATAATTGAATGCTGCCTTGGGTAACATGAAGCTAAAACCCTCTATTGACAAGAAAAGTCCATTACTGTCGCTCACGCCTTCAAAAGCATTATTACTCGCGTTAAATGGTTTTATAATCTCATTACTGATTTTCAGTTGAATGATTTTACATTTTTATTTAAAGCAGATTATAATTGAATGTTTACCTCGGGAAACGTTAAGCAAAAACCCTCTATTAATAGGAAAAGTCCATTTATTGTCGCTCATACCTTCAAAAGCCTTATTACACGCTTTAAATGGTTTCCTAATCTCATTATTGATTTTAAGTTGAATCTGTTTCATTTCTTTTAAAACTGATTATAATTTAATGTTTTCCTCGAGAAACGTGGGGTAAAGCCCTCATTTGACATAAAAAGAGCATTTATAGTCCCTCATGCCTTCAAAATCCCTGTTACTCGCTTTCAATGGTTTTATAGTCTCATTATTGATTTCAAGTTGAATTTTTTTACATTTTTAGTTGAATCAGATTAAAATTGAATGTTTACCTCGGGAAACGTTAAGCTAAAACCCTCTATTAATAGGAAAAGTCCATTTATTGTCGCTCATGCCTTCAAAAGCCTTATTACTTGTTTTAAATGGTTTTATAATCTCATTATCGATTTCAAGTTAAATTTTTTTACATTTTTTGTTAAAACAAATTTTAATTGAATGCTTACCTTGGGAAACGTGAAGCTAAAACCCTCAATTGACAAGAAAAGTCCATTTATTGTCGCTCATGCCTTCAAAAGCCTTATTACTCGCTTTAAATGGTTTCATAATCTCATTATTGATTTTAAGTTGAATTTCTTTACTTTTTTTGTTAAAATAGATTATAATTGAATGTTTACCTTGGGAAACGTTAAGCTAAAACCCTCTATTAACCGGAAAAGTCTATTTGTTGTCGCTCATGCCTTCAAAAGCCTTATTACACGCTTTAAATCGTTTCCTAATCTCTTTACTGATTTTAAGTTGAATGATTTTACATTTTTATTTAAAGCAGATTATAATTGAATGTTTACCTCGAGAAACGTTAAGCTAAAACCCTCTATTAATAGGAAAAGTCCATTTATTGTCGCTCATGCCTTCAAAAGCCCTATTACACGCTTTAAATGGTTTCATAATCTCATTATTGATTTTAAGTTCAATTTGTTTTTATTTCTTTTAAAACGGATTATAATTGAATGTTTACCTCAGGAAACGTGGGGCTGAAGCCCTCATGTGACATAAAAACAGTATTTATAGTCACTCATGCCTTCAAAATCCTCATTACTCGCTTTCAATGGTTTTATAGTCTCATTATTGATTTCAAGTTGAATTTTTTTACATTTTTAGTTGAAACAGATTAAAATTGAATGTTTATCTCGGGAAACGTTAAGCTAAAACCCTCTATTAATAGGAAAAGTCCATTTATTGTCACTCATACCTTCAAAAGCCTTATTACTCGCTTTGAATGGTTTTGTAATCTCATTATTGATTTCAAGTTGAATTTTTTACATTTTTTGTTAAAACAGATTATAATTGAATGCTGCCTTGGGTAGCATGAAGCTAAAACCCTCTATTGAGAAGGAAAGTCCATTACTGTCGCTCATGCCTTTAAAAGCCTTATTACTCGCGTTAAATGGTTTTATAATCTCATTATTGATTTTAAGTTGAATTTTTTTACATTTTTTCTTAAAACAGAATATAATTGAATGTTTACCTCGGGAAACGTTAAGCAAAAACCCTCTATTAATAGGAAAAGTCCATTTATTGTCGCTCATACCTTCAAAAGCCTTATTACACGCTTTAAATGGTTTCCTAATCTCATTATTGATTTTACGTTGCATTTGTTTTCATTTCTCTTAAAACTGATTATAATTGATTGTTTACATCGAGAAACGTGGGGCTAAAGCCCTCATTTGACATAAAAAAAGTATTTATAGTCATTCATGCCTTCAAAATCCTTATTACTCGCTTACAATGGTTTTATAGTCTCATTATTGATTTCAAGTTGAATTTTTTTACATTTCTAGTTGAAACAGATTAAAATTGAATGTTTACCACAGGAAACGTTAAGCTAAAACCCTCTATTAATAGGAAAAGTCCATTTATTGTCGCTCATGCCTTCAAAAGCCTTATTACTCGCTTTAAATGGTTTTATAATCTCATTATCGATTTCAAGTTAAATTTTTTTACATTTTTTGTTAAAACAAATTATAATTGAATGCTTACCTTGGTAAACGTGAAGCTAAAACCTTCAATTGACAAGAAAAATCCATTTATTGTCGCTCATGCCTTCAAAAGCCTTATTACTCGCTTTAAATGGTTTTATAATCTCATTATTGATTTTAGGTTGAATATTTTTACATTTTTTGTTAAAACAGATTATAATTGAAAGTTTACCTTGGGAAACGTGAAGCTAAAACCCTCTATTAATCGAAAAAGTCTATTTATTATCGCTCATGCCTTCAAAAGCCTTATTACACGCTTTAAATCGTTTCCTAATCTCTTTACTGATTTTAAGTTGAATGATTTTAAATTTTTATTTAAAGCAGATTATAATTGAATGTTTACCTCGGGAAACGTTAAGCTAAAACCCTCTATTAATAGGAAAAGTCCATTTATTGTCGCTCATGCCTTCAAAAGCCCTATTACACGCTTTAAATGGTTTCATAATCTCATTATTGATTTTAAGTTCAATTTGTTTTTATTTCTTTTAAAACGGATTATAATTGAATGTTTACCTCAGGAAACGTGGGGCTGAAGCCCTCATGTGACATAAAAACAGTATTTATAGTCACTCATGCCTTCAAAATCCTCATTACTCGCTTTCAATGATTTTATAGTCTCATTATTTATTTCAAGTTGAATTTTTTTACATTTTTAGTTGAAACAGATTAAAGTTGAATGTTTACCTCGGGAATCGTTAAGCTAAAACCCTCTATTAATAGAAAAAGTCCATTTATTGTCACTCATACCTTCAAAAGCCTTATTACTCGCTTTAAATGGTTTTATAATCTGATTATTGATTTCAAGTTGAATTTTTTACATTTTTTGTTAAAACAGATTATAATTGAATGCTGCCTTGGGTAACATGAAGCTAAAACCCTCTATTGACAAGAAAAGTCCATTACTGTCGCTCACGCCTTCAAAAGCATTATTACTCGCGTTAAATGGTTTTATAATCTCATTACTGATTTTCAGTTGAATGATTTTACATTTTTATTTAAAGCAGATTATAATTGAATGTTTACCTCGGGAAACGTTAAGCTAAAACCCTCTATTAATAGGAAAAGTCCATTTATTGTCGCTCATACCTTCAAAAGCCTTATTACACGCTTTAAATGGTTTCCTAATCTCATTATTGATTTTAAGTTGAATCTGTTTCATTTCTTTTAAAACTGATTATAATTTAATGTTTTCCTCGAGAAACGTGGGGTAAAGCCCTCATTTGACATAAAAAGAGCATTTATAGTCCCTCATGCCTTCAAAATCCCTGTTACTCGCTTTCAATGGTTTTATAGTCTCATTATTGATTTCAAGTTGAATTTTTTTACATTTTTAGTTGAATCAGATTAAAATTGAATGTTTACCTCGGGAAACGTTAAGCTAAAACCCTCTATTAACCGGAAAAGTCTATTTGTTGTCGCTCATGCCTTCAAAAGCCTTATTACACGCTTTAAATCGTTTCCTAATCTCTTTACTGATTTTAAGTTGAATGATTTTACATTTTTATTTAAAGCAGATTATAATTGAATGTTTACCTCGAGAAACGTTAAGCTAAAACCCTCTATTAATAGGAAAAGTCCATTTATTGTCGCTCATGCCTTCAAAAGCCCTATTACACACTTTAAATGGTTTCATAATCTCATTATTGATTTTAAGTTGAATTTGTTTTTATTTCTTTTAAAACGGATTATAATTGAATGTTTACCTCAGGAAACGTGGGGCTGAAGCCCTCATGTGACATAAAAACAGTATTTATAGTCACTCATGCCTTCAAAATCCTCATTACTCGCTTTCAATGGTTTTATAGTCTCATTATTGATTTCAAGTTGAATTTTTTTACATTTTTAGTTGAAACAGATTAAAATTGAATGTTTATCTCGGGAAACGTTAAGCTAAAACCCTCTATTAATAGGAAAAGTCCATTTATTGTCACTCATACCTTCAAAAGCCTTATTACTCGCTTTGAATGGTTTTGTAATCTCATTATTGATTTCAAGTTGAATTTTTTACATTTTTTGTTAAAACAGATTATAATTGAATGCTGCCTTGGGTAGCATGAAGCTAAAACCCTCTATTGACAAGAAAAGTCCATTACTGTCGCTCATGCCTTTAAAAGCCTTATTACTCGCGTTAAATGGTTTTATAATCTCATTATTGATTTTAAGTTGAATTTTTTTACATTTTTTCTTAAAACAGAATATAATTGAATGTTTACCTCGGGAAACGTTAAGCAAAAACCCTCTATTAATAGGAAAAGTCCATTTATTGTCGCTCATACCTTCAAAAGCCTTATTACACGCTTTAAATGGTTTCCTAATCTCATTATTGATTTTACGTTGCATTTGTTTTCATTTCTCTTAAAACTGATTATAATTGATTGTTTACATCGAGAAACGTGGGGCTAAAGCCCTCATTTGACATAAAAAGAGCATTTATAGTCATTCATGCCTTTAAAATCCTTATTACTCGCTTACAATGGTTTTATAGTCTAATTATTGATTTCAAGTTGAATTTTTTTACATTTTTAGTTGAAACAGATTAAAATTGAATGTTTACCTCGGGAAACGTTAAGCTAAAACCCTCTATTAATAGGAAAAGTCCATTTATTGTCGCTCATGCCTTCAAAAGCCTTATTACTTGTTTTAAATGGTTTTATAATCTCATTATCGATTTCAAGTTAAATTTTTTTACATTTTTTGTTAAAACAAATTTTAATTGAATGCTTACCTTGGGAAACGTGAAGCTAAAACCCTCAATTGACAAGAAAAGTCCATTTATTGTCGCTCATGCCTTCAAAAGCCTTATTACTCGCTTTAAATGGTTTCATAATCTCATTATTGATTTTAAGTTGAATTTTTTTACTTTTTTTGTTAAAATAGATTATAATTGAATGTTTACCTTGGGAAACGTTAAGCTAAAACCCTCTATTAACCGGAAAAGTCTATTTGTTGTCGCTCATGCCTTCAAAAGCCTTATTACACGCTTTAAATCGTTTCCTAATCTCTTTACTGATTTTAAGTTGAATGATTTTACATTTTTATTTAAAGCAGATTATAATTGAATGTTTACCTCGAGAAACGTTAAGCTAAAACCCTCTATTAATAGGAAAAGTCCATTTATTGTCGCTCATGCCTTCAAAAGCCCTATTACACGCTTTAAATGGTTTCATAATCTCATTATTGATTTTAAGTTGAATTTGTTTTTATTTCTTTTAAAACGGATTATAATTGAATGTTTACCTCAGGAAACGTGGGGCTGAAGCCCTCATGTGACATAAAAACAGTATTTATAGTCACTCATGCCTTCAAAATCCTCATTACTCGCTTTCAATGGTTTTATAGTCTCATTATTGATTTCAAGTTGAATTTTTTTACATTTTTAGTTGAAACAGATTAAAATTGAATGTTTATCTCGGGAAACGTTAAGCTAAAACCCTCTATTAATAGGAAAAGTCCATTTATTGTCACTCATACCTTCAAAAGCCTTATTACTCGCTTTGAATGGTTTTGTAATCTCATTATTGATTTCAAGTTGAATTTTTTACATTTTTTGTTAAAACAGATTATAATTGAATGCTGCCTTGGGTAGCATGAAGCTAAAACCCTCTATTGACAAGAAAAGTCCATTACTGTCGCTCATGCCTTTAAAAGCCTTATTACTCGCGTTAAATGGTTTTATAATCTCATTATTGATTTTAAGTTGAATTTTTTTACATTTTTTCTTAAAACAGAATAAAATTGAATGTTTCCCTCGGGAAACGTTAAGCAAAAACCCTCTATTAATAGGAAAAGTCCATTTATTGTCGCTCATACCTTCAAAAGCCTTATTACACGCTTTAAATGGTTTCCTAATCTCATTATTGATTTTACGTTGCATTTGTTTTCATTTCTCTTAAAACTGATTATAATTGATTGTTTACATCGAGAAACGTGGGGCTAAAGCCCTCATTTGACATAAAAAGAGCATTTATAGTCATTCATGCCTTTAAAATCCTTATTACTCGCTTACAATGGTTTTATAGTCTAATTATTGATTTCAAGTTGAATTTTTTTACATTTTTAGTTGAAACAGATTAAAATTGAATGTTTACCTCGGGAAACGTTAAGCTAAAACCCTCTATTAATAGGAAAAGTCCATTTATTGTCGCTCATGCCTTCAAAAGCCTTATTACTTGTTTTAAATGGTTTTATAATCTCATTATCGATTTCAAGTTAAATTTTTTTACATTTTTTGTTAAAACAAATTTTAATTGAATGCTTACCTTGGGAAACGTGAAGCTAAAACCCTCAATTGACAAGAAAAGTCCATTTATTGTCGCTCATGCCTTCAAAAGCCTTATTACTCGCTTTAAATGGTTTCATAATCTCATTATTGATTTTAAGTTGAATTTCTTTACATTTTTTGTTAAAATAGATTATCATTGAATGTTTACCTTGGGAAACGTTAAGTTAAAACCCTCTATTAACCGGAAAAGTCTATTTATTGTCGCTCATGCCTTCAAAAGCCTTATTACACGCTTTAAATGGTTTCCTAATCTCTTTACTGATTTTAAGTTGAATGATTTTACATTTTTATTTAAAGCAGATTATAATTGAATGTTTACCTCGGGAAACGTTAAGCTAAAACCCTCTATTAATAGGAAAAGTCCATTTATTGTCGCTCATGCCTTCAAAAGCCCTATTACACGCTTTAAATGGTTTTCTAATCTCATTATTGATTTTAAGTTGAATTTGTTTTCATTTCTTTTAAAACGGATTATAATTGAATGTTTGCCTCGGGAAACGTGGGGCTAAAGCCCTCATTTGACATAAAAAGAGTATTTATAGTCACTCATGCCTTCAAAATCCTCATTACTCGCTTTCAATGATTTTATAGTCTCATTATTGATTTCAAGTTGAATTTTTTTACATTTTTAGTTGAAACAGATTAAAGTTGAATGTTTACCTCGGGAAACGTTAAGCTAAAACCCTCTATTAATAGAAAAAGTCCATTTATTGTCACTCATACCTTCAAAAGCCTTATTACTCGCTTTAAATGGTTTTGTAATCTGATTATTGATTTCAAGTTGAATTTTTTACATTTTTTGTTAAAACAGATTATAATTGAATGCTGCCTTGGGTAACATGAAGCTAAAACCCTCTATTGACAAGAAAAGTCCATTACTGTCGCTCACGCCTTCAAAAGCATTATTACTCGCGTTAAATGATTTTATAATCTCATTATTGATTTTAAGTTGAATTTTTTTACATTTTTACTTATAACAGAATATAATTGAATGTTTACCTTGGGAAACGTTAAGCAAAAACCCTCTATTAATAGGAAAAGTCCATTTATTGTCGCTCATACCTTCAAAAGCCTTATTACACGCTTTAAATGGTTTCCTAATCTCATTATTGATTTTAAGTTGCATTTGTTTTCATTTCTCTTAAAACTGATTATAATTGATTGTTTACATCGAGAAACGTGGGGCTAAAGCCCTCATTTGACATAAAAAGAGCATTTATAGTCATTCATGCCTTCAAAATCCTTATTACTCGCTTACAATGGTTTTATAGTCTCATTATTGATTTCAAGTTGAATTTTTTTACATTTCTAGTTGAAACAGATTAAAATTGAATGTTTACCTCAGGAAACGTTAAGCTAAAACCCTCTATTAATAGGAAAAGTCCATTTATTGTCGCTCATGCCTTCAAAAGCCTTATTACTCGCTTTAAATGGTTTTATAATCTCATTATCGATTTCAAGTTAAATTTTCTTACATTTTTTGTTAAAACAAATTATAATTGAATGCTTACCTTGGTAAACGTGAAGCTAAAACCTTCAATTGACAAGAAAAGTCCATTTATTGTCGCTCATGCCTTCAAAAGTTTTATTACTCGCTTTAAATAGTTTTATAATCTCATTATTGATTTTAGGTTGAATATTTTTACATTTTTTGTTAAAACAGATTATAATTGAAAGTTTACCTTGGGAAACGTGAAGCTAAAACCCTCTATTAATCGAAAAAGTCTATTTATTATCGCTCATGCCTTCAAAAGCCTTATTACACGCTTTAAATCGTTTCCTAATCTCTTTACTGATTTTAAGTTGAATGATTTTACATTTTTATTTAAAGCAGATTATAATTGAATGTTTACCTCGGGAAACGTTAAGCTAAAACCCTCTATTAATAGGAAAAGTCCATTTATTGTCGCTCATACCTTCAAAAGCCTTATTACACGCTTTAAATGGTTTCCTAATCTCATTATTGATTTTAAGTTGAATCTGTTTCATTTCTTTTAAAACTGATTATAATTTAATGTTTTCCTCGAGAAACGTGGGGTAAAGCCCTCATTTGACATAAAAAGAGCATTTATAGTCCCTCATGCCTTCAAAATACCTGTTACTCGCTTTCAATGGTTTTATAGTCTCTTTACTGATTTTAAGTTGAATGATTTTACATTTTTATTTAAAGCAGATTAAAATTCAATGTTTACCTCGGGAAACGTTAAGCTAAAACCCTCTATTAATAGGAAAAGTCTATTTATTGTCGCTTATGCCTTCAAAAGCCTTAATACTCGCTTTAAATGGTTTTATAATCTCATTATCGATTTCAAGTTAAATTTTTTTACATTTTTTGTTAAAACAAATTATAATTGAATGCTTACCTTGGGAAACGTGAAGCTAAAACCCTCAATTGACAAGAAAAGTCTATTTATTGTCGCTCATGCCTTCAAAAGCCTTATTACTCGCTTTAAATGGTTTTATAATCTCATTATCGATTTCAAGTCAATTTTTTTTACATTTTTTGTTAAAACAAATTATAATTAAATGCTTACCTTGGGAAACGTGAAGCTAAAACCCTCAATTGACAAGAAAAGTCTATTTATTGTCGCTCATGCCTTCAAAAGCCTTATTACTCGCTTTAAATGGTTTTATAATCTCATTATTGATTTTAGGTTGAATATTTTTACATTTTTTGTTAAAACAGATTATAATTGAATGTTTACCTTGGGAAACGTGAAGCTAAAACCCTCTATTAATCGGAAAAGTCTATTTATTATCGCTCATGCCTTCAAAAGCCTTATTACACGCTTTAAATCGTTTCCTAATCTCTTTACTGATTTTAAGTTGAATGATTTTACATTTTTATTTAAAGCAGATTATAATTGAATGTTTACCTCGAGAAACGTTAAGCTAAAACCCTCTATTATTAGGAAAAGTCCATTTGTTGTCGCTCATGCCTTCAAAAGCCCTATTACACGCTTTAAATGGTTTCCTAATCTCATTATTGATCTTAAGTTGAATTTGTTTTTATTTCTTTTAAAACGGATTATAATTGAATGTTTACCTCAGGAAACGTGGGGCTGAAGCCTTCATGTGACATAAAAAGAGTATTTATAGTCACTCATGCCTTCAAAATCCTCATTACTCGCTTTCAATGGTTTTATAGTCTCATTATTGATTTCAAGTTGAATTTTTTTACATTTTTAGTTGAAACAGATTAAAATTGAATGCTTATCTCGAGAAACGTTAAGCTAAAACCCTCTATTAATTAAAAAAAGTCCATTTATTGTCACTCATACCTTCAAAAGCCTTATTACTCGCTTTAAATGGTTTTGTAATCTGATTATTGATTTCAAGTTGAATTTTTTACTTTTTTTGTTAAAACAGATTATAATTGAATGCTGCCTTGGGTAACATGAAGCTAAAACCCACTATTGACAAGAAAAGTCCATTACTGTCGCTCACGCCTTCAAAAGCATTATTACTCGCGTTAAATGGTTTTATAATCTCATTATTGATTTAAAGTTGAATTTTTTTACATTTTCACTTACAACAGAATATAATTGAATGTTTACCTTGGGAAACGTTAAGCAAAAACCCTCTATTAATAGGAAAAGTCCATTTATTGTCGCTCATACCTTCAAAAGCCTTATTACACGCTTTAAATGGTTTCCTAATCTCATTATTGATTTTACGTTGCATTTGTTTTTATTTCTCTTAAAACTGATTATAATTGATTGTTTACATCGAGAAACGTGGGGCTAAAGCCCTCATTTGACATAAAAAGAGCATTTATAGTCATTCATGCCTTCAAAATCCTTATTACTCGCTTACAATGGTTTTATAGTCTCATTATTGATTTCAAGTTGAATTTTTTTACATTTTTAGTTGAAACAGATTAAAATTGAATGTTTACTTCAGGAAACGTTAAGCTAAAACCCTCTATTAATAGGAAAAGTCCATTTATTGTCGCTCATGCCTTCAAAAGCCTTATTACTCGCTTTAAATGGTTTTATAATCTCATTATCGATTTCAAGTTAAATTTTTTTACATTTTTTGTTAAAACAAATTATAATTGAATGCTTACCTTGGGAAACGTGAAGCTAAAACCTTCAATTGACAAGAAAAGTCCATTTATTGTCGCTCATGCCTTCAAAAGCCTTATTACTCGCTTTAAATGGTTTTATAATCTCATTATTGATTTTAGGTTGAATTTTTTTACATTTTTTTTTAAAATAGATTGTAATTGAATGTTTACCTTGGGAAACGTTAAGTTAAAACCCACTATTAACAGGAAAAGTCTATATATTGTCGCTCATACCTTCAAAAGGCTTATTACACGCTTTAAATGGTTTCCTAATCTCTTTACTGATTTTAAGCTGAATGATTTTACATTTTTATTTAAAGCAGATTATAATTCAATGTTTACCTCGGGAAACGTTAAGCTAAAACCCTCTATTAATAGGAAAAGTCTATTTATTGTCGCTCATGCCTTCAAAAGCCTTATTACTCGCTTTAAATGGTTTTATAATCTCATTATCGATTTCAAGTTAAATTTTTTTACATTTTTTGTTAAAACAAATTATAATTGAATGCTTACCTTGGGAAACGTGAAGCTAAAACCCTCAATTGACAAGAAAAGTCTATTTATTGTCGCTCATGCCTTCAAAAGCCTTATTACTCGCTTTAAATGGTTTTATAATCTCATTATTGATTTTAGGTTGAATATTTTTACATTTTTTGTTAAAACAGATTATAATTGAATGTTTACCTTGGGAAACGTGAAGCTAAAACCCTCTATTAATCGAAAAAGTCTATTTATTATCGCTCATGCCTTCAAAAGCCTTATTACACGCTTTAAATCGTTTCCTAATCTCTTTACTGATTTTAAGTTGAATGATTTTACATTTTTATTTAAAGCAGATTATAATTGAATGTTTACCTCGGGAAACGTTAAGCTAAAACCCTCTATTATTAGGAAAAGTCCATTTATTGTCGCTCATGCCTTCAAAAGCCCTATTACACGCTTTAAATGGTTTCCTAATCTCATTATTGATTTTAAGTTGAATTTGTTTTTATTTCTTTTAAAACGGATTATAATTGAATGTTTACCTCAGGAAACGTGGGGCTGAAGTCCTCATGTGACATAAAAAGAGTATTTATAGTCACTCATGCCTTCAAAATCCTCATTACTCGCTTTCAATGGTTTTATAGTCTCATTATTGATTTCAAGTTGAATTTTTTTACATTTTTAGTTGAAACAGATTAAAATTGAATGCTTATCTCGGGAAACGTTAAGCTAAAACCCTCTATTAATTAAAAAAAGTCCATTTATTGTCACTCATACCTTCAAAAGCCTTATTACTCGTTTTAAATGGTTTTGTAATCTGATTATTGATTTCAAGTTGAATTTTTTACATTTTTTGTTAAAACAGATTATAATTGAATGCTGCCTTGGGTAACATGAAGCTAAAACCCTCTATTGACAAGAAAAGTCCATTACTATCGCTCACGCCTTCAAAAGCATTATTACTCGCGTTAAATGGTTTTATAATCTCATTATTGATTTTAAGTTGAATTTTTTTACATTTTCACTTACAACAGAATATAATTGAATGTTTACCTTGGGAAACGTTAAGCAAAAACCCTCTATTAATAGGAAAAGTCCATTTATTGTCGCTCATACCTTCAAAAGCCTTATTACACGCTTTAAATGGTTTCCTAATCTCATTATTGATTTTACGTTGCATTTGTTTTTATTTCTCTTAAAACTGATTATAATTGATTGTTTACATCGAGAAACGTGGGGCTAAAGCCCTCATTTGACATAAAAAGAGCATTTATAGTCATTCATGCCTTCAAAATCCTTATTACTCGCTTACAATGGTTTTATAGTCTCATTATTGATTTCAAGTTGAATTTTTTTACATTTTTAGTTGAAACAGATTAAAATTGAATGTTTACTTCAGGAAACGTTAAGCTAAAACCCTCTATTAATAGGAAAAGTCCATTTATTGTCGCTCATGCCTTCAAAAGCCTTATTACTCGCTTTAAATGGTTTTATAATCTCATTATCGATTTCAAGTTAAATTTTTTTACATTTTTTGTTAAAACAAATTATAATTGAATGCTTACCTTGGTAAACGTGAAGCTAAAACCTTCAATTGACAAGAAAAGTCCATTTATTGTCGCTCATGCCTTCAAAAGCCTTATTGCTCGCTTTAAATGGTTTTATAATCTCATTATTGATTTTAAGTTGAACTTTTTTACATTTTTTGTTAAAATAGATTGTAATTGAATGTTTACCTTGGGAAACGTTAAGCTAAAACCCTCTATTAACCGGAAAAGTCTATATATTGTCGCTCATGCCTTCAAAAGCCTTATTACACGCTTTAAATGGTTTCCTAATCTCTTTACTGATTTTAAGTTGAATGATTTTACATTTTTATTTAAAGCAGATTATAATTCAATGTTTACCTCGGGAAACGTTAAGCTAAAACCCTCTATTAATAGGAAAAGTCCATTTATTGTCGCTCATGCCTTCAAAAGCCTTATTACTCGCTTTAAATGGTTTTATAATCTCATTATCGATTTCAAGTTAAATTTTTTTACATTTTTTGTTAAAACAAATTATAATTGAATGCTTACCTTGGGAAACGTGAAGCTAAAACCCTCAATTGAGAAGAAAAGTCTATTTATTGTCGCTCATGCCTTCAAAAGCCTTATTACACGCTTTAAATCGTTTCCTAATCTCTTTACTGATTTTAAGTTGAATGATTTTACATTTTTATTTAAAGCATATTATAATTGAATGTTTACCTCGGGAAACGTTAAGCTAAAACCCTCTATTAATAGGAAAAATCCATTTATTGTCGCTCATGCCTTCAAAAGCCCTATTACACGCTTTAAATGGTTTCCTAATCTCATTATTGATTTTAAGTTGAATTTGTTTTTATTTCTTTTAAAACGGATTATAATTGAATGTTTACCTCAGGAAACGTGGGGCTGAAGTCCTCATGTGACATAAAAAGAGTATTTATAGTCACTCATGCCTTCAAAATCCTCATTACTCGCTTTCAATGGTTTTATAGTCTCATTATTGATTTCAAGTTGAATTTTTTTACATTTTTAGTTGAAACAGATTAAAATTGAATGCTTATCTCGGGAAACGTTAAGCTAAAACCCTCTATTAATTAAAAAAAGTCCATTTATTGTCACTCATACCTTCAAAAGCCTTATTACTCGTTTTAAATGGTTTTGTAATCTGATTATTGATTTCAAGTTGAATTTTTTACATTTTTTGTTAAAACAGATTATAATTGAATGCTGCCTTGGGTAACATGAAGCTAAAACCCTCTATTGACAAGAAAAGTCCATTACTGTCGCTCACGCCTTCAAAAGCATTATTACTCGCGTTAAATGGTTTTATAATCTCATTATTGATTTTAAGTTGAATTTTTTTACATTTTCACTTACAACAGAATATAATTGAATGTTTACCTTGGGAAACGTTAAGCAAAAACCCTCTATTAATAGGAAAAGTCCATTTATTGTCGCTCATACCTTCAAAAGCCTTATTACACGCTTTAAATGGTTTCCTAATCTCATTATTGATTTTACGTTGCATTTGCTTTTATTTCTCTTAAAACTGATTATAATTGATTGTTTACATCGAGAAACGTGGGGCTAAAGCCCTCATTTGACATAAAAAGAGCATTTATAGTCATTCATGCCTTCAAAATCCTTATTACTCGCTTACAATGGTTTTATAGTCTCATTATTGATTTCAAGTTGAATTTTTTTACATTTTTAGTTGAAACAGATTAAAATTGAATGTTTACTTCAGGAAACGTTAAGCTAAAACCCTCTATTAATAGGAAAAGTCCATTTATTGTCGCTCATGCCTTCAAAAGCCTTATTACTCGCTTTAAATGGTTTTATAATCTCATTATCGATTTCAAGTTAAATTTTTTTACATTTTTTGTTAAAACAAATTATAATTGAATGCTTACCTTGGTAAACGTGAAGCTAAAACCTTCAATTGACAAGAAAAGTCCATTTATTGTCGCTCATGCCTTCAAAAGCCTTATTGCTCGCTTTAAATGGTTTTATAATCTCATTATTGATTTTAAGTTGAACTTTTTTACATTTTTTGTTAAAATAGATTGTAATTGAATGTTTACCTTGGGAAACGTTAAGCTAAAACCCTCTATTAACCGGAAAAGTCTATATATTGTCGCTCATGCCTTCAAAAGCCTTATTACACGCTTTAAATGGTTTCCTAATCTCTTTACTGATTTTAAGTTGAATGATTTTACATTTTTATTTAAAGCAGATTATAATTCAATGTTTACCTCGGGAAACGTTAAGCTAAAACCCTCTATTAATAGGAAAAGTCCATTTATTGTCGCTCATGCCTTCAAAAGCCTTATTACTCGCTTTAAATGGTTTTATAATCTCATTATCGATTTCAAGTTAAATTTTTTTACATTTTTTGTTAAAACAAATTATAATTGAATGCTTACCTTGGGAAACGTGAAGCTAAAACCCTCAATTGAGAAGAAAAGTCTATTTATTGTCGCTCATGCCTTCAAAAGCCTTATTACACGCTTTAAATCGTTTCCTAATCTCTTTACTGATTTTAAGTTGAATGATTTTACATTTTTATTTAAAGCATATTATAATTGAATGTTTACCTCGGGAAACGTTAAGCTAAAACCCTCTATTAATAGGAAAAATCCATTTATTGTCGCTCATGCCTTCAAAAGCCCTATTACACGCTTTAAATGGTTTCCTAATCTCATTATTGATTTTAAGTTGAATTTGTTTTTATTTCTTTTAAAACGGATTATAATTGAACGTTTACCTCAGGAAACGTGGGGCTGAAGCCCTCATGTGACATAAAAAGAGTATTTATAGTCACTCATGCCTTCAAAATCCTCATTACTCGCTTTCAATGGTTTTACAGTCTCATTATTGATTTCAAGTTGAATTTTTTTACATTTTTAGTTGAAACAGATTAAAATTGAATGCTTATCTCGGGAAACGTTAAGCTAAAACCCTCTATTAATTAAAAAAAGTCCATTTATTGTCACTCATACCTTCAAAAGCCTTATTACTCGTTTTAAATGATTTTGTAATCTGATTATTGATTTCAAGTTGAATTTTTTACATTTTTTGTTAAAACAGATTATAATTGAATGCTGCCTTGGGTAACATGAAGCTAAAACCCTCTATTGACAAGAAAAGTCCATTACTGTCGCTCACGCCTTCAAAAGCATTATTACTCGCGTTAAATGGTTTTATAATCTCATTATTGATTTTAAGTTGAATTTTTTTACATTTTCACTTACAACAGAATATAATTGAATGTTTACCTTGGGAAACGTTAAGCAAAAACCCTCTATTAATAGGAAAAGTCCATTTATTGTCGCTCATACCTTCAAAAGCCTTATTACACGCTTTAAATGGTTTCCTAATCTCATTATTGATTTTACGTTGCATTTGTTTTTATTTCTCTTAAAACTGATTATAATTGATTGTTTACATCGAGAAACGTGGGGCTAAAGCCCTCATTTGACATAAAAAGAGCATTTATAGTCATTCATGCCTTCAAAATCCTTATTACTCGCTTACAATGGTTTTATAGTCTCATTATTGATTTCAAGTTGAATTTTTTTACATTTTTAGTTGAAACAGATTAAAATTGAATGTTTACTTCAGGAAACGTTAAGCTAAAACCCTCTATTAATAGGAAAAGTCCATTTATTGTCGCTCATGCCTTCAAAAGCCTTATTACTCGCTTTAAATGGTTTTATAATCTCATTATCGATTTCAAGTTAAATTTTTTTACATTTTTTGTTAAAACAAATTATAATTGAATGCTTACCTTGGTAAACGTGAAGCTAAAACCTTCAATTGACAAGAAAAGTCCATTTATTGTCGCTCATGCCTTCAAAAGCCTTATTGCTCGCTTTAAATGGTTTTATAATCTCATTATTGATTTTAAGTTGAACTTTTTTACATTTTTTGTTAAAATAGATTGTAATTGAATGTTTACCTTGGGAAACGTTAAGCTAAAACCCTCTATTAACCGGAAAAGTCTATATATTGTCGCTCATGCCTTCAAAAGCCTTATTACACGCTTTAAATGGTTTCCTAATCTCTTTACTGATTTTAAGTTGAATGATTTTACATTTTTATTTAAAGCAGATTATAATTCAATGTTTACCTCGAGAAACGTTAAGCTAAAACCCTCTATTAATAGGAAAAGTCCATTTATTGTCGCTCATGCCTTCAAAAGCCTTATTACTCGCTTTAAATGGTTTTATAATCTCATTATCGATTTCAAGTTAAATTTTTTTACATTTTTTGTTAAAACAAATTATAATTGAATGCTTACCTTGGGAAACGTGAAGCTAAAACCCTCAATTGAGAAGAAAAGTCTATTTATTGTCGCTCATGCCTTCAAAAGCCTTATTACACGCTTTAAATCGTTTCCTAATCTCTTTACTGATTTTAAGTTGAATGATTTTACATTTTTATTTAAAGCATATTATAATTGAATGTTTACCTCGGGAAACGTTAAGCTAAAACCCTCTATTAATAGGAAAAATCCATTTATTGTCGCTCATGCCTTCAAAAGCCCTATTACACGCTTTAAATGGTTTCCTAATCTCATTATTGATTTTAAGTTGAATTTGTTTTTATTTCTTTTAAAACGGATTATAATTGAACGTTTACCTCAGGAAACGTGGGGCTGAAGCCCTCATGTGACATAAAAAGAGTATTTATAGTCACTCATGCCTTCAAAATCCTCATTACTCGCTTTCAATGGTTTTACAGTCTCATTATTGATTTCAAGTTGAATTTTTTTACATTTTTAGTTGAAACAGATTAAAATTGAATGTTTATCTCGGGAAACGTTAAGCTAAAACTCTCTATTAATAGAAAAAGTCCATTTATTGTCACTCATACCTTCAAAAGCCTTATTACTCGTTTTAAATGGTTTTGTAATCTCATTATTGATTTCAAGTTGAATTTTTTACATTTTTTGTTAAAACAGATTATAATTGAATGCTTGCCTTGGGTAACATGAAGGTAAAGCCTCTATTGACAAGAAAAATCCATTTACTGTCACTCATGCCTTCAAAAGCCTTATTACTCACTTTAAATGGTTTTATAATCTCATTATTGATTTTAAGTTGAATTTTTTTACATTTTTTCTTAAAACAGAATATAATTTCATGTTTACCTCGAGAAACGTTAAGCTAAAACCCTCTATTAATAGGAAAAGTCCATTTATTGTCGCTCATGCCTTCAAAAGCCCAATTACACGCTTTAAATGGTTTCCTAATCTCATTATTGATTTTAAGTTGAATTTGTTTTTATTTCTCTTAAAACGGATTATAATTGAATGTTTACCTCAGGAAACGTGGGGCTGAAGCCCTCATATGACATAAAAAGAGTATTTATAGTCACTCATGCCTTCAAAATCCTCATTACTCGCTTTCAATGGTTTTATAGTCTCATTATTGATTTCAAGTTGAATTTTTTTACATTTTTAGTTGAAACAGATTAAAATTGAATGTTTACCTCAGGAAACGTTAAGCTAAAACCCTCTATTAATAGGAAAAGTCCATTTATTGTCGCTCATGCCTTCAAAAGCCTTATTACTCGCTTTCAATGGTTTTGTAATCTCATTATTGATTTCAAGTTGAATTTTTTACATTTTTTGTTAAAACAGATTATAATTGAATGCTTGCCTTGGGTAACATGAAGCTAAAGCCTCTATTGACAAGAAAAATCCATTTACTGTCGCTCATGCCTTCAAAAGCCTTATTACTCACTTTTAATAGGTTTTATAATCTCATTATTGATTTTAAGTTGAATTTTTTTACATTTTTTCTTAAAACAGAATATAATTGAATGTTTACCTCGGGAAACGTTAAGCTAAAACCCTCTATTAATAGGAAAAGTCCATTTATTGTCGCTCATGCCTTCAAAAGCCCTATTACAGGCTTTAAATGGTTTCCTAATCTCATTATTGATTTTAAGTTGAATTTGTTTTTATTTCTTTTAAAACGGATTATAATTGAATGTTTACCTCAGGAAACGTGGGGCTGAAGCCCTCATGTGACATAAAAAGAGTATTTATAGTCACTTATGCCTTCAAAATCATCATTACTCGCTTTCAATGGTTTTATAGTCTCATTATTGATTTCAAGTTGAATTTTTTTACATTTTTAGTTGAAACAGATTAAAATTGAATGTTTACCTCAGGAAACGTTAAGCTAAAACCCTCTATTAATAGGAAAAGTCTATTTATTGTCGCTCATGCCTTCAAAAGCCTTATTACTCGCTTTCAATGGTTTTGTAATCTCATTATTGATTTCAAGTTGAATTTTTTACATTTTTTGTTAAAACAGATTATAATTGAATGCTTGCCTTGGGTAACATGAAGCTAAAGCCTCTATTGACAAGAAAAATCCATTTACTGTCGCTCATGCCTTCAAAAGCCTTATTACTCACTTTAAATGGTTTTATAATCTCATTATTGATTTTAAGTTGAATTTTTTTACATTTTTCTTAAAACAGAATATAATTGAATGTTTACCTCGGGAAACGTTAAGCTAAAACCCTCTATTAATAGGAAAAGTCCATTTATTGTCGCTCATGCCTTCAAAAGCCCTATTACACGCTTTAAATGGTTTCCTAATCTCATTATATATTTTAAGTTGAATTTATTTTTATTTCTTTTAAAACGGATTATAATTGAATGTTTACCTCAGGAAACGTGGGGATGAAGCCCTCATGTGACATAAAAAGAGTATTTATAGTCACTCATGCCTTCAAAATCCTCATTACTCGCTTTCAATGGTTTTATAGTCTCATTATTGATTTCAAGTTGAATTTTTTTACATTTTTAGTTGAAACAGATTAAAATTGAATGTTTACCTCAGGAAACGTTAAGCTAAAACCCTCTATTAATAGGAAAAGTCCATTTATTGTCGCTCATGCCTTCAAAAGCCTTATTACTCGCTTTCAATGGTTTTGTAATCTCATTATCGATTTCAAGTTGAATTGTTTTACATTTTTTGTTAAAACAGATTATAATTGAATGCTTGCCTTGGGTAACATGAAGCTAAAACCCTCTATTGACAGGAAAAGTCCATTTATTGTCGCTCATGCCTTCAAAAGCCTTATTACTCGCTTTCAATGGTTTTGTAATCTCATTATTGATTTCAAGTTGAATTTTTTACATTTTTTGTTAAAACAGATTATAATTGAATGCTTGCCTTGGGTAACATGAAGCTAAAGCCTCTATTGACAAGAAAAATCCATTTACTGTCGCTCATGCCTTCAAAAGCCTTATTACTCACTTTTAATAGGTTTTATAATCTCATTATTGATTTTAAGTTGAATTTTTTTACATTTTTTCTTAAAACAAAATATAATTGAATGTTTACCTCGGGAAACGTTAAGCTAAAACCCTCTATTAATAGGAAAAGTCCATTTATTGTCGCTCATGCCTTCAAAAGCCCTATTACAGGCTTTAAATGGTTTCCTAATCTCATTATTGATTTTAAGTTGAATTTGTTTTTATTTCTTTTAAAACGGATTATAATTGAATGTTTACCTCAGGAAACGTGGGGCTGAAGCCCTCATGTGACATAAAAAGAGTATTTATAGTCACTTATGCCTTCAAAATCATCATTACTCGCTTTCAATGGTTTTATAGTCTCATTATTGATTTCAAGTTGAATTTTTTTACATTTTTAGTTGAAACAGATTAAAATTGAATGTTTACCTCAGGAAACGTTAAGCTAAAACCCTCTATTAATAGGAAAAGTCCATTTATTGTCGCTCATGCCTTCAAAAGCCTTATTACTCGCTTTCAATGGTTTTGTAATCTCATTATTGATTTCAAGTTGAATTTTTTACATTTTTTGTTAAAACAGATTATAATTGAATGCTTGCCTTGGGTAACATGAAGCTAAAGCCTCTATTGACAAGAAAAATCCATTTACTGTCGCTCATGCCTTCAAAAGACTTATTACTCACTTTAAATGGTTTTATAATCTCATTATTGATTTTAAGTTGAATTTTTTTACATTTTTTCTTAAAACAGAATATAATTGAATGTTTACCTCGGGAAACGTTAAGCTAAAACCCTCTATTAATAGGAAAAGTCCATTTATTGTCGCTCATGCCTTCAAAAGCCCTATTACACGCTTTAAATGGTTTCCTAATCTCATTATATATTTTAAGTTGAATTTATTTTTATTTCTTTTAAAACGGATTATAATTGAATGTTTACCTCAGGAAACGTGGGGATGAAGCCCTCATGTGACATAAAAAGAGTATTTATAGTCACTCATGCCTTCAAAATCCTCATTACTCGCTTTCAATGGTTTTATAGTCTCATTATTGATTTCAAGTTGAATTTTTTTACATTTTTAGTTGAAACAGATTAAAATTGAATGTTTACCTCAGGAAACGTTAAGCTAAAACCCTCTATTAATAGGAAAAGTCCATTTATTGTCGCTCATGCCTTCAAAAGCCTTATTACTCGCTTTCAATGGTTTTCTAATCTCATTATCGATTTCAAGTTGAATTGTTTTACATTTTTTGTTAAAACAGATTATAATTGAATGCTTGCCTTGGGTAACATGAAGCTAAAACCCTCTATTGACAGGAAAAGTCCATTTACTGTCGCTCGTGCCTTCAAAAGCCTTATTACTCACTTTAAATTGTTTTATAATCTCATTATTGATTTTAAGTTGATTTTTTTTACATTTTTATTTAAAGCAGATTATAATTGAATGTTTACCTGAGGAAACGTGGGGCTAAGCCCTAATTTGGTATAAAAAGAGCATTTATAGTCACTCATGCCTTCAAAATCCTTATTACTCGTATTCAATGGTTTTATAGTCTCATTATTGATTTCAAGTTGAATTTTTTTACATTTTTAGTTGAAACAGATTAAAATTGAATGTTTACCTCAGGAAATGTTAAGCTAAAGCCCTTAATTAAGAGGAAAAGTCCATTTATTGTCGCTCATGCCTTCAAAAGCCTTATTACTCGCTTTAAATGGTTTTATAATCTCATTACCGATTTCAAGTTGAATTTTTTACAATTTTTGTTAAAACAGATTATAATTGAATGCTTGCCTTGGGAAACGTGAAGCTAAAACCCTCTATTGACAAGAAAAGTCCATTTATTGTCGCTCATGCCTTCAAAAGCCTTATTACTCGCTTTAAATGGCTTTATAATCACAGTATTGTATTTAAGTTGAATTTTTTTACATTTTTATTTAAAACAGATTATAATTGAATGTTTACCTCCGGAAACGTTATGCTAAAACCCTCTATTAATAGGAAAAGTCTATTTATTATCGCTCATGCCTTCAAAAGCCTTATTTCTCGTATTAAATGGTTTTATAATCTCATTATCGATTTCAAGTTGAATTTTTTTACATTTTTTCTTAAAACAATTTATAATTGAATGCTTGCCTTGGGTAACATGAAGCTAAAACCCTCTATTGACAAGAAAAGTCCATTTATTATCACTCATGCCTTCAAGAGCCTTATTACTCGCTTTAAATGGTTTTATAATCTCATTATTGATTTTAAGTTGAATTTTTTTACAGTTTTTCTTTAAACAGAATATAATTGAATGTTTACCTCGGGAAACATTAAGCTAAAACCCTCTATTGATAGGAAAAGTCCATTTACTGTCGCTCATGCCTTCAAAAGCCTTATTACACGCTTTAAATGGTTTTCTAATCTCATTATTGATTTTAAGTTGAATTTGTTTTCATTTCTTTTAAAACGTATTATAATTGAATGTTTACCTTAGGAAACGTGGGGCTAAAGCCCTCATTTGACATACAAAGAGCATTTATAGTCACTCATGCCTTCAAAATCCTTATTACTCGCTTTCAATGGTTTTATAGTCTCATTATTGATTTCAAGTTGAATTTTTTTTACATTTGTAGTTGAAACAGATTAAAATTGAATGTTTACCTCGGGAAACGTTAAGCTAAAACCCTCTATTAATAGGAAGAGTCCATTTATTGTCACTCATACCTTCAAAAGCCTTATTACTCGCTTTAAATGGTTTTGTAATCTCATTATGGATTTCAATTTGAATTTTTTACATTTGTTGTTAAAACAGATTATAATTGAATGCTTGCCTTGGGTAACATGAAGCTAAAACCCTTTATTGACAAGAAAAGTCCATTTACTGTCGCTCATGCCTTCAAAAGCCTTATTACTTGCTTTAAATAGCTTTATAATCACATTATTGATTTTAAGTTGAAATTTTTTACATTGTTGGTTAAAACAAATTATAATTGATTGTTTACATCGGGAAACATTAAGTTGAATGATTTTACATTTTTTTAAAACCGATTATAATTGAATGTTTACCTCAGGAAACGTGGGGCTAAGCCCTAATTTGGTATAAAAAGAGCATTTATAGTCACTCATGCCTTCAAAATCCTTATTACTCGTTCTCAATGGTTTTATAGTCTCATTATTGATTTCAAGTTGAATTTTTTTACATTTTTAGTTGAAACAGATTAAAATTGAATGTTTACCTCAGAAAACGTTAACCTAAAGGCCTTAATTAAGAGGAAAAGTCCATTTATTGTCGCTCATGCCTTCAAAAGCCTTATTACTCGCTTTAAATGGTTTTATAATCTCATTACCGATTTCAAGTTGAATTTTTTACAATTTTTGTTAAAACAAATTATAATTGAATGCTTGCCTTGGGAAACGTGAAGCTAAACCCTCTATTGACAAGAAAAGTCCATTTATTGTCGCTCATGCCTTCAAAAACCTTATTACTCGCTTTAAATGGCTTTATAATCACAGTATTGTATTTAAGTTGAATTTTTTTACATTTTCATTTAAAACAGATTATAATTGAATGTTTACCTCGGGAAACGTTAAGCTAAAACCCTCTATTAATAGGAAAAGTCTATTTATTATCGCTCATGCCTTCAAAAGCCTTATTTCTCGTATTAAATGGTTTTATAATCTCATTATCGATTTCAAGTTGAATTTTTTTACATTTTTTGTTAAAACAAATTATAATTGAATGCTTGCCTTGGGTAACATGAAGCTAAAACCCTCTATTGACAAGAAAAGTCCATTTATTATCGCTCATGCCTTCAAGAGCCTTATTACACGCTTTAAATGGTTTTATAATCTCATTATTGATTTTAAGTTGAATTTTTTTACATTTTTTCTTTAAACAGAATATAATTGAATGTTTACCTCGGGAAACATTAAGCTAAATCCCTCTATTGATAGGAAAAGTCCATTTATTGTCGTTCATGCCTTCAAAAGCCTTATTACACGCTTTAAATGGTTTTCTAATCTCATTATTGATTTTAAGTTGAATTTGTTTTCATTTCTTTTAAAGCGGATTATAATTGAATGTTTACCTCAAGAAACGTGGGGCTAAAGCCCTCTTTTGACATACAAAGAGCATTTATAGTCACTCATGCCTTCAAAATCCTTATTACTCGCTTTCAATGGGTTTATAGTCTTATTATTGATTTCAAGTTGAATTTTTTTACATTTTTAGTTGAAACAGATTAAAATTGAATGTTTACCTCGGGAAACGTTAAGCTAAAACCCTCTATTCATAGGAAAAGTCCATTTATTGTCACTCATACCTTCATAAGCCTTATTACTCGCTTTAAATGGTTTTGTAATCTCATTATGGATTTCAAGTTGAATTTTGTACATTTGTTGTTAAAAAAGATTATAATTGAATGCTTGCCTTGGGTAACATGAAGCTAAAACCCTCTATTGACAAGAAAAATCCACTTATTGTCGCTCATGCCTTCAAAAGCCTTATTACTCGCTTTGAATGGTTTTATAGTCTCATTATCGATTTCAAGTTCAATTTTTTTACATTTTTTGTTAAAACAGATTAAAATTGAATGCTTGCCTTGGTAAAATTAAGTTAAAACCCTCTATTGACAAGAACAGTCCACTTATTGTCGTTCATGGCTTCAAAAGCCTTATTACTCGCTTTCAATGGTTTTATAATCTCATTATCGATTTCAAGTTGAATTTTTTGACATTTTTTGTTAAAACAGATTAAAATTGAATGTTTGCCTTGGGTAAAATGAAGCTAAAACCCTCTATTGACAAGAACAGTCCATTTATTGTCGCTCAGGCCTTCAAAAGCCTCATTACTCGCTTTAAATGGTTTTGTAATCTCATTATTGATTTCAAGTTGAATTTTTTACATTTTTTGTTAAAACAGATTATAATTGAATGCTTACCTTGGGTAACATGAAGCTAAAACCCTCTATTGACAAGAAAAGTCCATTTACTGTCGCTCATGCCTTCAAAAGCTTTATTACAAGCTTGAAATGGTTTCCTAATCTCATTATTGATTTTAAGTTGAATTTGTTTTCATTTCTTTTAAAACTGATTATAATTGAATGTTTACCTCGAGAAACGTGGGGCTAAAGCCCTCATTTGACATAAAAAGAGCATTTATAGTCACTCATGCCTTCAAAATCCTTATTACTCGCTTTTAATGGTTTTAGAGTCTCATTATTGATTTCAAGTTGAATTTTCTTACTTTTTTAGTTGAAACAGATTAAAATTGAATGTTTACCTCGGAAAACGTTAAGCTAAAACCCTCTATTAACAGGAAAAGTCCATTTATTGTCACTCATGCTCTCAAAAGCCTTATTACTCGCTTTCAATGTTTTTATAATCTCATTATTGATTTCAAGTTGAATTTTTTTACATTTATTGTTAAAACAGATTAAAATTGAATGCTTGCCTTGGGTAAAATGAAGCTAAAACCCACTATTGACAAGAAAAGTCCATTTATTGTCGCTCATGCCTTCAAAAGCCTTATTACTCGCTTTCAATGGTTTTATAATCTCATTATCGATTTCAAGTTGAATTTTTTTACATTTTTTATTAAAACAGATTAAAATTGAATGCTTGCCTTGGGTAAATGAAGCTAAAACCCTCTATCAGCAAGAACAGTCCATTTATTATCGCTCATGCTTTCAAAAGCCTTATTACTTGCTTTCAATGGTTTTATAATCTCATTATCGATTTGAAGTTCAATTTTTTTACATTTTTTGTTAAAACATTCTATAATTGAATGCTTGCCTTGGGTAAAATGAAGCTAAAACCCTCTATTGACAAGAACAGTCCACTTATTGTCGCTCATGCCTTCAAAAGCCTTATTACTCGCTTTCAATGGTTTTATAATCTCATTATGGATTTCAAGTTGAATTTTTTTACATTTTTTGATAAAACATTCTATAATTGAATGCTTGCCTTGGGTAAAATGAAGCTAAAACCCTCAATTGACAAGAACAGTCCACTTATTGTCACTCATGCCTTCAAAAGCCTTATTACTCGCTTTCAATGGTTTTATAATCTCATTATCGATTTCAAGTTGAATTTTTTTATATTTTTTGTTAAAACATTCTAAAATTGAATGCTTGCCTTGGGTAAAATGAAGCTAAAACCCTCTATTGACAAGAAAAGTCCATTTCTTGTCGCTCATGCCTTCAAAAGCCTTATTACTCGCTTTCAATGGTTTTATAATCTCATTATCGATTTCAAGTTGAATTTTTTTACATTTTTTGATAAAACATTCTATAATTGAATGCTTGCCTTGGGTAAAATGAAGCTAAAACCCTCTATTGACAAGAACAGTCCATTTATTATCGCTCATGCTTTCAAAAGCCTTATTACTCGCTTTCAATGGTTTTATAATCTCATTATCGATTTCAAGTTCAATTTTTTTACATTTTTTGTTAAAACATTCTATAATTGAATGCTTGCCTTGGGTAAAATGAAGCCAAAACCCTCTATTGACAAGAACAGTCCACTTATTGTCGCTCATGCCTTCAAAAGCCTTATTACTCGCTTTCAATGGGTTTATAATCTCATTATCAATTTCAAGTTGAATTGTTTTATATTTTTTGATAAAACATTCTATAATTGAATGCTTGCCTTGGGTAAAATGAAGCTAAAACCCTCTATTGACAAGAACAGTCCATTTATTATCGCTCATGCTTTCAAAAGCCTTATTACTTGCTTTCCATGGTTTTATAATCTCATTATCGATTTCAAGTTCAATTTTTTTACATTTTTTGTTAAAACATTCTATAATTGAATGCTTGCCTTGGGTAAAATGAAGCTAAAACCCTCTATTGACAAGAACAGTCCACTTATTGTCACTCATGCCTTCAAAAGCCTTATTACTCGCTTTCAATGGTTTTATAATCTCATTATCGATTTCAAGTTGAATTTTTTTACATTTTTTGTTAAAACATTCTAAAATTGAATGCTTGCCTTGGGTAAAATGAAGCTAAAACCCTCTATTGACAAGAAAAGTCCATTTATTGTCGCTCATGCCTTCAAAAGCCATATTACTCGCTTTCAATGGTTTTATAATCTCATTATCAATTTCAAGTTGAATTTTTTGACATTTGTTGTTAAAACAGATTAAAATTGAATGCTTGCCTTGGGTAAATGAAGCTAAAACCCTCTATTGACAAGAACAGTCCATTTATTATCGCTCATGCTTTCAAAAGCCTTATTACTCGTTTTCAATGGTTTTATAATCTCATTATCGATTTCAAGTTCAATTTTTTTACATTTTTTGTTAAAACATTCTATAATTGAATGCTTGCCTTCGGTAAAATGAAGCTAAAACCCTTTATTGACAAGAACAGTCCACTTATTGTCGCTCATGCCTTCAAAATCCTTATTACTCCCTTTCAATGGTTTTATAATCTCATTATCGATTTCAAGTTGAATTTTTTTACATTTTTTGATAAAACATTCTATAATTGAATGCTTGCCTTGGGTAAAATGAAGCTAAAACCCTCTATTGACAAGAACAGTCCACTTATTGTCACTCATGCCTTCAAAAGCCTTATTACTCGTTTTCAATGGTTTTATAATCTCATTATCGATTTGAAGTTGAGTTTTTTAACATTTTTTGTTAAAACAGATTAAAATTGGATGTTTGCCTTGGGTAAATGAAGCTAAAATCCTCTATTGACAAGAACAGTCCATTTATTATCGCTCATGCTTTCAAAAGCCTTATTACTCGCTTTCAATGATTTTATAATCTCATTATCGATTTCAAGTTCAATTTTTTTACATTTTTTGTTAAAACATTCTATAATTGAATGCTTGCCTTGGGTAAAATGAAGCTAAAATCCTCTATTGACAAGAACAGTCCATTTATTGTCGCTCATGCCTTCAAAAGCCTTATTACTCGCTTTCAATGGTTTTATAATCTCATTATCGATTTCAAGTTGAATTTTTTGACATTTTTTGTTAAAACATTCTAAAATTGAATGCTTGCCTTGGGTAAAATGAAGCTAAAACCCTCTATTGACAAGAAAAGTCCATTTATTGTCGCTCATGCCTTCAAAAGCCATATTACTCGCTTTCAATGGTTTTATAATCTCATTATCAATTTCAAGTTGAATTTTTTGACATTTTTTGTTAAAACAGATTAAAATTGAATGCTTGCCTTGGGTAAATGAAGCTAAAACCCTCTATTGACAAGAACAGTCCATTTATTATCGCTCATGCTTTCAAAAGCCTTATTACTCGCTTTCAATGGTTTTATAATCTCATTATCGATTTCAAGTTCAATTTTTTTACATTTTTTGTTAAAACATTCTATAATTGAATGCTTGCCTTGGGTAAAATGAAGCTAAAACCCTCTATTGACAAGAACAGTCCACTTATTGTCGCTCATGCCTTCAAAATCCTTATTACTCCCTTTCAATGGTTTTATAATCTCATTATCGATTTCAAGTTCAATTTTTTTACATTTTTTGATAAAACATTCTATAATTGAATGCTTGCCTTGGGTAAAATGAAGCTAAAACCCTCTATTGACAAGAACAGTCCACTTATTGTCACTCATGCCTTCAAAAGCCTTATTACTCGTCTTCAATGGTTTCATAATCTCATTATCGATTTCAAGTTGAATTTTTTTACATTTTTTGTTAAAACATTCTAAAATTGAATGCTTGCGTTGGGTAAAATGAAGCTAAAACCCTCTATTGACAAGAAAAGTCCATTTATTGTCGCTCATGCCTTCAAAAGCCTTATTACTCGCTTTCAATGGTTTTACAATCTCATTATCGATTTGAAGTTGAATTTTTTAACATTTTTTGTTAAAACAGATTAAAATTGGATGCCTGCCTTGGGTAAATGAAGCTAAAACCCTCTATTGACAAGAACAGTCCATTTATTATCGCTCATGCTTTCAAAAGCCTTATTACTCGCTTTCAATGGTTTTATAATCTCATTATCGATTTCAAGTTCAATTTTTTTACATTTTTTGTTAAAACATTCTATAATTGAATGCTTGCCTTGGGTAAAATGAATCCAAAACCCTCTATTGACAAGAACAGTCCACTTATTGTCGCTCATGCCTTCAAAAGCCTTATTACTCGCTTTCAATGGGTTTCTAATCTCATTATCAATTTGAAGTTGAGTTTTTTAACATTTTTTGTTAAAACAGATTAAAATTGGATGCTTGCCTTGGGTAAATGAAGCTAAAATCCTCTATTGACAAGAACAGTCCATTTATTATCGCTCATGCTTTCAAATGCCTTATTACTCGCTTTCAATGGTTTTATAATCTCATTATCGATTTCAAGTTCAATTTTTTTACATTTTTTGTTAAAACATTCTATAATTGAATGCTTGCCTTGGGTAAAATGAATCCAAAACCCTCTATTGACAAGAACAGTCCACTTATTGTCGCTTATGCCTTCAAAAGCCTTATTACTCGCTTTCAATGGGTTTCTAATCTCATTATCAATTTCAAGTTGAATTTTTTTACATTTTTTGATAAAACATTCTATAATTGAATGCTTGCCTTGGGTAGAATGAAGCTAAAACCCTCTATTGACAAGAACAGTCCATTTATTATCGCTCATGCTTTCAAAAGCCTTATTACTCGCTTTCAATGGTTTTATAATCTCATTATCGATTTCAAGTTCAATTTTTTTACATTTTTTGTTAAAACATTCTATAATTGAATGCTTGCCTTGGGTAAAATGAAGCTAAAACCCTCTATTGACAAGAACAGTCCATTTATTGTCGCTCATGCCTTCAAAAGCCTTATTACTCGCTTTCAATGGTTTTATAATCTCATTATCGATTTCAAGTTGAATTTTTTGACATTTTTTGTTAAAACAGATTAAAATTGGATGCTTGCCTTGGGTAAAATGAAGCTAAAACCCTCTATTGACAAGAACAGTCCATTTATTATCGCTCATGCTTTCAAAAGCCTTATTACTCGCTTTCAATGGTTTTATAATCTCATTATCAATTTCAAGTTGAATTTTTTTACATTTTTTGTTAAAACATTCTAAAATTGAATGCTTGCCTTGGGTAAAATGAAGCTAAAACCCTCTACTGACAAGAAAAGTCCATTTATTGTCGCTCATGCCTTCAAAAGCCTTATTACTCGCTTTCAATGGTTTTATAATCTCATTATCGATTTCAAGTTGAATTTTTTGACATTTTTTGTTAAAACAGATTAAAATTGAATGCTTGCCTTGGGTAAAATGAAGCTAAAACCCTCTATTGACAAGAAAAGTCCATTTATTGTCGCTCATGCCTTCAAAAGCCTTATTACTCGCTTTCAATGGTTTTATAATCTCATTATCGATTTGAAGTTGAGTTTTTTAACATTTTTTGTTAAAACAGATTAAAATTGGATGCTTGCCTTGGGTAAATGAAGCTAAAATCCTCTATTGACAAGAACAGTCCATTTATTATCGCTCATGCTTTCAAATGCCTTATTACTCGCTTTCAATGGTTTTATAATCTCATTATCGATTTCAAGTTCAATTTTTTTACATTTTTTGTTAAAACATTCTATAATTGAATGCTTGCCTTGGGTAAAATGAATCCAAAACCCTCTATTGACAAGAACAGTCCACTTATTGTCGCTTATGCCTTCAAAAGCCTTATTACTCGCTTTCAATGGGTTTCTAATCTCATTATCAATTTCAAGTTCAATTTTTTTACATTTTTTGATAAAACATTCTATAATTGAATGCTTGCCTTGGGTAGAATGAAGCTAAAACCCTCTATTGACAAGAAAAGTCCATTTATTATCGCTCATGCTTTCAAAAGCCTTATTACTCGCTTTCAATGGTTTTATAATCTCATTATCGATTTCAAGTTGAATTTTTTGACATTTTTTGTTAAAACAGATTAAAATTGGATGCTTGCCTTGGGTAAATGAAGCTAAAACCCTCTATTGACAAGAACAGTCCATTTATTGTCGCTCATGCCTTCAAAAGCCTTATTACTCGCTTTCAATGGTTTTATAATCTCATTATCGATTTCAAGTTGAATTTTTTGACATTTTTTGTTAAAACAGATTAAAATTGGATGCTTGCCTTGGGTAAATGAAGCTAAAACCCTCTATTGACAAGAACAGTCCACTGATTGTCACTCATGCCTTCAAAAGCCTTATTACTCGCTTTCAATGGTTTTATAATCTCATTATCAATTTCAAGTTGAATTTTTTTACATTTTTTGTTAAAACATTCTAAAATTGAATGCTTGCCTTGGGTAAAATGAAGCTAAAACCCTCTACTGACAAGAAAAGTCCATTTATTGTCGCTCATGCCTTCAAAAGCCTTATTACTCGCTTTCAATGGTTTTATAATCTCATTATCGATTTGAAGTTGAATTTTTTGACATTTTTTGTTAAAACAGATTAAAATTGAATGCTTGCCTTGGGTAAATGAAGCTAAAACCCTCTATTGACAAGAACAGTCCATTTATTATCGCTCATGCCTTCAAAAGCCTTATTACTGGCTTTCAATGGTTTTATAATCTCATTATCGATTTCAAGTTCAATATTTTTACATTTTTTGTTAAAACATTCTATAATTGAATGCTTGCCTTGGGTAAAATGAAGCCAAAACCCTCTATTGACAAGAACAGTCCACTTATTGTCGCTCATGCCTTCAAAAGCCTTATTACTCGCTTTCAATGGGTTTATAATCTCATTATCAATTTCAAGTTGAATTTTTTTACATTTTTTGATAAAACATTCTATAATTGAATGCTTGCCTTGGGTAAAATGAAGCTAAAACCCTCTATTGACAAGAACAGTCCATTTATTATCGCTCATGCTTTCAAAAGCCTTATTACTCGCTTTCAATGGTTTTATAATCTCATTATCGATTTCAAGTTTAATTTTTTTACATTTTTTGTTAAAACATTCTGTAATTGAATGCTTGCCTTGGGTAAAATGAAGCCAAAACCCTCTATTGACAAGAACAGTCCACTTATTGTCGCTCACGCCTTCAAAAGCCTTATTACTCGCTTTCAATGGGTTTATAATCTCATTATCCATTTCAAGTTGAATTTTTTTACATTTTTTGATAAAACATTCTATAATTGAATGCTTGCCTTGGGTAAAATGAAGCTAAAACCCTCTATTGACAAGAACAGTCCATTTATTATCGCTCATGCTTTCAAAAGCCTTATTACTTGCTTTCCATGGTTTTATAATCTCATTATCGATTTCAAGTTCAATTTTTTTACATTTTTTGTTAAAACATTCTATAATTGAATGCTTGCCTTGGGTAAAATGAAGCTAAAACCCTCTATTGACAAGAACAGTCCACTTATTGTCGCTCATGCCTTCAAAATCCTTATTACTCCCTTTCAATGGTTTTATAATCTCATTATCGATTTCAAGTTGAATTTTTTGACATTTTTTGTTAAAACAGATTAAAATTGAATGCTTGCCTTGGGTAAATGAAGCTAAAACCCTCTATTGACAAGAACAGTCCATTTATTATCGCTCATGCTTTGAAAAGCCTTATTACTCGCTTTCAATGGTTTTATAATCTCATTATCGATTTCAAGTTCAATTTTTTTACATTTTTTGTTAAAACATTCTATAATTGAATGCTTGCCTTGGGTAAAATGAAGCTAAAACCCTCTATTCACAAGAACAGTCCACTTATTGTCGCTCATGCCTTCAAAATCCTTATTACTCCCTTTCAATGGTTTTATAATCTCATTATCGATTTCAAGTTGAATTTTTTTACATTTTTTGATAAAACATTCTATAATTGAATGCTTGCCTTGGGTAAAATGAAGCTAAAACCCTCTATTGACAAGAACAGTCCACTTATTGTCACTCATGCCTTCAAAAGCCTTATTACTCGTTTTCAATGGTTTTATAATCTCATTATCGATTTCAAGTTGAATTTTTTTACATTTTTTGTTAAAACATTCTAAAATTGTATGCTTGCCTTGGGTAAAATGAAGCTAAAACCCTCTATTGACAAGAAAAGTCCATTTATTGTCGCTCATGCCTTCAAAAGCCTTATTACTCGCTTTCAATGGTTTTATAATCTCATTATCGATTTCAAGTTGAATTTTTTGACATTTTTTGTTAAAACAGATTAAAATTGAATGCTTGCCTTGGGTAAATGAAGCTAAAACCCTCTATTGACAAGAACAGTCCATTTATTATCGCTCATGCTTTCAAAAGCCTTATTACTCGCTTTCAATGGTTTTATAATCTCATTATCGATTTCAAGTTCAATTTTTTTACATTTTTTGTTAAAACATTCTATAATTGAATGCTTGCCTTGGGTAAAATGAAGCTAAAACCCTCTATTGACAAGAACAGTCCACTTATTGTCGCTCATGCCTTCAAAATCCTTATTACTCCCTTTCAATGGTTTTATAATCTCATTATCGATTTCAAGTTGAATTTTTTTACATTTTTTGATAAAACATTCTATAATTGAATGCTTGCCTTGGGTAAAATGAAGCTAAAACCCTCTATTGACAAGAACAGTCCACTTATTGTCACTCATGCCTTCAAAAGCCTTATTACTCGTTTTCAATGGTTTTATAATCTCATTATCGATTTCAAGTTGAATTTTTTTACATTTTTTGTTAAAACATTCTAAAATTGAATGCTTGCCTTGGGTAAAATGAAGCTAAAACCCTCTATTGACAAGAAAAGTCCATTTATTGTCGCTCATGCCTTCAAAAGCCATATTACTCGCTTTCAATGGTTTTATAATCTCATTATCAATTTCAAGTTGAATTTTTTGACATTTTTTGTTAAAACAGATAAAAATTGAATGCTTGCCTTGGGTAAATGAAGCTAAAACCCTCTATTGACAAGAACAGTCCATTTATTATCGCTCATGCTTTCAAAAGCCTTATTACTCGCTTTCAATGGTTTTATAATCTCATTATCGATTTCAAGTTCAATTTTTTTACATTTTTTGTTAAAACATTCTATAATTGAATGCTTGCCTTGGGTAAAATGAAGCTAAAACCCTCTATTGACAAGAACAGTCCACTTATTGTCGCTCATGCCTTCAAAATCCTTATTACTCCCTTTCAATGGTTTTATAATCTCATTATCGATTTCAAGTTCAATTTTTTTACATTTTTTGTTAAAACATTCTATAATTGAATGCTTGCCTTGGGTAAAATGAATCCAAAACCCTCTATTGACAAGAACAGTCCACTTATTGTTGCTCATGCCTTCAAAAGCCTTATTACTCGCTTTCAATGGGTTTCTAATCTCATTATCAATTTCAAGTTGAATTTTTTTACATTTTTTGATAAAACATTCTATAATTGAATGCTTGCCTTGGGTAAAATGAAGCTAAAACCCTCTATTGACAAGAACAATCCATTTATTATCGCTCATGCCTTCAAAAGCCATATTACTCGCTTTCAATGGTTTTATAATCTCATTATCAATTTCAAGTTGAATTTTTTGACATTTTTTGTTAAAACAGATTAAAATTGAATGCTTGCCTTGGGTAAATGAAGCTAAAACCCTCTATTGACAAGAACAGTCCATTTATTATCGCTCATGCTTTCAAAAGCCTTATTACTCGCTTTCAATGGTTTTATAATCTCATTATCGATTTCAAGTTCAATTTTTTTACATTTTTTGTTAAAACATTCTATAATTGAATGCTTGCCTTGGGTAAAATGAAGCTAAAACCCTCTATTGACAAGAACAGTCCATTTATTATCGCTCATGCTTTCAAAAGCCTTATTACTCACTTTCAATGGTTTTATAATCTCATTATCGATTTCAAGTTCAATTTTTTTACATTTTTTGTTAAAACATTCTATAATTGAATGCTTGCCTTGGGTAAAATGAAGCTAAAACCCTCTATTGACAAGAACAGTCCATTTATTGTCGCTCATGCCTTCAAAAGCCTTATTACTCGCTTTCAATGGTTTTATAATCTCATTATCGATTTCAAGTTGAATTTTTTGACATTTTTTGTTAAAACAGATTAAAATTGGATGCTTGCCTTGGGTAAATGAAGCTAAAACCCTCTATTGACAAGAACAGTCCACTTATTGTCACTCATGCCTTCAAAAGCCTTATTACTCGCTTTCAATGGTTTTATAATCTCATTATCAATTTCAAGTTGAATTTTTTTACATTTTTTGTTAAAACATTCTAAAATTGAATGCTTGCCTTGGGTAAAATGAAGCTAAAACCCTCTACTGACAAGAAAAGTCCATTTATTGTCGCTCATGCCTTCAAAAGCCTTATTACTCGCTTTCAATGGTTTTATAATCTCATTATCGATTTCAAGTTGAATTTTTTGACATTTTTTGTTAAAACAGATTAAAATTGAATGCTTGCCTTGGGTAAATGAAGCTAAAACTCTCTATTGACAAGAACAGTCCATTTATTATCGCTCATGCTTTCAAAAGCCTTATTACTCGCTTTCAATGGTTTTATAATCTCATTATCGATTTCAAGTTCAATATTTTTACATTTTTTGTTAAAACATTCTATAATTGAATGCTTGCCTTGGGTAAAATGAAGCTAAAACCCTCTATTGACAAGAACAGTCCACTTATTGTCGCTCATGCCTTCAAAAGCCTTATTACTCGCCTTCAATGGTTTTATAATCTCATTATCGATTTCAAGTTGAATTTTTTTACATTTTTTGATAAAACATTCTATAATTGAATGCTTGCCTTGGGTAAAATGAAGTTAAAACCCTCTATTGACAACAACAGTCCATTTATTATCGCTCATGCTTTCAAAAGCCTTATTACTCGCTTTCAATGGTTTTATAATCTCATTATCGATTTCAAGTTCAATATTTTTACATTTTTTGTTAAAACATTCTATAATTGAATGCTTGCCTTGGGTAAAATGAAGCTAAAACCCTCTATTGACAAGAACAGTCCACTTATTGTCGCTCATGCCTTCAAAAGCCTTATTACTCGCTTTCAATGGTTTTATAATCTCATTATCGATTTCAAGTTGAATTTTTTTACATTTTTTGATAAAACATTCTATAATTGAATGCTTGCCTTGGGTAAAATGAAGTTAAAACCCTCTATTGACAACAACAGTCCATTTATTATCGCTCATGCTTTCAAAAGCCTTATTACTCGATTTCAATGGTTTTATAATCTCATTATCGATTTCAAGTTTAATTTTTTTACATTTTTTGTTAAAACATTCTATAATTGAATGCTTGCCTTGGGTAAAATGAAGCCAAAACCCTCTATTGACAAGAACAGTCCACTTATTGTCGCTCATGCCTTCAAAAGCCTTATTACTCGCTTTCAATGGGTTAATAATCTCATTATCAATTTCAAGTTGAATTTTTTTACATTTTTTGATAAAACATTCTATAATTGAATGCTTGCCTTGGGTAAAATGAAGATAAAACCCTCTATTGACAAGAACAGTCCATTTATTATCGCTCATGCTTTCAAAAGCCTCATTACTTGCTTTCCATGGTTTTATAATCTCATTATCGATTTCAAGTTCAATTTTTTTACATTTTTTGTTAAAACATTCTATAATTGAATGCTTGCCTTGGGTAAAATGAAGCTAAAACCCTCTATTGACAAGAACAGTCCACTTATTGTCACTCATGCCTTCAAAAGCCTTATTACTCGCTTTCAATGGTTTTATAATCTCATTATCGATTTCAAGTTGAATTTTTTTACATTTTTTGTTAAAACATTCTAAAATTGAATGCTTGCCTTGGGTAAAATGAAGCTAAAACCCTCTATTGACAAGAAAAGTCCATTTATTGTCGCTCATGCCTTCAAAAGCCATATTACTCGCTTTCAATGGTTTTATAATCTCATTATCAATTTCAAGTTGAATTTTTTGACATTTTTTGTTAAAACAGATTAAAATTGAATGCTTGCCTTGGGTAAATGAAGCTAAAACACTCTATTGACAAGAACAGTCCATTTATTATCGCTCATGCTTTCAAAAGCCTTATTACTCGCTTTCAATGGTTTTATAATCTCATTATCGATTTCAAGTTCAATTTTTTTACATTTTTTGTTAAAACATTCTATAATTGAATGCTTGCCTTGGGTAAAATGAAGCTAAAACCCTCTATTGACAAGAACAGTCCACTTATTGTCGCTCATGCCTTCAAAATCCTTATTACTCCCTTTCAATGGTTTTATAATCTCATTATCGATTTCAAGTTGAATTTTTTTACATTTTTTTTAAAACATTCTAAAATTGAATGCTTGCCTTGGGTAAAATGAAGCTAAAACCCTCTACTGACAAGAAAAGTCCATTTATTGTCGCTCATGCCTTCAAAAGCCTTATTACTCGCTTTCAATGGTTTTATAATCTCCTTATCGATTTCAAGTTGAATTTTTTGACATTTTTTGTTAAAACAGATTAAAATTGAATGCTTGCCTTGGGTAAATGAAGCTAAAACTCTCTATTGACAAGAACAGTCCATTTATTATCGCTCATGCTTTCAAAAGCCTTATTACTCGCTTTCAATGGTTTTATAATCTCATTATCGATTTCAAGTTCAATATTTTTACATTTTTTGTTAAAACATTCTATAATTGAATGCTTGCCTTGGGTAAAATGAAGCTAAAACCCTCTATTGACAAGAACAGTCCACTTATTGTCGCTCATGCCTTCAAAAGCCTTATTACTCGCTTTCAATGGTTTTATAATCTCATTATCGATTTCAAGTTGAATTTTTTTACATTTTTTGATAAAACATTCTATAATTGAATGCTTGCCTTGGGTAAAATGAAGTTAAAACCCTCTATTGACAACAACAGTCCATTTATTATCGCTCATGCTTTCAAAAGCCTTATTACTCGATTTCAATGGTTTTATAATCTAATTATCGATTTCAAGTTTAATTTTTTTACATTTTTTGTTAAAACATTCTATAATTGAATGCTTGCCTTGGGTAAAATGAAGCCAAAACCCTCTATTGACAAGAACAGTCCACTTATTGTCGCTCATGCCTTCAAAAGCCTTATTACTCGCTTTCAATGGGTTAATAATCTCATTATCAATTTCAAGTTGAATTTTTTTACATTTTTTGATAAAACATTCTATAATTGCATGCTTGCCTTGGGTAAAATGAAGCTAAAACCCTCTATTGACAAGAACAGTCCATTTATTATCGCTCATGCTTTCAAAAGCCTCATTACTTGCTTTCCATGGTTTTATAATCTCATTATCGATTTCAAGTTCAATTTTTTTACATTTTTTGTTAAAACATTCTATAATTGAATGCTTGCCTTGGGTAAAATGAAGCTAAAACCCTCTATTGACAAGAACAGTCCACTTATTGTCACTCATGCCTTCAAAAGCCTTATTACTCGCTTTCAATGGTTTTATAATCTCATTATCGATTTCAAGTTGAATTTTTTTACATTTTTTGTTAAAACATTCTAAAATTGAATGCTTGCCTTGGGTAAAATGAAGCTAAAACCCTCTATTGACAAGAAAAGTCCATTTATTGTCGCTCATGCCTTCAAAAGCCATATTACTCGCTTTCAATGGTTTTATAATCTCATTATCAATTTCAAGTTGAATTTTTTGACATTTTTTGTTAAAACAGATTAAAATTGAATGCTTGCCTTGGGTAAATGAAGCTAAAACCCTCTATTGACAAGAACAGTCCATTTATTATCGCTCATGCTTTCAAAAGCCTTATTACTCGCTTTCAATGGTTTTATAATCTCATTATCGATTTCAAGTTCAATTTTTTTACATTTTTTGTTAAAACATTCTATAATTGAATGCTTGCCTTGGGTAAAATGAAGCTAAAACCCTCTATTGACAAGAACAGTCCACTTATTGTCGCTCATGCCTTCAAAATCCTTATTACTCCCTTTCAATGGTTTTATAATCTCATTATCGATTTCAAGTTCAATTTTTTTACATTTTTTGATAAAACATTCTATAATTGAATGCTTGCATTGGGTAAAATTAAGCTAAAACCCTCTATTGACAAGAACAGTCCACTTATTGTCACTCATGCCTTCAAAAGCCTTATTACTCGTTTTCAATGGTTTTATAATCTCATTATCGATTTCAAGTTGAATTTTTTTACATTTTTTGTTAAAACATTCTAAAATTGAATGCTTGCCTTGGGTAAAATGAAGCTAAAACCCTCTATTGACAAGAAAAGTCCATTTATTGTCGCTCATGCCTTCAAAAGCCTTATTACTCGCTTTCAATGGTTTTATAATCTCATTATCGATTTGAAGTTGAATTTTTTAACATTTTTTGTTAAAACAGATTAAAATTGGATGCTTGCCTTGGGTAAATGAAGCTAAAACCCTCTATTGACAAGAACAGTCCATTTATTATCGCTCATGCTTTCAAAAGCCTTATTACTCGCTTTAATTGGTTTTATAATCTCATTATCGATTTCAAGTTCAATTTTTTTACATTTTTTGTTAAAACATTCTATAATTGAATGCTTGCCTTCGGTAAAATGAATCCAAAACCCTCTATTGACAAGAACAGTCCACTTATTGTCGCTCATGCCTTCAAAAGCCTTATTACTCGCTTTCAATGGGTTTCTAATCTCATTATCAATTTCAAGTTGACTTTTTTTACATTTTTTGATAAAACATTCTATAATTGAATGCTTGCCTTGGGTAAAATGAAGTTAAAACCCTCTATTGACAAGAACAGTCCATTTATTATCGCTCATGCTTTCAAAAGCCTTATTACTCGCTTTCAATGGTTTTATAATCTCATTATCGATTTCAAGTTCAATTTTTTTACATTTTTTGTTAAAACATTCTATAATTGAATGCTTGCCTTGGGTAAAATGAAGCTAAAACCCTCTATTGACAAGAACAGTCCATTTATTGTCGCTCATGCCTTCAAAAGCCTTATTACTCGCTTTCAATGGTTTTATAATCTCATTATCGATTTCAAGTTGAATTTTTTGACATTTTTGGTTAAAACAGATTAAAATTGGATGCTTTCCTTGGGTAAATGAAGCTAAAACCCTATATTGACAAGAACAGTCCACTTATTGTCACTCATGCCTTCAAAAGCCTTATTACTCGCTTTCAATGGTTTTATAATCTCATTATCGATTTCAAGTTGAATTTTTTTACATTTTTTGTTAAAACATTCTAAAATTGAATGCTTGCCTTGGGTAAAATGAAGCTAAAACCCTCTACTGACAAGAAAAGTCCATTTATTGTCGCTCATGCCTTCAAAAGCCTTATTACTCGCTTTCAATGGTTTTATAATCTCATTATCGATTTCAAGTTGAATTTTTTGACATTTTTTGTTAAAACAGATTAAAATTGAATGCTTGCCTTGGGTAAATGAAGCTAAAACCCTCTATTGACAAGAACAGTCCATTTATTATCGCTCATGCTTTCAAAAGCCTTATTACTCGCTTTCAATGGTTTTATAATCTCATTATCGATTTCAAGTTCAATATTTTTACATTTTTTGTTAAAACATTCTATAATTGAATGCTTGCCTTGGGTAAAATGAAGCCAAAACCCTCTATTGACAAGAACAGTCCACTTATTGTCGCTCATGCCTTCAAAAGCCTTATTACTCGCTTTCAATGGGTTTATAATCTCATTATCAATTTCAAGTTGAATTTTTTTACATTTTTTGATAAAACATTCTATAATTGAATGCTTGCCTTGGGTAAAATGAAGCTAAAACCCTCTATTGACAAGAACAGTCCATTTATTATCGCTCATGCTTTCAAAAGCCTTATTACTCGCTTTCAATGGTTTTATAATCTCATTATCGATTTCAAGTTTAATTTTTTTACATTTTTTGTTAAAACATTCTATAATTGAATGCTTGCCTTGGGTAAAATGAAGCCAAAACCCTCTATTGACAAGAACAGTCCACTTATTGTCGCTCATGCCTTCAAAAGCCTTATTACTCGCTTTCAATGGTTTTATAATCTCATTATCGATTTCAAGTTTAATTTTTTTACATTTTTTGATAAAACATTCTATAATTGAATGCTTGCCTTGGGTAAAATGCAGCTAAAACCCTCTATTGACAAGAACAGTCCACTTATTGTCACTCATGCCTTCAAAAGCCTTATTACTCGTTTTCAATGGTTTTATAATCTCATTATCGATTTCAAGTTGAATTTTTTTACATTTTTTGTTAAAACATTCTAAAATTGAATGCTTGCCTTGGGTAAAATGAAGCTAAAACCCTCTATTGACAAGAAAAGTCCATTTATTGTCGCTCATGCCTTCAAAAGCCTTATTACTCGCTTTCAATGGTTTTATAATCTCATTATCGATTTGAAGTTGAATTTTTTAACATTTTTTGTTAAAACAGATTAAAATTGGATGCTTGCCTTGGGTAAATGAAGCTAAAACCCTCTATTGACAAGAACAGTCCATTTATTATCGCTCATGCTTTAAAAAGCCTTATTACTCGCTTTCAATGGTTTTATAATCTCATTATCGATTTCAAGTTCAAATTTTTTTACATTTTTTGTTAAAACATTCTATAATTGAATGCTTGCCTTGGGTAAAATGAAGCCAAAACCCTCTATTGACAAGAACAGTCCACTTATTGTCGCTCATGCCTTCAGAAGCCTTATTACTCGCTTTCAATGGGTTTCTAATCTCATTATCAATTTCAAGTTGAATTTTTTTACATTTTTTGATAAAACATTCTATAATTGAATGCTTGCCTTGGGTAAAATGAAGCTAAAACCCTCTATTGACAAGAACAGTCCACTTATTGTCACTCATGCCTTCAAAAGCCTTATTACTCGCTGTGAATGGTTTTATAATCTCATTATCGATTTCAAGTTCAAATTTTTTTACATTTTTTGTTAAAACATTCTATAATTGAATGCTTGCCTTGGGTAAAATGAAGCCAAAACCCTCTATTGACAAGAACAGTCCACTTATTGTCGCTCATGCCTTCAAAAGCCTTATTACTCGCTTTCAATGGTTTTATAATCTCATTATCGATTTCAAGTTCAATTTTTTTACATTTTTTGTTAAAACGGATTAAAATTGAATGCTTGCCTTGGTAAAATGAAGCTAAAACCCTCTATTGACAAGAACAGTCCACTTATTGTCGCTCATGCCTTCAAAAGCCTTATTACTCACTTTCAATGGGTTTATAATCTCATTATCAATTTCAAGTTGAATTTTTTTACATTTTTTGATAAAACATTCTATAATTGAATGCTTGCCTTGGGTAAAATGAAGCTAAAACCCTCTATTGACAAGAACAGTCCATTTATTATCGCTCATGCTTTCAAAAGCCTTATTACTTGCTTTCCATGGTTTTATAATCTCATTATCGATTTCAAGTTCAATTTTTTTACATTTTTTGTTAAAACATTCTATAATTGAATGCTTGCCTTGGGTAAAATGCAGCTAAAACCCTCTATTGACAAGAGTAGTCCATTTATTGTCGCTCAGGCCTTCAAAAGCCTCTTTACTCACTTTAAATTGTTTTGTAATCTCATTATTGATTTCAAGTTGAATTTTTTACATTTTTTGTTAAAACAGATTATAATTGAATGCTTACCTTGGGTAACGTGAAGCTAAAACCCTCTATTGACAAGAAAAGTCCATTTACTGTCGCTCATGCTTTCAAAAGCTTTATTACTCGCTTTAAATGGTTTTATAATCTCATTATTGATTTTAAGTTGAATTTTTTTACATTTTTTCTGAAAACATGAAATAATTGAATGTTTACCTCGGGAAACGTTAAGCTAAAACCCTCTATTAATAGGAAAAGCTCATTTATTGTCGTTGATGCCTTCAAAAGCCTTATTACAAGCTTGAAATGGTTTCCTAATCTCATTATTGATTTTAAGTTGAATTTGTTTTCATTTCTTTTAAAACTGATTATAATTGAATGTTTACCTCGAGAAATGTGGGGCTAAAGAACTCATTTGACATAAAAAGAGCATTTATAGTCACTCATGCCTTCAAAATCCTTATTACTCGCTTTTAATGGTTTTAGAGTCTCATTATTAATTTCAAGTTGAATTTTCTTACATTTTTAGTTGAAACAGATTAAAATTGAATGTTTACCTCGGGAAACGTTAAGCTAAAACCCTCTATTAACAGGAAAAGTCCATTTATTGTCGCTCATGCTTTCAAAAGCCTTATTACTCGCTTTCAATGTTTTTATAATCTCATTATTGATTTCAAGTTGAATTTTTTTACATTTGTTGTTAAAACAGATTAAAATTGAATGCTTGCCTTGGGTAAAATGAAGCTAAAACCCTCTATTGACAAGAAAAGTCCATTTATTGTCGCTCATGCCTTCAAAAGCCATATTACTCGCTTTCAATGGTTTTATAATCTCATTATCGATTTCAAGTTGAATTGTTTTACATTTTTTGTTAAAACAGATTAAAATTGAATGCTTGCCTTGGGTAAATGAAGCTAAAACCCTCTATTGACAAGAACAGTCCATTTATTATCGCTCATGCTTTCAAAAGCCTTATTACTCACTTTCAATGGTTTTATAATCTCATTATCGATTTCAAGTTCAATTTTTTTACATTTTTTGTTAAAACATTCTATAATTGAATGCTTGCCTTGGGTAAAATGAAGCTAAAACCCTTTATTGACAAGAACAGTCCACTTATTGTCACTCATGCCTTCAAAAGCCTTATTACTCGCTTTCAATGGTTTTATAATCTCATTATCGATTTCAAGTTGAATTTTTTTATATTTTTTGTTAAAACATTCTAAAATTGAATGCTTGCCTTGGGTAAAATGAAGCTAAAACCCTCTATTGACAAGAAAAGTCCATTTATTGTCGCTCATGCCTTCAAAAGCCTTATTACTCGCTTTCAATGGTTTTATAATCTCATTATCGATTTCAAGTTGAATTTTTTGACAATTTTTGTTAAAACAGATTAAAATTGAATGCTTGCCTTGGGTAAATGAAGCTAAAACCCTCTATTGACAAGAACAGTCCATTTATTATCGCTCATGCTTTCAAAAGCCTTATTACTCGCTTTCAATGGTTTTATAATCTCATTATCGATTTCAAGTTCAATTTTTTTACATTTTTTGTTAAAACATTCTATAATTGAATGCTTGCCTTGGGTAAAATGAAGCTAAAACCCTCTATTGACAAGAACAGTCCACTTATTGTCGCTCATGCCTTCAAAAGCCTTATTACTCCCTTTCAATGGTTTTATAATCTCATTATCGATTTCAAGTTGAATTTTTTTACATTTTTTGATAAAACATTCTATAATTGAATGCTTGCGTTGGGTAAAATGAAGCTAAAACCCTCTATTGACAAAAACAGTCCATTTATTATCGCTCATGCTCTCAAAAGCCTTATTACTTGCTTTCCATGGTTTTATAATCTCATTATCGATTTCAAGTTCAATTTTTTTACATTTTTTGTTAAACAATTCTATAATTGAATGCTTGCCTTGGGTAAAATGAAGCTAAAACCCTCTATTGACAAGAACAGTCCACTTATTGTCACTCATGCCTTCAAAAGCCTTATTACTCGCTGTGAATGGTTTTATAATCTCATTATCGATTTCAAGTTCAATTCTTTTACATTTTTTGTTAAAACAGATTAAAATTGAATGCTTGCCTTGGTAAAATGAAGCTAAAACCCTCTATTGACAAGAACAGTCCACTTATTGTCGCTCATGCCTTCAAAAGCCTTATTACTCGCTTTCAGTGGTTTTATAATCTCATTATCGATTTGAAGTTGAATTTTTTGACATTTTTTGTTAAAACAGATTGAAATTGAATGTCTGCCTTGGGTGAAATGAAGCCAAAACCCTCTATTGACAAGAACAGTCCATTTATTATCGCTCGTGCTTTCAAAAGCCTTATTACTCGCTTTCAATGGTTTTATAATCTCATTATCGATTTCAAGTTCAATTTTTTTACATTTTTTGTTAAAACATTCTATAATTGAATGCTTGCCTTGGGTAAAATGAAGCTAAAACCCTCTATTGACAAGAACAGTCCACTTATTGTCGCTCATGCCTTCAAAAGCCTTATTACTCGCTTTCAATGGTTTTATAATCTCATTATCGATTTCAAGTTGAATTTTTTTACATTTTTTGATAAAACATTCTATAATTGAATGCTTGCCTTGGGTAAAATGAAGCTAAAACCCTCTATTGACAAGAACAGTCCATTTATTATCGCTCATGCTTTCAAAAGACTTATTACTCGCTTTCAATGGTTTTATAATCTCATTATCGATTTCAAGTTCAATTTTTTTACATTTTTTGTTAAAACAGATTAAAATTGAATGCTTGCCTTGGTAAAATGAAGCTAAAACCCTCTATTGACAAGAACAGTCCACTTATTGTCGCTCATGCCTTCAAAAGCCTTATTACTCGCTTTCAATGGGTTTATAATCTCATTATCAATTTCAAGTTGAATTTTTTTACATTTTTTGATAAAACATTCTATAATTGAATGCTTGCCTTGGGTAAAATGAAGCTAAAACCCTCTATTGACAAGAACAGTCCATTTATTATCGCTCATGCTTTCAAAAGCCTTATTACTTGCTTTCCATGGTTTTATAATCTCATTATCGATTTCAAGTTCAATTTTTTTACATTTTTTGTTAAAACATTCTATAATTGAATGCTTGCCTTGGGTAAAATGAAGCTAAAACCCTCTATTGACAAGAGTAGTCCATTTATTGTCGCTCAGGCCTTCAAAAGCCTCTTTACTCGCTTTAAATGGTTTTGTAATCTCATTATTGATTTCAAGTTGAATTTTTTACATTTTTTGTTAAAACAGATTATAATTGAATGCTTACCTTGGGTAACGTGAAGCTAAAACCCTCTATTGACAAGAAAAGTCCATTTACTGTCGCTCATGCCTTCAAAAGCTTTATTACTCGCTTTAAATGGTTTTATAATCTCATTATTGATTTTAAGTTGAATTTTTTTACATTTTTTCTGAAAACATGAAATAATTGAATGTTTACCTCGGGAAACGTTAAGCTAAAACCCTCTATTAATAGGAAAAGCTCATTTATTGTCGTTGATGCCTTCAAAAGCCTTATTACAAGCTTGAAATGGTTTCCTAATCTCATTATTGATTTTAAGTTGAATTTGTTTTCATTTCTTTTTAAACTGATTATAATTGAATGTTTACCTCGAGAAATGTGGGGCTAAAGCCCTCATTTGACATAAAAAGAGCATTTATAGTCACTCATGCCTTCAAAATCCTTATTACTCGCTTTTAATGGTTTTAGAGTCTCATTATTAATTTCAAGTTGAATTTTCTTACATTTTTAGTTGAAACAGATTAAAATTGAATGTTTACCTCGGGAAACGTTAAGCTAAAACCCTCTATTAACAGGAAAAGTCCATTTATTGTCGCTCATGCTTTCAAAAGCCTTATTACTCGCTTTCAATGTTTTTATAATCTCATTATTGATTTCAAGTTGAATTTTTTTACATTTGTTGTTAAAACAGATTAAAATTGAATGCTTGCCTTGGGTAAAATGAAGCTAAAACCCTCTATTGACAAGAAAAGTCCATTTATTGTCGCTCATGCCTTCAAAAGCCATATTACTCGCTTTCAATGGTTTTATAATCTCATTATCGATTTCAAGTTGAATTGTTTTACATTTTTTGTTAAAACAGATTAAAATTGAATGCTTGCCTTGGGTAAATGAAGCTAAAACCCTTTATTGACAAGAACAGTCCATTTATTATCGCTCATGCTTTCAAAAGCCTTATTACTCACTTTCAATGGTTTTATAATCTCATTATCGATTTCAAGTTCAATTTTTTTACATTTTTTGTTAAAACATTCTATAATTGAATGCTTGCCTTGGGTAAAATGAAGCTAAAACCCTCTATTGACAAGAACAGTCCACTTATTGTCACTCATGCCTTCAAAAGCCTTATTACTCGCTTTCAATGGTTTTATAATCTCATTATCGATTTCAAGTTGAATTTTTTTATATTTTTTGTTAAAACATTCTAAAATTGAATGCTTGCCTTGGGTAAAATGAAGCTAAAACCCTCTATTGACAAGAAAAGTCCATTTATTGTCGCTCATGCCTTCAAAAGCCTTATTACTCGCTTTCAATGGTTTTATAATCTCATTATCGATTTCAAGTTGAATTTTTGGACAATTTTTGTTAAAACAGATTAAAATTGAATGCTTGCCTTGGGTAAATGAAGCTAAAACCCTCTATTGACAAGAACAGTCCATTTATTATCGCTCATGCTTTCAAAAGCCTTATTACTCGCTTTCAATGGTTTTATAATCTCATTATCGATTTCAAGTTCAATTTTTTTACATTTTTTGTTAAAACATTCTATAATTGAATGCTTGCCTTGGGTAAAATGAAGCTAAAACCCTCTATTGACAAGAACAGTCCACTTATTGTCGCTCATGCCTTCAAAAGCCTTATTACTCCCATTCAATGGTTTTATAATCTCATTATTGATTTCAAGTTGAATTTTTTTACATTTTTTGATAAAACATTCTATAATTGAATGCTTGCCTTGGGTAAAATGAAGCTAAAACCCTCTATTGACAAGAACAGTCCATTTATTATCGCTCATGCTCTCAAAAGCCTTATTACTTGCTTTCCATGGTTTTATAATCTCATTATCGATTTCAAGTTCAATTTTTTTACATTTTTTGTTAAACCATTCTATAATTGAATGATTGCCTTGGGTAAAATGAAGCTAAAACCCTCTATTGACAAGAACAGTCCACTTATTGTCACTCATGCCTTCAAAAGCCTTATTACTCGCTGTGAATGGTTTTATAATCTCATTATCGATTTCAAGTTCAATTTTTTTACATTTTTTGTTAAAACAGATTAAAATTGAATGCTTGCCTTGGTAAAATGAAGCTAAAACCCTCTATTGACAAGAACAGTCCACTTATTGTCGCTCATGCCTTCAAAAGCCTTATTACTCGCTTTCAATGGTTTTATAATCTCATTATCGATTTCGAGTTGAATTTTTTGACATTTTTTGTTAAAACAGATTGAAATTGAATGTCTGCCTTGGGTAAAATGAAGCCAAAACCCTCTATTGACAAGAACAGTCCATTTATTATCGCTCGTGCTTTCAAAAGCCTTATTACTCGCTTTCAATGGTTTTATAATCTCATTATCGATTTCAAGTTCAATTTTTTTATATTTTTTGTTAAAACATTATATAATTGAATGCTTGCCTTGGGTAAAATAAAGCTAAAACCCTCTATTGACAAGAACAGTCCACTTATTGTCGCTCATGCCTTCAAAAGCCTTATTACTCGCTTTCAATGGTTTTATAATCTCATTATCGATTTCAAGTTGAATTTTTTTACATTTTTTGATAAAACATTCTATAATTGAATGCTTGCCTTGGGTAAAATGAAGCTAAAACCCTCTATTGACAAGAACAGTCCATTTATTATCGCTCATGCTTTCAAAAGCCTTATTACTCGCTTTCAATGGTTTTATAATCTCATTATCGATTTCAAGTTCAATTTTTTTACATTTTTTGTTCAAACAGATTAAAATTGAATGCTTGCCTTGGTAAAATGAAGCTAAAACCCTCTATTGACAAGAACAGTCCACTTATTGTCGCTCATGCCTTCAAAAGCCTTATTACTCGCTTTCAATGGGTTTATAATCTCATTATCAATTTCAAGTTGAATTTTTTTACATTTTTTGATAAAACATTCTATAATTGAATGCTTGCCTTGGGTAAAATGAAGCTAAAACCCTCTATTGACAAGAACAGTCCATTTATTATCGCTCATGCTTTCAAAAGCCTTATTACTTGCTTTCCATGGTTTTATAGTCTCATTATCGATTTCAAGTTCAATTTTTTTACATTTTTTGTTAAAACATTCTATAATTGAATGCTTGCCTTGGGTAAAATGAAGCTAAAACCCTCTATTGACAAGAACAGTCCATTTATTGTCGCTCAGGCCTTCAAAAGCCTCTTTACTCGCTTTAAATGGTTTTGTAATCTCATTATTGATTTCAAGTTGAATTTTTTACATTTTTTGTTAAAACAGATTATAATTGAATGCTTACCTTGGGTAACGTGAAGCTAAAACCCTCTATTGACAAGAAAAGTCCATTTACTGTCGCTCATGCCTTCAAAAGCTTTATTACTAGCTTTAAATGGTTTTATAATCTCATTATTGATTTTAAGTTGAATTTTTTTACATTTTTTCTGAAAACATGAAATAATTGAATGTTTACCTCGGGAAACGTTAAGCTAAAACCCTCTATTAATAGGAAAAGCTCATTTATTGTCGTTGATGCCTTCAAAAGCCTTATTACAAGCTTGAAATGGTTTCCTAATCTCATTATTCATTTTAAGTTGAATTTGTTTTCATTTCTTTTAAAACTGATTATAATTGAATGTTTACCTCGAGAAATGTGGGGCTAAAGCCCTCATTTGACATAAAAAGAGCATTTATAGTCACTCATGCCTTCAAAATCCTTATTACTCGCTTTTAATGGTTTTAGAGTCTCATTATTAATTTCAAGTTGAATTTTCTTACATTTTTAGTTGAAACAGATTAAAATTGAATGTTTACCTTGGGAAACGTTAAGCTAAAACCCTCTATTAACAGGAAAAGTCCATTTATTGTCGCTCATGCTTTCAAAAGCCTTATTACTCGCTTTCAATGTTTTTATAATCTCATTATTGATTTCAAGTTGAATTTTTTTACATTTGTTGTTAAAACAGATTAAAATTGAATGCTTGCCTTGGGTAAAATGAAGCTAAAACCCTCTATTGACAAGAAAAGTCCATTTATTGTCGTTCATGCCTTCAAAAGCCTTATTACTCGCTTTCAATGGTTTTATAATCTCATTATCGATTTCGAGTTGAATTTTTTGACATTTTTTGTTAAAACAGATTGAAATTGAATGTCTGCCTTGGGTAAAATGAAGCCAAAACCCTCTATTGACAAGAACAGTCCATTTATTATCGCTCATGCTTTCAAAAGCCTTATTACTCACTTTCAATGGTTTTATAATCTCATTATCGATTTCAAGTTCAATTTTTTTATATTTTTTGTTAAAACATTATATAATTGAATGCTTGCCTTGGGTAAAATAAAGCTAAAACCCTCTATTGACAAGAACAGTCCACTTATTGTCGCTCATGCCTTCAAAAGCCTTATTACTCGCTTTCAATGGTTTTATAATCTCATTATCGATTTCAAGTTGAATTTTTTTACATTTTTTGATAAAACATTCTATAATTGAATGCTTGCCTTGCGTAAAATGAAGTTAAAACCCTCTATTGACAAGAACAGTCCATTTATTATCGCTCATGCTTTCAAAAGCCTTATTACTCGCTTTCAATGGTTTTATAATCTCATTATCGATTTCAAGTGCAATTTTTTTACATTTTTTGTTAAAACACTCTATAATTGAATGCTTGCCTTGGGTAAAATGAAGACAAAACCCTCTATTGACAAGAACAGTCCACTTATTGTCGCTCATGCCTTCAAAAGCCTTATTACTCGCTTTCAATGGGTTTATAATCTCATTAACAATTTCAAGTTGAATTTTTTTACATTTTTTGATAAAACATTCTATAATTGAATGCTTGCCTTGGGTAAAATGAAGCTAAAACCCTCTATTGACAAGAACAGTCCATTTATTATCGCTCATGCTTTCAAAAGCCTTATTACTTGCTTTCCATGGTTTTATAATCTCATTATCGATTTCAAGTTCAATTTTTTTACATTTTTTGTTAAAACATTCTATAATTGAATGCTTGCCTTGGGTAAAATGAAGCTAAAACCCTCTATTGACAAGAACAGTCCACTTATTGTCACTCATGCCTTCAAAAGCCTTATTACTCGCTTTCAATGGTTTTATAATCTCATTATCGATTTCAAGTTGAATTTTTTTACATTTTTTGTTAAAACATTCTATAATTGAATGCTTGCCTTGGGTAAAATGAAGCTAAAACCCTTTATTGACAACAACAGTCCATTTATTATCGCTCATGCTTTCAAAAGCCTTATTACTCGCTTTCAATGGTTTTATAATCTCATTATCGATTTCAAGTTCAATTTTTTTATATTTTGTGTTAAAACATTCTATAATTGAATGCTTGCCTTGGGTAAAATGAAGCTAAAACCCTCTATTGACAAGAACAGTCCATTTATTGTCGCTCATGCCTTCAAAAGCCTCATTACTCGCTTTAAATGGTTTTGTAATCTCATTATTGATTTCAAGTTGAATTTTTTACATTTTTTGTTAAAACAGATTATAATTGAATGCTTGCCTTGGGTAACATGAAGCTAAAACCCTCTATTGACAAGAAAAGTCCATTTACTGTCGCTCATGCCTTCAAAAGCTTTATTACTCGCTTTAAATGGTTTTATAATCTCATTATTTATTTTAAGTTGAATTTTTTTACATTTTTTCTGAAAACATAATATAATTGAATGTTTACCTCGGGAAACTTTAAGCCAAAACCCTCTATTAATAGGAAAAGCCCATTTATTGTCGCTGATGCCTTCAAAAGCCTTATTACAAGCTTGAAATGGTTTCCTAATCTCATTATTCATTTTAAGTTGAATTTGTTTTCATTTCTTTTAAAACTGATTATAATTGAATGTTTACCTCGAGAAACGTGGGGCTAAAGCCCTCATTTGACATAAAAAGAGCATTTATAGTCACTCATGCCTTCAAAATCCTTATTACTCGCTTTTAATGGTTTTAGAGTCTCATTATTGATTTCAAGTTGAATTTTCTTACATTTTTAGTTGAAACAGATTAAAATTGAATGTTTACCTCGGGAAACGTTAAGCTAAAACCCTCTATTAACAGGAAAAGTCCATTTATTGTCGCTCATGCTTTCAAAAGCCTTATTACTCGCTTTCAATGTTTTTGTAATCTCATTATTGATTTCAAGTTGAATTTTTTTACATTTGTTGTTAAAACAGATTAAAATTGAATGCTTGCCTTGGGTAAAATGAAGCTAAAACCCTCTATTGACAAGAAAAGTCCATTTATTGTCGCTTATGCCTTCAAAAGCCTTTTTACTCGCTTTGAATGGTTTTATAATCTCATTATCGATTTCAAGTTGAATTTTTTTTATATTTTTTCTTAAAACAAAATATAATTGAATGTTGACCTCAGGAAACGTTAAGCTAAAACCCTCTACCAATAGGAAAAGTCCATTTATTGTCGCTCATGCCTTCAAAAGCCTTATTACACGCTTTAAATGGTTTCCTAATCTCATTATTGATTTTAAGTTGAATTTGTTTTCATTTCTTTTAAAACTGATTATAATTGAATGTTTACCTCGAGAAACGTGGGGCTAAAGCCCTCATTTGACATAAAAAGAGCATTTATAGTCACTCATGCCTTCGAAATCCTTATTACTCGCTTTTAATGGTTTTAGAGTCTCATTATTGATTTCAAGTTGAATTTTCTTACATTTTTAGTTGAAACACATTAAAATTGAATGTTTACCTCGGGAAACGTTAAGCTAAAACCCTCTATTAACAGGAAAAGTCCATTTATTGTCGCTCATGCCTTCAAAAGCCTTATTACTCGCTTTCAATGGTTTTATAATCTCATTATCGATTTCAAGTTGAATTTTTTTACATTTTTTGTTAAAACAGATTATAATTGAATGCTTGCCTTGGGTAAAATGAAGCTAAAACCCTCTATTGACAAGAACAGTCCATTTGTTGTCGCTCATGCCTTCGAAAGCCTTATTACTTGCTTTAAACGGTTTTGTAATCTGATTATTGATTTCAAGTTAAATTTTTAACATTTTTTGTTAAAACAGATTATAATTGAATGCTTACCTTGGGAAACGTGAAGCTAAAACTTTCTACTGATAAGAAAAGTCCATTTATTGTCGCTCATGCCTTCAAAAGGCTTATTACTTGCTTTAAATGGCTTTATAATCACATTATTGATTTTAAGTTGAAATTTTTTACATTGTTGGTTAAAACAAATTATAATTGATTGTTGACCTCGGGAAACATTAAGCTTAAACCCTCTATTAATAGAAAAAATCCATTTATTGTCGCTCATGCCTTCAAAATCCTTATTACTCGCTTTGAATGGTTTTATAATCTCATTATCGACTTCAAGTTGAATTTTTTAACATTTTTTCTTAAAACATAATATAATGGAATGTTTACCTTAGGCAACGTTAAGCTAAAACCCTCTACTAATAGGAAAAGTCCATTGACTGTCGCTCATGCCTTCAAAAGCCTTATTACACGCTTTAAATGGTTCCCTAATCTCATTATTGATTTTAAGTTGAATTTGTTTTCATTTCTTTTAAAACTGATTATAATTGAATGTTTTCCTTGAGAAACGTGGGGCTAAAGCCCTCATTTGACATAAAAAGAGCATTTATAGTCACTCATGCCTTCAAAATCCTTATTACTCGCTTTCAATGGTTTTAGAGTCTCATTATCGATTTCAGGTTGAATTTTTTTACATTTTTAGCTGAAACAGATTAGAATTGAATGTTTACCTCGGGAAACGTTACGCTAAAACCCTCTATTAATAGGAAAAGTCCATTTATTGTCGCTCATGCCTTCAAAAGCCTTATTACTCGCTTTCAATGGTTTTATAATCTCATTATCGATTTCAAGTTGAATTTTTTTACATTTTTTGTTAAAACAGATTATAATTGAATGCTTGCCTTGGGTAAAATGAGGCTAAAACCCTCTATTGACAAGAACAGTCCATTTATTGTCTCTCATGCCTTCGAAAGCCTTATTACTTGCTTTAAATAGCTTTATAATAACATTATTGATTTTAAGTTGAAATTTTTTACATTGTTGGTTAAAACAATTTATAAATGATTGTTTACCTCGGGAAACATTAAGTTGAATGATTTTACATTTTTTTAAAACCGATTATAATTGATTGTTTACCTCGAGAAACGTGGGGCTAAATCCCTAATTTGGTATAAAAAGAGCATTTATAATCACTCACGCCTTCAAAATCCTTATTACTCGCTTTCAATGGTTTTATAGTTTCGTTATTGATTTCAAGTTGAATTTTTTTACATTTTTAGTTGAATCAGAGTAAAATTGAATGTTTGCCTCAGAAAACGTTAAGCTAAAACCCCCTATTAACAAAAAAAGTCCATTTATTGTCGCTCATGCCTTCAAAAGCCTTATTACACGCTTTAAATGGTTTCCTAATCTCATTATTGATTTTAAGTTGAATTTGTTTTCATTTCTTTCAAAACTGATTATAATTGAATGTTTACCTCGAGAAATGAGGGGCTAAAGCTCTCATTTGACATAAAAAAAGCATTTATAGTCACTCATGCCTTCAAAATCCTTATTACTCGCTTTTAATGGTTTTATAGTCTCATTATTGATTTCAAGTTGAATTTTTTTACTTTTTTAGTTGAAACAGATTAGAATTGAATGTTTACATTGGGAAACGTTAAGCTAAAATCCTCTATTAACAGGAAAAGTCCATTTATTGTCGCTCATGCCTTCAAAAGCCTTATTACTCGCTTTTAATGGTTTTATAATCTCATTATCGATTTCAAGTTCAATTTTTTTACATTTTTTGTTAAAATAGATTAAAATTGAATGCTTGCCTTGGGCAAAATGAAGCTAAAACCCTCTATTGACAAGAAAAGTCCATTTATTGTCGCTCATGCCTTCAAAAGCCTTATTACTCGCTTTCAATGGTTTTATAATCTCATTATCGATTTCAAGTTGAATTTTTTTACATTTTTTGTTAAAACAGATTAAAATTGAATGCTTGCCTTGGGTAAAATGAAGCTAAAACCCTCTATTGACAAGAATAGTCCATTTATTATCGCTCATGCTTTCAAAAGCCTTATTACTCGCTTTCAATGGTTTTATAATCTCATTATCGATTTCAAGTTCAATTTTTTTACATTTTTTGTTAAAACATGCTATAATTGAATGCTTGCCTTGGGTAAAATGACGCTAAAACCTTCTATTGTCAAGAACAGTCCACTTATTATCGCTCATGCCTTCAAAAGCCTTATTACTCGCTTTCAATGGTTTTATAATCTCATTATCGATTTCAAGTTCAATTTTTTTACATTTTTTGTTAAAACAGATTAAAATTGAATACTTGCCTTGGGTAAAATGAAGCTAAAACCTTTTATTGACAAGAACAGTCCATTTATTATCGGTCATGCTTTCAAAAGCCTTATTACTCGCTTTCAATGGTTTTATAATCTCATTATCGATTTCAAGTTCAATTTTTTTACATTTTTTGTTCAAACATACTATAATTGAATGCTTGCCTTGGGTAAAATGAAGCTAAAACCCTCTATTGATAAGAACAGTCCACTTATTGTCGCTCATGCCTTGAAAAGTTTTATTACTCGCTTTCAATGGTTTTATAATCTCATTATCGATTTCAAGTTGAATTTTTTCACATTTTTTGTTAAAACAGATTAAAATTGAATGCTTGCCTTGGGTAATATGAAGCTAAAACCCTCTATTGACAAGAACAGTCCATTTATTGTCGCTCATGCCTTCAAAAGCCTCATTACTCGCTTTAAATGGTTTTGTAACCTTATTATTGATTTCAAGTTGAATTTTTTACATTTTTTGTTAAAACAGATTATAATTGAATGCTTGCCTTGGGTAACATGAAGCGAAAACTCTCTATTGAAAAGAAAAGTCCATTTACTGTCGCTCATGCCTTCAAAAGCTTTATTACTCGCTTTAAATGGTTTTATAATCTCATTATTGAATTTTAGTTGAATTTTTATACATTTTTTCTTAAAACATAATATAATTGCATTTTTACCTCGGGAAACGTTAAGCTAAAACCCTCTATTAATAGGAAAAGCCCATTTATTGTCGCTCATGCCTTCAAAAGCCTTATTACAAGGTTTAAATGGTTTCCTAATCTCATTATTGATTTTAAGTTGAATTTGTTTTCATTTCTTTTAAAACTGATTATAATTGAATGTTTACCTCGAGAAACGTGGGGCTAAAGCCCTCATTTGACATAAAAAGAGCATTTATAGTCACTCATGCCTTCAAAATCCTTATTACTCGCTTTTAATGGTTTTAGAGTCTCATTATTGATTTCAAGTTGAATTTTTTTACATTTTTAGTTGAAACAGATTAAAATTGAATGTTTACCTCGGGAAACGTTAGGCTAAAACCCTCTATTAACAGGAAAAGTTCATTTATTGTCGCTCATGCCTTCAAAAGCCTTATTACTCGCTTTAAATGCTTTTATAATCTCATTATCGATTTGAAGTTGAAATTTTTTACATTTTTTCTTAAAACATAATATAATTGAATGTTTACCTCAGGCAACGTTAAGCTAAAACCCCCTACTAATAGGAAAAGTCCATTTATTGTCGCTCATGCCTTCAAAAGCCTTATTAAACGCTTTAAATGGTTTCCTAATCTCATTATTGATTTTAAGTTGAATTTGTTTTCATTTCTTTTAAAACTGATTATAATTGAATGTTTTCCTCGAGAAACGTGAGGCTAAACCCCTCATTTGACATAAAAACAGCATTTATAGTCACTCATGCCTTCAAAATCCTTATTACTCGCTTTCAATGGTTTTAGAGTCTCATTATTGATTTCAAGTTCAATTTTTTTACATTTTTAGTTGAAACAGATTAAAATAGAATGTTTACCTCGGGAAACGTTAAGCTAAAACCCATTATTAACAGAAAAAGTCCATTTATTGTCGCTCATGCCCTCAAAAGCCTTATTACTCGCTTTCAATGGTTTTATAATCTCATTATCGATTTCAAGTTGAATTTTTTTACATTTTTTGTTAAAACAGATTAAAATTGAATGCTTGCCTTGGGTAAAATGAAACTAAAACCCTCTATTGACAAGAAAAGTCCATTTATTGTCGCTCACGCCTTCAAAAGCCTCATTACTCGCTTTAAATGGTTTTGTAATCTCATTATTGATTTCAAGTTGAATTTTTTTACATTTTTAGTTGAAGCAGAGTAAAATTGAATGTTTACCTCAGAAAACGTTAAGCTAAAACCCCTTATTAACAGGAAAAGTCCATTTATTGTCGCTCATGCCTTCAAAAGCCTTATTACACGTTTTAAATGGTTTCATAATCTCATTATTGATTTTAAGTTGAATTTGTTTTCATTTCTTTCAAAACTGATTATAATTGAATGTTTACATCGAGAAATGTGGGGCTAAAGCCCTCATTTGACATAAAAAGAGCATTTATAGTCACTCATGCCTTCAAAATCCTTATTACTCGCTTTCAATGGTTTTATAGTCTCATTATTGATTTCAAGTTAAATTTTTTTCCATTTTTAGTTGAAACATATTAGAATTGAATGTTTACCTTGGGAAACGTTAAGGTAAAACCCTCTATTAACAGGAAAAGTCCATTTATTGTCGCTCATGCCTTCAAAAGCCTTATTACTCGCTTTCAATGGTTTTATAATCTCATTATCAATTTCAAGTTGAATTTTTTTACATTTTTTGTTAAAACAGATTAAAATTGAATGCTTGCCTTGGGTAAAATGAACCTAAAACACTCTATTTACAAGAACAGTTCATTTCTTATCGCTCATGCTTTCAAAAGCCTTAATACTCGCTTTCAATGGTTTTATAATCTCATTATCGATTTCAAATTGAATTTTTTTTACATTTTTTGTTAAAACATACTATAATTGAATGCCTGCCTTGGATAAAATGAAGCTAAAACCCTCTATTGACAAGAACAGTCCACTTATTGTCGCTCATACCTTCAAAAGCCTTATTACTCGCTTTCAATGGTTCTATAATCTCATTATCGATTTCAAGTTGAATTTTTTTACATTTTTTGTTAAAACAGATTAAAATTGAAAGCTTGCCTTGGGTAAAATGAAGCTAAAACCCTCTATTGACAAGAACAGTCCATTTATTGTCGCTCATGCCTTCAAAAGCCTCATTACTCGCTTTAAATGGTTTTGTAATCTCATTATTGATTTCAAGTTGAATTTTTTACATTTTTTGTTAAAACAGATTATAATTGAATGCTTGCCTTGGGTAACATGAAGCTAAAACCCTCTATTGACAAGAACAGTCCATTTATTGTCTCTCATGCCTTCAAAAGCCTTATTACTTGCTTTAAATAGCTTTATAATCACATTATTGATTTTAAGTTGAAATTTTTTACATTGTTGGTTAAAACAAATTATAATTGATTGTTTACCTTGGGAAACATTAAGTTGAATGATTTTACATTTTTTTAAAACCGATTATAATTGAATGTTTACCTCGAGAAACGTTCAGCTAAAACCCCCTACTAATAGGAAAAGTCCATTTATTGTCGCTCATGCCTTCAAAAGCCTTATTACACGCTTTAAATGGTTTCCTAATCTCATTATTGATTTTAAGCTGAATTTGTTTTCATTTCTTTTAAAACTGATTATAATTGAATGTTTTCCTCGAGAAACGTGGGGCTAAAGCCCTCATTTGACATAAAAAGAGCATTTATAGTCACTCATGCCTTCAAAATCCTTATTACTCGCTTTCAATGGTTTTAGAGTCTCATTATTGATTTCAAGTTGAATTTTTTTACATTTTTAGTTGAAACAGATTAAAATTGAATGTTTACCTCGGGAAACGTTAAGCTAAAACCTTTTATTAACAGAAAAAGTCCATTTATTGTCGCTCATGCCCTCAAAAGCCTTATTACTCACTTTCAATGGTTTTATAATCTCATTATCGATTTCAAGTTGAATTTTTTTACATTTTTTTGTTAAAACAGATTGTAATTGAATGCTTGCCTTGGGTAAAATGAGGCTAAAACCCTCTATTGACAAGAACAGTCCATTTATTGTCTCTCATGCCTTCAAAAGCCTTATTACTTGCTTTAAATAGCTTTATAATCACATTATTGATTTTAAGTTGAAATTTTTTACATTGTTGGTTAAAACAAATTATAATTGATTGTTTACCTTGGGAAACATTAAGTTGAATGATTTTACATTTTTTTAAAACCGATTATAATTGAATGTTTACCTCGAGAAACGTGGGGCTAAAGCCCTAATTTGGTATAAAAAGAGCATTTATAAGCACTCACGCCTTCAAAATCCTTATTACTCGCTTTCAATGGTTTTATAGTTTCGTTATTGATTTCAAGTTGAATTTTTTTACATTTTTAGTTGAAGCAGAGTAAAATTGAATGTTTACCTCAGAAAACGTTAAGCTCAAACCCCCTATTAACAGGAAAAGTCCATTTATTGTCGCTCATGCCTTCAAAAGCCTTATTACACGCTTTAAATGGTTTCCTAATCTCATTATTGATTTTAAGTTGAATTCGTTTTCATTTCTTTCAAAACTGATTATAATTGAATGTTTACCTCGAGAAATGTGGGGCTAAAGCCCTCATTTGACATAAAAATAGCATTTATAGTCACTCATGCCTTCAAAATCCTTATTACTAGCTTTCAATGGTTTTATAGTCTCATTATTGATTTCAAGTTGAATTTTTTTCCATTTTTAGTTGAAACAGATTAGAATTGAATGTTTACCTTGGGAAACGTTAAGCTAAAACCCTCTATTAACAGGAAAAGTCCATTTATTGTCGCTCATGCCTTCAAAAGCCTTATTACTCGCTTTCAATGGTTTTATAATCTCATTATCAATTTCAAGTTGAATTTTTTTACATTTTTTGTTAAAACAGATTAAAATTGAATGCTTGCCTTGGGTAAAATGAACCTAAAACCCTCTATTTACAAGAACAGTTCATTTATTATCGCTCATGCTTTCAAAAGCCTTAATACTCGCTTTCAATGGTTTTATAATCTCATTATCGATTTCAAATTGAATTTTTTTTACATTTTTTGTTAAAACATACTATAATTGAATGCCTGCCTTGGATAAAATGAAGCTAAAACCCTCTATTGACAAGAACAGTCCACTTATTGTCGCTCATGCCTTCAAAAGCCTTATTACTCGCTTTCAATGGTTCTATAATCTCATTATCGATTTCAAGTTGAATTTTTTTACATTTTTTGTTAAAACAGATTAAAATTGAAAGCTTGCCTTGGGTAAAATGAAGCTAAAACCCTCTATTGACAAGAACAGTCCATTTATTGTCGCTCATGCCTTCAAAAGCCTCATTACTCGCTTTAAATGGTTTTGTAATCTCATTATTGATTTCAAGTTGAATTTTTTACATTTTTTGTTAAAACAGATTATAATTGAATGCTTGCCTTGGGTAACATGAAGCTAAAACCCTCTATTGACAAGAACAGTCCATTTATTGTCTCTCATGCCTTCAAAAGCCTTATTACTTGCTTTAAATAGCTTTATAATCACATTATTGATTTTAAGTTGAAATTTTTTACATTGTTGGTGAAAACAAATTATAATTGATTGTTTACCTTGGGAAACATTAAGTTGAATGATTTTACATTTTTTTAAAATCGATTATAATTGAATGTTTACCTCGAGAAACGTTAAGCTAAAACCCCCTACTAATAGGAAAGGTCCATTTATTGTCGCTCATGCCTTCAAAAGCCTTATTACACGCTTTAAATGGTTTCCTAATCTCATTATTGATTGTAAGTTGAATTTGTTTTCATTTCTTTTAAAACTGATTATAATTGAATGTTTTCCTCGAGAAACGTGGGGCTAAAGCCCTCATTTGACATAAAAACAACATTTATAGTCACTCATGCCTTCAAAATCCTTATTACTCGCTTTCAATGGTTTTAGAGTCTCATTATTGATTTCAAGTTGAATTTTTTTACAGTTTTAGTTGAAATAGATTAAAATTGAATGTTTACCTCGGGAAACGTTAAGCTAAAACCTTTTATTAACAGAAAAAGTCCATTTATTGTCGCTCATGCCCTCAAAAGCCTTATTACTCGCTTTCAATAGTTTTATAATCTCATTATCGATTTCAAGTTGAATTTTTTTACATTTTTTGTTAAAACATATTATAATTGAATGCTTGCCTTGGGTAAAATGAGGCTAAAACCCTCTATTGACAAGAACAGTCCATTTATTGTCTCTCATGCCTTCAAAAGCCTTATTACTTGCTTTAAATAGCTTTATAATCACATTATTGATTTTAAGTTGAAATTTTTTACATTGTTGGTTAAAACAAATTATAATTGATTGTTTACCTTGGGAAACATTAAGTTGAATGATTTTACATTTTTTTAAAACCGATTATAATTGAATGTTTACCTCGAGAAACGTGGGGCTAAAGCCCTAATTTGGTATAAAAAGAGCATTTATAATCACTCACGCCTTCAAAATCCTTATTACTCGCTTTCAATGGTTTTATAGTTTCGTTATTGATTTCAAGTTGAATTTTTTTACATTTTTAGTTGAAGCAGAGTAAAATTGAATGTTTACCTCAGAAAACGTTAAGCTAAAACCCCCTATTAACAGGAAAAGTCCATTTATTATCGCTCATGCCTTCAAAAGCCTTATTACACGCTTTAAATGGTTTCCTAATCTCATTATTGATTTTAAGTTGAATTTGTTTTCATTTCTTTCAAAACTGATTATAATTGAATGTTTACCTCGAGAAATGTTAGGCTAAAGCCCTCATTTGACATAAAAAGAGCATTTGTAGTCACTCATGCCTTCAAAATCCTTATTACTCGCTTTCAATGGTTTTATAGTCTCATTATTGATTTCAAGTTGAATTTTTTTCCATTTTTAGTTGAAACAGATTAGAATTGAATGTTTACCTTGGGAAACGTTAAGCTAAAACCCTCTATTAACAGGAAAAGTCCATTTATTGTCGCTCATGCCTTCAAAAGCCTTATTACTCGCTTTCAATGGTTTTATAATCTCATTATCAATTTCAAGTTGAATTTTTTTACATTTTTTGTTAAAACAGATTAAAATTGAATGCTTGCCTTGGGTAAAATGAACCTAAAACCCTCTATTTACAAGAACAGTTCATTTATTATCGCTCATGCTTTCAAAAGCCCTAATACTCGCTTTCAATGGTTTTATAATCTCATTATCGATTTCAAATTGAATTTTTTTTTACATTTTTTGTTAAAACATACTATAATTGAATGCCTGCCTTGGATAAAATGAAGCTAAAACCCTCTATTGACAAGAACAGTCCACTTATTGTCGCTCATGCCTTCAAAAGCCTTATTACTCGCTTTCAATGGTTCTATAATCTCATTATCGATTTCAAGTTGAATTTTTTTACATTTTTTGTTAAAACAGATTAAAATTAAAAGCTTGCCTTGGGTAAAATGAAGCTAAAACCCTCTATTGACAAGAACAGTCCATTTATTGTCGCTCATGCCTTCCAAAGCCTCATTACTCGCTTTAAATGGTTTTGTAATCTCATTATTGATTTCAAGTTGAATTTTTTACATTTTTTGTTAAAACAGATTATAATTGAATGCTTTCCTTGGGTAACATGAAGCTAAAACCCTCTATTGACAAGAAAAGTCCATTTACTGTCGCTCATGCCTTTAAAAGCCTTATTACTCGCTTTAAATGGTTTTATAATGTCATTATTGACTTTAAGTTGAATTTTTTTACATTTTTTGTTAAAACAGAATATAATTGAATGTTTACCTCAGGAAACGTTAAGCTAAAACCCTCTATTAATAGAAGAAGTCCATTTATTGTCACTCATACCTTCAAAAGCCTTATTACTCACATTAAATGGTTTGATAATCTAATTATCGATTTCAAGTTGAATTTTTTTACATTTTTTGTTCAAACAGATTATAATTGAATGTTTACCTTGGGAAACGTTAAGCTAAAGCCCTCTATTAATAGGAAAAGTCCATTTATTATCGCTCATGCCTTCAAAAGCTTTATTACTCGCTTTAAATGGTTTTATAATCTCACTATTGATTTTAAGTAGAATTTTTTTACATTTTTTTCTTAAAACAGAATATAATTCAATGTTTATCTCGGGAAACGTTAAGCTAAAACCCTCTATTAATAGGAAAAGTCCATTTATTATCGCTCATGCCTTCAAAAGCCTTAATACACGCTTTAAATGGTTTTCTAATCTCATTATTGATTTTAAGTTGAATTTTTGTTCATTTCTTTTAAAACTGATTATAATTGAATGTTTACCTTGAGAAACATGGGGCTAAAGCCCTCATTTGACATAAAAAGAGCTTTTATAGTCACTCATGCCTTCAAAATCCTTATTACTCGTTTTCAATGGTTTTATAGTCTCATTATTGATTTCAAGTTGAATTTTTTTACATTTTTAGTTGAAACAGATTAAAATTGAATGTTTACCTCAAGAAACGTTAAGCTAAAACCCTTAATTAAGAGGAAAAGTCTACTTATTGTCGCTCATGCCTTCAAAAGCTTATTACTCGCTTTAAATGGTTTTATAATCTCATTACCGATTTCAAGTTGAATTTTTTACAATTTTTGTTAAAACAGATTATAATTGAATGCTTGCCTTGGGAAACGTGAAGCTAAAACCCTCTATTGACAAGAAAAGTCCATTTACTGTCGCTCATGCCTTCAAAAGCCTTATTACTCGCTTTAAATGGTTTTGTAATCTCATTATTGATTTCAAGTTGAATTTTTTATATTTTTTGTTAAAATAGATTTTAATTGAATGCTTACCTTCGGAAACGTGAAGCGAAAACTCTCTATTGACAAGAAAAGTCTATTTATTGTCGCCCATACCTTCAAAAGCCTTATTACTCGCTTTAATTGGCTTTATAATCACATTATTGTATTTAAGTTGAATTTTTTTACATTTTTATTTAAAACATATTATAATTGAATGTTTACCTCAGGAAATGTTGAGCTAAAACCCTCTATTAATTGGAAAAGTCCATTTATTATCGCTCATGCCTTCAAAAGCCTTATTTCTCGCTTTAAATGGTTTTATAATCTCATTATGTATTTTAAGTTGAATTTTTTTACATTTTTTCTTTAAACAGAATATAATTGAATGTTTACCTCGGGAAACGTTAAGCTAAAACCCTCTATTGATAGGAAAAGTCCATTTATTGTTGCTCATGCCTTCAAAAGCCTTATTACACGCTTTAAATGGTTTCCTAATCTCATTATTGATTTTAAGTTGAATTTGTTTTCATTTCTTTTAAAACGGATTACAATTGAATGTTTACCTCAGGAAACGTGGGGTTAAAGCCCTTATTGAACATAAAAAGAGCATTTATAGTCACTCATGCCTTCAAAATCCTTATTACTCGCTTTCAATGGTTTTATAGTCTCATTATTGATTTCAAGTTGAATTTTTTTACATTTTTAGTTGAAATAGATTAGAATTGAATGTTTACCTCGACAAACGTTAAGCTAAAACCCTCTATTAATAGGACAAGTCCATTTATTGTCACTCATACCTTCAAAAGACTTACTACTCGCTTTAAATGGTTTTGTAATCTCATTATGGATTTCAAGTTGAATTTTTTACATTTTTCGTTAAAACAGATTATAATTGAATGTTTACCTCGGGAAACGTTAAACTAAAACCCTCTATTAATAGGAAAAGTCCATTTATTGTCGCTCATGCCTTCAAAAGCCTTATTACATGCTTTAAATGGTTTCCTAATCTCATTATTGATTTTAAGTTGAATTTGTTTTCATTTCTTTTAAAACTGATTATAATTGAATGTTTACCTCGAGAAACGTGGGGCTAAAGCCCTCATTTGACATAAAAAGAGCATTTATAGTCACTCATGCCTTCAAAATCCTTATTACTCTCTTTCAATGGTTTTAGAGTCTCATTATTGATTTAAAGTTGAATTTTTTTACATTTTTAGTTGAAACAGATTAAAATTGAATGTTTACCTCGGGAAACGTTAAGCTAAAACCGTCTATGAACAGGAAAAGTCCATTTATTGTCGTTCATGCCTTCAAAAGCCTTATTACTTGCTTTCAAGGTTTTATAATCTCATTATCGATTTCAAGTTGAATTTTTTTACATTTTTTGTTAAAACAGATTATAATTGAATGCTTGCCTTGGGTAAAATGAGGCTAAAACCCTCTATTGACAAGAACAGTCCATTTATTGTCGCTCATGCCTTCAAAAGCGTTATTACTCGCTTTAAATGGTTTTGTAATCTCATTATTGATTTCAAGTTGAATTTTTTACATTTTTGGTTAAAACAGATTATAATTGAATGTTTACCTTGGGAAACATGAAGCTAAAACTCTCTATTGACAAGAAAAGTCCATTTATTGTTGTTCATGCCTTCAAAAGCCTTATTACTCGCTTTAAATGGTTTTATAATCTCATTATCGATTTTAAGTTGAATTTTTTTACATTTTTTGTTGAAACAATTTATAATTGAATGCTTACCTTGGGAAACGTGAAGCTAAAACCCTCAATTGATAAGAAAAGTCCATTTATTATCGTTCATGCCTTCAAAAGCCTTATTACTCGCTTTAAATGGTTTTATAATATCATTATTCATTTTAGTTTGAATTTTTTTATATTTTTTGTTAAAACAGATTATAATTGAATGTTTACCTTGGGAAACGTTAAGCTAAAAGCCTCTATTAATAGGAAAAGTCTATTTAGTGTCGCTCATGCCTTCAAAAGCGTTATTACTCGCTTTAAATGGTTTTGTAATCTCATTATTGATATCAAGTTGAATTTTTTACATTTTTGGTTAAAACAGATTATAATTGACTGCTTACCTTGGGAAACGTGAAGCTAAAACTCTCTATTGACAAGAAAAGTCCATTTATTGTCGCTCATGCCTTCAAAAGCCTTATTACTTACTTTAAATTGCTTTATAATCAGATTATTGATTTTAAGTAGAAATTTTTTACATTGTTGGTTAAAACAAATTATAATTGATTATTTACCTCGGGAAACATTAAGCTAAAACTTTCTACTAATTGAAAAAATCCATTTATTGTCGCTCATGCCTTCAAAAGCCTTATTACTCGCTTTAAATGGTTTTATAATGTCATTATCGATTTTAAGTTGAATTTTTTTACATTTTTTGTTAAAATAATTTATAATTGAATGCTTACCTTGGGAAACGTGAAGCTAAAACCCTCAATTGATAATAAAAGTCCATTTATTGTCGTTCATGCCTTCAAAAGCCTTATTACTCGCTTTAAATGGTTTTATAATATCATTATTCATTTTAATTTGAATTTTTTTATATTTTTTGTTAAAACAGATTATAATTGAACGTTTACCTTGGGAAACGTTAAGCTAAAACCCTCTATTAATAGGAAAAGTCTATTTATTGTCGCTCATGCCTTCAAAAGCATTATTACTCGCTTTAAATGGTTTTGTAATCTCATTATTGATTTCAAGTTGAATTTTTTACATTTTTGGTTAAAACAGATTATAATTGAATGCTTACCTTGGGAAACGTGAAGCTAAAACTCTCTATTGACAAAAAAAGTCCATTTATTGTCGCTCATGCCTTCAAAAGCCTTATTACTCGCTTTAAATGGTTTTATAATCTCATTATCGATTTTAGGTTGAATATTTTTACATTTTTTGTTACAACAATTTATAATTGAATGCTTACTTTGGGAAACGTGAAGCTAAAACCCGCAATTGATAAGAAAAGTCCATTTATTGTCGTTCATGCCTTCAAAAGCCTTATTACTCGCTTTAAATGGTTTTATAATATCATTATTCATTTTAATTTGAATTTTTTTATATTTTTTGTTAAAACAGATTATAATTGAATGTTTACCTTGGGAAACGTTAAGCTAAAACCCTCTATTAATAGGAAAAGTCTATTTATTGTCGCTCATGCCTTCAAAAGACTTATTACACGCTTTAAATGGTTTCCTAATCTCATTATTGATTTTAATTTGAATTTGATTTTATTTCTTTTAAAACTGATTATAATTGAATGTTTACCTCGAGAAACGTGGGGCTAAAGCCCTCATTTGACATAAAAAGAGCATTTATAGTCACTCATGCCTTCAAAATCCTTATTACTCGCTTTCAATGGTTTTATAGTCTCATTATTGATTTCAAGTTTAATTTTTTTACATTTTTAGTTGAAACAGATTAAAATTGAATGTTTACCTCGGAAAACGTTAGGCTAAAACCCTCTATTAACAGGAAAAGTTCATTTATTGTCGCTCATGCCTTCAAAAGCCTTATTACTCGCTTTAAATGCTTTTATAATCTCATGATCGATTTGAAGTTGACTTTTTTTACATTTTTTCTTCAAACATAATATAATTGAATGTTTACCTCAGGCAACGTTAAGCTAAAACCCCCTACTAATAGGAAAAGTCCATTTATTGTCGCTTATGCCTTCAAAAGCCTTATTACACGCTTTAAATGGTTTCCTAATCTCATTATTGATTTTAAGTTGAATTTGTTTTCATTTCTTTTAAAACTGATTATAATTGAATGTTTTCCTCGAGAAACGTGGGGCTAAAGCCCTCATTTGACATAAAAACAGCATTTATAGTCACTCATGCCTTCAAAATCCTTATTACTCGCTTTCAATGGTTTTAGAGTCTCATTATTGATTTCAAGTTGAATTTTTTTACATTTTTAGTTGAAACAGATTAAAATTGAATGTTTACCTCGGGAAACGTTAAGCTAAAACCTTTTATTAACAGAAAAAGTCCATTTATTGTCGCTCATGCCCTCAAAAGCCTTATTACTCGCTTTCAATGGTTTTATAATCTTATTATCGATTTCAAGTTGAATATTTTTACATTTTTTGTTAAAACAGATTATAATTGAATGCTTGCCTTGGGTAAAATGAGGCTAAAACCCTCTATTGACAAGAACAGTCCATTTATTGTCTCTCATGCCTTCAAAAGCCTTATTACTTGCTTTAAATAGCTTTATAATCACATTATTGATTTTAAGTTGAAATTTTTTACATTGTTGGTTAAAACAAATTATAATTGATTGTTTACCTTGGGAAACATTAAGTTGAATGATTTTACATTTTTTTAAAACCGATTATAATTGAATGTTTACCTCGAGAAACGTGGGGCTAAAGCCCTAATTTGGTATAAAAAGAGCATTTATAATCACTCACGCCTTCAAAATCCTTATTACTCGCTTTCAATGGTTTTATAGTTTCGTTATTGATTTCAAGTTGAATTTTTTTACATTTTTAGTTGAAGCAGAGTAAAATTGAATGTTTACCTCAGAAAATGTTAAGCTAAAACCCCCTATTAACAGGAAAAGTCCATTTATTGTCGCTCATGCCTTCAAAAGCCTTATTACACGCTTTAAATGGTTTCCTAATGTCATTATTGATTTTAAGTTGAATTTGTTATCATTTCTTTCAAAACTGATTATAATTGAAAGTTTACCTCGAGAAATGTGGGGTTAAAGCCCTCATTTGACATAAAAAGAGCATTTATAGTCACTCATGCCTTCAAAATCCTTATTACTCGCTTTCAATGGTTTTATAGTCTCATTATTGATTTCAAGTTGAATTTTTTTCCATTTTTAGTTGAAACATATTAGAATTGAATGTTTACCTTGGGAAACGTTAAGCTAAAACCCTCTATTTACAAGAACAGTTCATTTATTATCGCTCATGCTTTCAAAAGCCTTAATACTCGCTTTCAATGGTTTTATAATCTCATTATCGATTTCAAATTGAATTTTTTTTACATTTTTTGTTAAAAGATACTATAATTGAATGCCTGCCTTGGGTAAAATGAAGCTAAAACCCTCTATTGACAAGAACAGTCCACTTATTGTCGCTCATGCCTTCAAAAGCCTTATTACTCGCTTTCAATGGTTTTATAATCTCATTATCGATTTCAAGTTGAATTTTTTTACATTTTTATTTAAAACAGATTAAAATTGAATGCTTGCCTTGGGTAAAATCAAGCTAAAACCCTCTATTGACACGAACAGTCCATTTATTGTCGCTCATGCCTTCAAAAGCCTCATTACTCGCTTTAAATGGTTTTGTAATCTCATTATTGATTTCAAGTTGAATTTTTTACATTTTTTGTTAAAACAGATTATAATTGAATGCTTCCCTTGGGTAACATGAAGCTAAAACCCTCTATTGACAAGAAAACTCCATTTACTGTCGCTCATGCCTTCAAAAGCCTTATTACTCGCTTTAAATGGTTTTCTAAGGTCATTATTGATTTTAAGTTGAATTTTTTTACATTTTTTCTTAAAACAGAATATAATTGAATGTTTACCTCGGGAAACGTTAAGCTAAAACCCTCAATTAATAGAAAAAGTCCATTTATTGTCACTCATACCTTCATAAGCCTTATTACTCACATTAAATGGTTTGATAATCTAATTATCGATTTCAAGTTGAATTTTTTTACATTTTTTGTTCAAACAGATTATAATTGAATGTTTACCTTGGGAAACGTTAAGCTAAAGCCCTCTATTAATAGGAAAAGTCCATTTATTGTCGCTCATGCCTTCAAAAGTTTTATTACTCGCTTTAAATGGTTTTATAATCTCATGATTGATTTTAAGTAGAATTTTTTTACATTTTTTTCTTAAAACAGAATATAATTCAATGTTTATCTCGGGAAACGTTAAGCTAAAACCCTCTATTAATAGGAAAAGTCCATTTATTATCGCTCATGCCTTCAAAAGCCTTAATACACGCTTTAAATGGTTTTCTAATCTCATTATTGATTTTAAGTTGAATTTTTGTTCATTTCTTTTAAAACTGATTATAATTGAACGTTTACCTTGAGAAACATGGGGCTAAAGCCCTCATTTGACATAAAAAGAGCTTTTATAGTCACTCATGCCTTCAAAATCCTTATTACTCGTTTTCAATAGTTTTATAGTCTCATTATTGATTTCAAGTTGAATTTTTTTACATTTTTAGTTGAAACAGATTAAAATTGAATGTTTACCTCAAGAAACGTTAAGCTAAAACCCTTAATTAAGAGGAAAAGTCTACTTATTGTCGCTCATGCCTTCAAAAGCTTATTACTCGCTTTAAATGGTTTTATAATCTCATTACCGATTTCAAGTTGAATTTTTTACAATTTTTGTTAAAACAGATTATAATTGAATGCTTGCCTTGGGAAACGTGAAGCGAAAACCCTCTATTGACAAGAAAAGTCCATTTACTGTCGCTCATCCCTTCAAAAGCCTTATTACTCGCTTTAAATGGTTTTGTAATCTCATTATTGATTTCAAGTTGAATTTTTTATATTTTTTGTTAAAACAGATTATAATTGAATGCTTACCTTGCGAAACATGAAGCGAAAACTCTCTATTGACAAGAAAAGTCTATTTATTGTCGCCCATGCCTTCAAAAGCCTTATTACTCGCTTTAATTGGCTTTATAATCACATTATTGTATGTAAGTTGAATTTTTTTATATTTTTATTTAAAACATATTATAATTGAATGTTTACCTCGGGAAAGGTTGAGCTAAAACCCTCTATTAATTGGGAAAGTCCATTTATTATCGCTCATGCCTTCAAAAGCCATATTTCTCGCTTTAAATGGTTTTATAATTTCATTATTGATTTTAAGTTGAATTTTTTTACATTTTTTCTTTAAACAGAATATAATTGAATGTTTACCTCGGGAAACGTTAAGCTAAAACCCTATATTGATAGGAAAAGTCCATTTATTGTTGCTCATGCCTTCAAAAGCCTTATTACACGCTTTAAATGGTTTCCTAATCTCATTATTGATTTTAAGTTGAATTTGTTTTCATTTCTTTTAAAACGGATTATAATTGAATGTTTACCTCAGGAAACGTGGGGTTAAAGCCCTCATTTGACATAAAAAGAGCATTTATAGTCCTTCATGCCTTCAAAATCCTTATTACTCGCTTTCAATGGTTTTATAGTCTCATTATTGATTTCAAGTTGAATTTTTTTACATTTTTAGTTGAAATAGATTAAAATTGAATGTTTACCTGGACAAACGTTAAGCTAAAACCCTCTATTAATAGGACAAATCCATTTATTGTCACTCATACCTTCAAAAGCCTTACTACTCGCTTTAAATGGTTTTGTAATCTCATTATGGATTTCAAGTTAAATTTTTTACATTTTTCGTTAAAACAGATTGTAATTGAATGCTTGCCTTGGGTAACATGAAGCTAAAACCCTTTATTGACAAGAAAAGTCCATTTACTGTCGCTCATGCCTTCAAAAGACTTATTACTCGCTTTAAATGGTTTTATAATCTCATTATTGATTTTAAGTTGAATTTTTTTATATTTTTTCTTAAAACATAATATAATTGAATGTTTACCTCGGGAAACGTTAAACTAAAACCCTCTATTAATAGGAAAAGTCCATTTATTGTTGCTCATGCCTTCAAAAGCCTTATTACATGCTTTAAATGGTTTCCTAATCTCATTATTGATTTTAAGTTGAATTTGTTTTCATTTCTTTTAAAACTGATTATAATTGAATGTTTACCTCGAGAAACGTGGGGCTAAAGCCCTCATTTGACATAAAAAGAGCATTTATAGTCACTCATGCCTTCAAAATCCTTATTACTCTCTTTCAATGGTTTTAGAGTCTCATTATTGATTTCAAGTTGAATTTTTTTACATTTTTAGTTGAAACAGATTAAAATTGAATGTTTACCTCGGGAAACATTAAGCTAAAACCGTCTACGAACAGGAAAAGTCCATTTATTGTCGCTCATGCCTTCAAAAGCCTTATTACTTGCTTTCAAGGTTTTATAATCTCATTATCGATTTCAAGTTGAATTTTTTTACATTTTTTGTTAAAACAGATTATAATTGAATGCTTGCCTTGGGTAAAATGAGGCTAAAACCCTCTATTGAAGAGAACAGTCCATTTATTGTCGCTCATGCCTTCAAAAGCGTTGTTACTCGCTTTAAATAGTTTTGTAATCCCATTATTGATTTCAAGTTGAATTTTTTACATTTTTGGTTAAAACAGATTATAATTGAGTGCTTACCTTGGGAAACGTGAAGCTAAAACTCTCTATTGACAAGAAAAGTCCATTTATTGTCGCTCATGCCTTCAAAAGCCTTATTACTCGCTTTAAATGGTTTTATAATCTCATTATCGATTTTAAGTTGAATTTTTTTACATTTTTTGTTAAAACAATTTATAATTGAATGCTTACCTTGGGAAACGTGAAGCTAAAACCCTCAATTGATAAGAAAAGTCCATTTATTGTTGTTCATGCCTTCAAAAGCCTTATTACTCGCTTTAAATGGTTTTATAATATCATTATTCATTTTAATTTGAATTTTTTTATATTTTTTGTTAAAACAGATTATAATTGAATGTTTACCTTGGGAAACGTTAAGCTAAAACCCTCTATTAATAGGAAAAGTCTATTTATTGTCGCTTATGTCTTCAAAAGACTTATTACACGCTTTAAATGGTTTCCTAATCTCATTATTTATTTTAATTTGAATTTGTTTTTATTTCTTTTAAAACTGATTATAATTGAATGTTTACCTCGAGAAACGTGTGGCTAAAGCCCTCATTTGACATAAAAAGAGCATTTATAGTCACTCATGCCTTCAAAATCCTTATTACTCGCTTTCAATGGTTTTATAGTCTCATTATTGATTTTAAGTTGATTTTTTTAAAATTTTTAGTTGAAACAGATTAAAATTGAATGTTTACCTCGGGAAACGTTAAGCTAAAACCCTCTATTAATAGGAAAAGTCCATTTATTGTCGTTCATGCCTTCAAAAGCCTTATTACTCGCTTTAAATGGTTTTATAATCTCATTATCGATTTCAAGTTAAATATTTTATATTTTTTGTTAAAACAAATTATAATTGAATGCTTACCTTGGGAAACGTGAAGCTAAAATCCTCAATTGACAAGAAAAGTCCATTTATTATCGCTCATGCCTTTAAAAGCATTATTACTCACTTTAAATGGTTTTATAATCTCATTATTGATTTTAAGTTGAATTTTTTTACATTTTTTGTTAAAACAGATTATAATTGAATGTTTACCTTAGGAAACGTTAAGCTAAAACCCTCTATTAATAGGAAAAGTCTATTTATTGTCGCTCATACTTTTAAAAGTCTTATTACACGCTTTAAATGGTTTTCTAATCTCTTCATTGATTTTAAGTTGAATGATTTTACATTTTTATTTAAAGCAGATTATAATTGAATGTTTACGTCGGGAAACGTTAAGCTAAAACCCTTTATTACTAGGAAAAGTCCATTTATTGTCTCTCATGCCTTCAAAAGCCTTATTACACGCTTTAAATGGTTTCCTAATCTCATTATTGATTTTAAGTTGAATTTGTTTTCATTTCTTTTAAAACTGATTATAATTGAATGTTTACCTCGAGAAACGTGGGGCTAAAGCCCTCATTTGACATAAAAAGAGCATTTATAGTCACTCATGCCTTCAAAATCCTTATTACTCGCTTTCAATGGTTCTATAATCTCATTATCGATTTCAAGTTGAATTTTTTTACATTTTTTGTTAAAACAGATTAAAATTGAAAGCTTGCCTTGGGTAAAATGAGGCTAAAACCCTCTATTGACAAGAACAGTCCATTTATTGTCGCTCATGCGTTGAAAAGCCTCATTACTCGCTTTAAATGGTTTTGTAATCTCATTATTGATTTCAAGTTGAATTTTTTACATTTTTGGTTAAAACAGATTATAATTGAGTGCTTACCTTGGGAAACGTGAAGCTAAAACTCTCTATTGACAAGAAAAGTCCATTTATTGTCGCTCATGCCTTCAAAAGCCTTATTACTCGCTTTAAATGGTTTTATAATCTCATTATCGATTTTAAGTTGAATTTTTTTACATTTTTTGTTAAAAAAATTTATAATTGAATGCTTACCTTGGGAAACGTGAAGCTAAAACCCTCAATTGATAAGAAAAGTCCATTTATTGTCGTTCATGCCTTCAAAAGCCTTATTACTCGCTTTAAATGGTTTTATAATATCATTATTCATTTTAATTTGAATTTGTTTATATTTTTTGTTAAAACAGATTATAATTGAATGTTTACCTTGGGAAACGTTAAGCTAAAACCCTCTATTAATAGGAAAAGTCTATTTATTGTCGCTTATGCCTTTAAAAGACTTATTACACGCTTTAAATGGTTTCCTAATCTCATTATTTATTTTAATTTGAATTTGTTTTTATTTCTTTTAAAACTGATTATAATTGAATGTTTACCTCGAGAAACGTGGGGCTAAAGCCCTCATTTGACATAAAAAGAGCATTTATAGTCACTCATGCCTTCAAAATCCTTATTACTCGCTTTCAATGGTTTTATAGTCTCATTATTGATTTTAAGTTGATTTTTTTAAAATTTTTAGTTGAAACAGATTAAAATTGAATGTTTACCTCGGGAAACGTTAAGCTAAAACCCTCTATTAATAGGAAAAGTCCATTTATTGTCGCTCATGCCTTCAAAAGCCTTATTACTCGCTTTAAATGGTTTTATAATCTCATTATCGATTTCAAGTTAAATATTTAATATTTTTTGTTAAAACAAATTATAATTGAATGCTTACCTTGGGAAACGTGAAGCTAAAATCCTCAATTGACAAGAAAAGTCCATTTATTATCGCTCATGCCTTTAAAAGCCTTATTACTCACTTTAAATGGTTTTATAATCTCATTATTGATTTTAAGTTGAATTTTTTTACATTTTTTGTTAAAACAGATTATAATTGAATGTTTGCCTTAGGAAACGTTAAGCTAAAACCCTCTATTAATAGGAAAAGTCTATTTATTGTCGCCCATGCTTTTAAAAGTCTTATTACATGCTTTAAATGGTTTTCTAATCTCTTCATTGATTTTAAGTTGAATGATTTTACATTTTTATTTAAAGCAGATTATAATTGAATGTTTACGTCGGGAAACGTTAAGCTAAAACCCTTTATTAATAGGAAAAGTCCATTTATTGTCTCTCATGCCTTCAAAAGCCTTATTACACGCTTTAAATGGTTTCCTAATCTCATTATTGATTTTAAGTTGAATTTGTTTTCATTTCTTTTAAAACTGATTATAATTGAATGTTTACCTCGAGAAACGTGGGGCTAAAGCCCTCATTTGACATAAAAAGAGCATTTATAGTCACTCATGCCTTCAAAATCCTTATTACTCGCTTTCAATGGTCTTAGAGTCTCATTATTGATTTCAAGTTGAATTTTTTTACATTTTTAGTGGAAACAGATTAAAATTGAATGTTTACCTCGGGAAACGTTAAGCTAAAACACTCTATGAACAGTAAAAGTCCATTTATCGTCGTTCATGCCTTCAAAAGCCTTATTACTCGCTTTCAATGGTTTTATAATCTCATTATCGATTTCAAGTTGAATTTTTTTACATTTTTTGTTAAAACAGATTATAATTGAATGCTTGCCTTGGGTAAAATGAGGCTAAAACCCTCTATTGACAAGAACAGTCCATTTATTGTCGCTCATGCCTTCAAAAGCGTTATTACTCGCTTTAAATAGTTTTTTAATCCCATTATTGATTTCAAGTTGAATTTTTTACATTTTTGGTTAAAAGAGATTATAATTGAATGCTTGCCTTGGGAAACGTGAAGCTAAAACTCTCTATTGACAAGAAAAGTCCATTTATTGTCGCTCATGCCTTCAAAAGCCTTATTACTCGCTTTAAATGGTTTTATAATCTCATTATCGATTTTAAGTTGAATTTTTTTACATTTTTTGTTAAAACAATTTATAATTGAATGCTTACCTTGGGAAACGTGAAGCTAAAACCCTCAATTGATAAGAAAAGTCCATTTATTGTCGTTCATGCCTTCAAAAGCCTTATTACTCGCTTTAAATGGTTTTATAATATCATTATTCATTTTAATTTGAATTTTTTTATATTTTTTGTTAAAACAGATTATAATTGAATGTTTACCTTGGGAAACGTTAAGCTAAAACCCTCTATTAATAGGAAAAGTCTATTTATTGTCGCTTATGCCTTCAAAAGACTTATTACACGCTTTAAATGGTTTCCTAATCTCATTATTTATTTTAATTTGAATTTGTTTTAATTTCTTTTAAAACTGATTATAATTGAATGTTTACCTCGAGAAACGTGGGGCTAAAGCCCTCATTTGACATAAAAAGAGCATTTATAGTCACTCATGCCTTCAAAATCCTTATTACTCGCTTTCAATGCTTTTATAGTCTCATTATTGATTTTAAGTTGATTTTTTTTAAATTTTTAGTTGCAACAGATTAAAATTGAATGTTTACCTCGGGAAACGTTAAGCTAAAACCCTCTATTAATAGGAAAAGTCCATTTATTGTCGCTCATGCCTTCAAAAGCCTTATTACTCGCTTTAAATGGTTTTATAATCTCATTATCGATTTCAAGTTAAATATTTTATATTTTTTGTTAAAACAAATTATAATTGAATGCTTACCTTGGGAAACGTGAAGCTAAAATCCTCAATTGACAAGAAAAGTCCATTTATTATCGCTCATGCCTTTAAAAGCCTTATTACTCACTTTAAATGGTTTTATAATCTCATTATTGATTTTAAGTTGAATTTTTTTACATTTTTTGTTAAAACAGATTATAATTGAATGTTTACCTTAGGAAACGTTAAGCTAAAACCCTCTATTAATAGGAAAAGTCTATTTATTGTCGCTCATACTTTTAAAAGTCTTATTACACGCTTTAAATGGTTTTCTAATCTCTTCATTGATTTTAAGTTGAATGATTTTACATTTTTATTTAAAGCAGATTATAATTGAATGTTTACGTCGGGAAACGTTAAGCTAAAACCCTTTATTACTAGGAAAAGTCCATTTATGGTCTCTCATGCCTTCAAAAGCCTTATTACACGCTTTAAATGGTTTCCTAATCTCATTATTGATTTTAAGTTGAATTTGTTTTCATTTCTTTTAAAACTGATTATAATTGAATGTTTACCTCGAGAAACGTGGGGCTAAAGCCCTCATTTGACATAAAAAGAGCATTTATAGTCACTCATGCCTTCAAAATCCTTATTACTCGCTTTCAATGGTTTTAGAGTCTCATTATTGATTTCAAGTTGAATTTTTTTACATTTTTAGTGGAAACAGATTAAAATTGAATGTTTACCTCGGGAAACGTTAAGCTAAAACCCTCTATGAACAGTAAAAGTCCATTTATTGTCGCTCATGCCTTCAAAAGCCTTATTACTCGCTTTCAATGGTTTTATAATCTCATTATCGATTTCAAGTTGAATTTTTTTACATTTTTTGTTAAAACAGATTATAATTGAATGCTTGCCTTGGGTAAAATGAGGCTAAAACCCTCTATTGACAAGAACAGTCCATTGATTGTCGCTCATGCCTTCAAAAGCGTTATTACTCGCTTTAAATAGTTTTTTAATCCCATTATTGATTTCAAGTTGAATTTTTTACATTTTTGGTTAAAACAGATTATAATTGAATGCTTGCCTTGGGAAACGTGAAGCTAAAACTCTCTATTGACAAGAAAAGTCCATATATTGTCGCTCATGCCTTCAAAAGCCTTATTACTCGCTTTAAATGGTTTTATAATCTCATTATCGATTTTAAGTTGAATTTTTTTACATTTTTTGTTAAAACAATTTATAATTGAATGCTTACCTTGGGAAACGTGAAGCTAAAACCCTCAATTGATAAGAAAAGTCCATTTATTGTCGTTCATGCCTTCAAAAGCCTTATTACTCGCTTTAAATGGTTTTATAATATCATTATTCATTTTAATTTGAATTTTTTTATATTTTTTGTTAAAACAGATTATAATTGAATGTTTACCTTGGGAAACATTAAGCTAAAACCCTCTATTAATAGGAAAAGTCTATTTATTGTCGCTTATGCCTTCAAAAGACTTATTACACGCTTTAAATGGTTTCCTAATCTCATTATTTATTTTAATTTGAATTTGTTTTTATTTCTTTTAAAACTGATTATAATTGAATGTTTACCTCGAGAAACGTGGGGCTAAAGCTCTCATTTGACATAAAAAGAGCATTTATAGTCACTCATGCCTTCAAAATCCTTATTACTCGCTTTCAATGGTTTTATAGTCTCATTATTGATTTTAAGTTGATTTTTTTAAAATTTTTAGTTGAAACAGATTAAAATTGAATGTTTACCTCGGGAAACGTTAAGCTAAAACCCTCTATTAATAGGAAAAGTCCATTTATTGTCGCTCATGCCTTCAAAAGCCTTATTACTCGCTTTAAATGGTTTTATAATCTCATTATCGATTTCAAGTTAAATATTTTATATTTTTTGTTAAAATAAATTATAATTGAATGCTTACCTTGGGAAACGTGAAGCTAAAATCCTCAATTGACAAGAAAAGTCCATTTATTATTGCTCATGCCTTTAAAAGCCTTATTACTCACTTTAAATGGTTTTATAATCTCATTATTGATTTTAAGTTGAATTTTTTTACATTTTTTGTTAAAACAGATTATAATTGAATGTTTACCTTAGGAAATGTTAAGCTAAAACCCTCTATTAATAGGAAAAGTCTATTTATTGTCGCTCATACTTTTAAAAGTCTTATTACACGCTTTAAATGGTTTTCTAATCTCTTCATTGATTTTAAGTTGAATGATTTTACATTTTTATTTAAAGCAGATTATAATTGAATGTTTACGTCGGGAAACGTTAAGCTAAAACCCTTTATTACTAGGAAAAGTCCATTTATTGTCTCTCATGCCTTCAAAAGCCTTATTACACGCTTTAAATGGTTTCCTAATCTCATTATTGATTTTAAGTTGAATTTGTTTTCATTTCTATTAAAACTGATTATAATTGAATGTTTACCTCGAGAAACGTGGGGCTAAAGCCCTCATTTGACATAAAAAGAGCATTTATAGTCACTCATGCCTTCAAAATCCTTATTACTCGCTTTCAATGGTTTTAGAGTCTCATTATTGATTTCAAGTTGAATTTTTTTACATTTTTAGTGGAAACAGATTAAAATTGAATGTTTACCTCGGGAAACGTTAAGCTAAAACCCTCTATGAACAGTAAAAGTCCATTTATTGTCGCTCATGCCTTCAAAAGCCTTATTACTCGCTTTCAATGGTTTTATAATCTCATTATCGATTTCAAGTTGAATTTTTTTACATTTTTTGTTAAAACAGATTATAATTGAATGCTTGCCTTGGGTAAAATGAGGCTAAAACCCTCTATTGACAAGAACAGTCCATTTATTGTCTCTCATGCCTTCAAAAGCGTTATTACTCGCTTTAAATAGTTTTTTAATCCCATTATTGATTTCAAGTTGAATTTTTTACATTTTTGGTTAAAACAGATTATAATTGAATGCTTGCCTTGGGAAACGTGAAGCTAAAACTCTCTATTGACAAGAAAAGTCCATTTATTGTCGCTCATGCCTTCAAAAGCCTTATTACTCGTTTTAAATGGTTTTATAATCTCATTATCGATTTTAAGTTGAATTTTTTTACATTTTTTGTTAAAACAATTTATAATTGAATGCTTACCTTGGGAAACGTGAAGCTAAAACCCTCAATTGATAAGAAAAGTCCATTTATTGTCGTTCATGCCTTCAAAAGCCTTATTACTCGCTTTAAATGGTTTTATAATATCATTATTCATTTTAATTTGAATTTTTTTATATTTTTTGTTAAAACATATTATAATTGAATGTTTACCTTGGGAAACGTTAAGCTAAAACCCTCTATTAATAGGAAAAGTCTATTTATTGTCGCTTATGCCTTCAAAAGACTTATTACACGCTTTAAATGGTTTCCTAATCTCATTATTTATTTTAATTTGAATTTGTTTTTATTTCTTTTAAAACTGATTATAATTGAATGTTTACCTCGAGAAACGTGGGGCTAAAGCCCTCATTTGACATAAAAAGAGCATTTATAGTCACTCATGCCTTCAAAATCCTTATTACTCCCTTTCAATGGTTTTATAGTCTCATTATTGATTTTAAGTTGATTTTTTTAAAATTTTTAGTTGAAACAGATTAAAATTGAATGTTTACCTAGGGAAACGTTAAGCTAAAACCCTCTATTAATAGGAAAAGTCCATTTATTGTCGTTCATGCCTTCAAAAGCCTTATTACTCGCTTTAAATGGTTTTATAATCTCATTATCGATTTCAAGTTAAATATTTTATATTTTTTGTTAAAACAAATTATAATTGAATGCTTACCTTGGGAAACGTGAAGCTAAAATCCTCAATTGACAAGAAAAGTCCATTTATTATCGCTCATGCCTTTAAAAGCCTTATTACTCACTTTAAATGGTTTTATAATCTCATTATTGATTTTAAGTTGAATTTTTTTACATTTTTTGTTAAAACAGATTATAATTGAATGTTTACCTTAGGAAACGTTAAGCTAAAACCCTCTATTAATAGGAAAAGTCTATTTATTGTCGCTCATACTTTTAAAAGTCTTATTACACGCTTTAAATGGTTTTCTAATCTCTTCATTGATTTTAAGTTGAATGATTTTACATTTTTATTTAAAGCAGATTATAATTGAATATTTACGTCGGGAAACGTTAAGCTAAAACCCTTTATTACTAGGAAAAGTCCATTTATTGTCTCTCATGCCTTCAAAAGCCTTATTCCACGCTTTAAATGGTTTCCTAATCTCATTATTGATTTTAAGTTGAATTTGTTTTCATTTCTTTTAAAACTGATTATAATTGAATGTTTACCTCGAGAAACGTGGGGCTAAAGCCCTCATTTGACATAAAAAGAGCATTTATAGTCACTCATGCCTTCAAAATCCTTATTACTCGCTTTCAATGGTTCTATAATCTCATTATCGATTTCAAGTTGAATTTTTTTACATTTTTTGTTAAAACAGATTAAAATTGAAAGCTTGCCTTGGGTAAAATGAGGCTAAAACCCTCTATTGACAAGAACAGTCCATTTATTGTCGCTCATGCGTTGAAAAGCCTCATTACTCGCTTTAAATGGTTTTGTAATCTCATTATTGATTTCAAGTTGAATTTTTTACATTTTTGGTTAAAACAGATTATAATTGAGTGCTTACCTTGGGAAACGTGAAGCTAAAACTCTCTATTGACAAGAAAAGTCCATTTATTGTCGCTCATGCCTTCAAAAGCCTTATTACTCGCTTTCAATGGTTTTATAATCTCATTATCGATTTTAAGTTGAATTTTTTTACATTTTTTGTTAAAACAATTTATAATTGAATGCTTACCTTGGGAAACGTGAAGCTAAAACCCTCAATTGATAAGAAAAGTCCATTTATTGTCGTTCATGCCTTCAAAAGCCTTATTACTCGCTTTAAATGGTTTTATAATATCATTATTCATTTTAATTTGAATTTGTTTATATTTTTTGTTAAAACAGATTATAATTGAATGTTTACCTTGGGAAACGTTAAGCTAAAACCCTCTATTAATAGGAAAAGTCTATTTATTGTCGCTTATGCCTTCAAAAGACTTATTACACGCTTTAAATGGTTTCCTAATCTCATTATTTATTTTAATTTGAATTTGTTTTTATTTCTTTTAAAACTGATTATAATTGAATGTTTACCTCGAGAAACGTGGGGCTAAAGCCCTCATTTGACATAAAAAGAGCATTTATAGTCACTCATGCCTTCAAAATCCTTATTACTCGCTTTCAATGGTTTTATAGTCTCATTATTGATTTTAAGTTGATTTTTTTTAAATTTTTAGTTGAAACAGATTAAAATTGAATGTTTACCTCGGGAAACGTTAAGCTAAAACCCTCTATTAATAGGAAAAGTCCATTTATTGTCGCTCATGCCTTCAAAAGCCTTATTACTCGCTTTAAATAGTTTTATAATCTCATTATCGATTTTACGTTAAATACTTAATATTTTTTGTTAAAACAAATTATAATTGAATGCTTACCTTGGGAAACGTGAAGCTAAAATCCTCAATTGACAAGAAAAGTCCATTTATTATCGCTCATGCCTTCAAAAGCCTTATTACTCACTTTAAATGGTTTTATAATCTCATTATTGATTTTAAGTTGAATTTTTTTACATTTTTTGTTAAAACAGATTATAATTGAATGTTTGCCTTAGGAAACGTTAAGCTAAAACCCTCTATTAATAGGAAAAGTCTATTTATTGTCGCCCATGCTTTTAAAAGTCTTATTACATGCTTTAAATGGTTTTCTAATCTCTTCATTGATTTTAAGTTGAATGATTTTACATTTTTATTTAAAGCAGATTATAATTGAATGTTTACGTCGGGAAACGTTAAGCTAAAACCCTTTATTAATAGAAAAAGTCCATTTATTGTCTCTCATGCCTTCAAAAGCCTTATTACACGCTTTAAATGGTTTCCTAATCTCATTATTGATTTTAAGTTGAATTTGTTTTCATTTCTTTTAAAACTGATTATAATTGAATGTTTACCTCGAGAAACGTGGGGCTAAAGCCCTCATTTGACATAAAAAGAGCATTTATAGTCACTCATGCCTTTAAAATCCTTATTACTCGCTTTCAATGGTTTTAGAGTCTCATTATTGATTTCAAGTTGAATTTTTTTACATTTTTAGTGGAAACAGATTAAAATTGAATGTTTACCTCGGGAAACGTTAAGCTAAAACACTCTATGAACAGTAAAAGTCCATTTATCGTCGCTCATGCCTTCAAAAGCCTTATTACTCGCTTTCAATGGTTTTATAATCTCATTATCGATTTCAAGTTGAATTTTTTTACATTTTTTGTTAAAACAGATTATAATTGAATGCTTGCCTAGGGTAAAATGAGGCTAAAACCCTCTATTGACAAGAACAGTCCATTTATTGTCGCTCATGCCTTCAAAAGCGTTATTACTCGCTTTAAATAGTTTTTTAATCCCATTATTGATTTCAAGTTGAATTTTTTACATTTTTAGTTAAAACAGATTATAATTGAATGCTTACCTTGGGAAACGTGAAGCTAAAACTCTCTATTGACAAGAAAAATCCATTTATTGTCGCTCATGCCTTCAAAAGCCTTATTACTCGCTTTAAATGGTTTTATAATCTCATTATCGATTTTAAGTTGAATTTTTTTACATTTTTTGTTAGAAAAATTTATAATTGAATGCTTACCTTGGGAAACGTGAAGCTAAAACCCTCAATTGATAAGAAAAGTCCATTTATTGTCGTTCATGCCTTCAAAAGCCTTATTACTCGCTTTAAATGGTTTTATAATATCATTATTCATTTTAATTTGAATTTTTTTATATTTTTTGTTAAAACAGATTATAATTGAATGTTTACCTTGGGAAACGTTAAGCTAAAACCCTCTATTAATAGGAAAAGTCTATTTATTATCGCTTATGCCTTCAAAAGACTTATTACACGCTTTAAATGGTTTCCTAATCTCATTATTTATTTTAATTTGAATTTGTTTTTATTTCTTTTAAAACTGATTATAATTGAATGTTTACCTCGAGAAACGTGGGGCTAAAACCCTCATTTGACATAAAAAGAGCATTTATAGTCACTCATGCCTTCAAAATCCTTATTACTCGCTTTCAATGGTTTTATAGTCTCATTATTGATTTTAAGTTGATTTTTTTTAAATTTTTAGTTGAAATAGATTAAAATTGAATGTTTACCTCGGGAAACGTTAAGCTAAAACCCTCTATTAATAGGAAAAGTCCATTTATTGTCGCTCATGCCTTCAAAAGCCTTATTACTCGCTTTAAATGGTTTTATAATCTCATTATCGATTTCAAGTTAAATATTTTATATTTTTTGTTAAAACAAATTATAATTGAATGCTTACCTTGGGAAACGTGAAGCTAAAATCCTCAATTGACAAGAAAAGTCCATTTATTATCGCTCATGCCTTTAAAAGCCTTATTACTCACTTTAAATGGTTTTATAATCTCATTATTGATTTTAAGTTGAATTTTTTTACATTTTTTGTTAAAACATATTATAATTGAATGTTTACCTTAGGAAACGTTAAGCTAAAACCCTCTATTAATAGGAAAAGTCTATTTATTGTCGCTCATACTTTTAAAAGTCTTATTACACGCTTTAAATGGTTTTCTAATCTCTTCATTGATTTTAAGTTGAATGATTTTACATTTTTATTTAAAGCAGATTATAATTGAATGTTTACGTCGGGAAACGTTAAGCTAAAACCCTTTATTACTAGGAAAAGTCCATTTATTGTCTCACATGCCTTCAAAAGCCTTATTACACGCTTTAAATGGTTTCCTAATCTCATTATTGATTTTAAGTTGAATTTGTTTTCATTTCTTTTAAAACTGATTATAATTGAATATTTACCTCGAGAAACGTGGGGCTAAAGCCCTCATTTGACATAAAAAGAGCATTTATAGTCACTCATGCCTTCAAAATCCTTATTACTCGCTTTCAATGGTTTTAGAGTCTCATTATTGATTTCAAGTTGAATTTTTTTACATTTTTAGTGGAAACAGATTAAAATTGAATGTTTACCTCGGGAAACGTTAAGCTAAAACCCTCTATGAACAGTAAAAGTCCATTTATTGTCGCTCATGCCTTCAAAAGCCTTATTACTCGCTTTCAATGGTTTTATAATCTCATTATCGATTTCAAGTTGAATTTTTTTACATTTTTTGTTAAAACAGATTATAATTGAATGCTTGCCTTGGGTAAAATGAGGCTAAAACCCTCTATTGACAAGAACAGTCCATTTATTGTCGCTCATGCCTTCAAAAGCGTTATTACTCGCTTTAAATAGTTTTTTAATCCCATTATTGATTTCAAGTTGAATTTTTTACATTTTTGGTTAAAACAGATTATAATTGAATGTTTACCTTGGGAAACGTGAAGCTAAAACTCTCTATTGACAAGAAAAGTCCATATATTGTCGCTCATGCCTTCAAAAGCCTTATTACTCGCTTTAAATGGTTTTATAATCTCATTATCGATTTTAAGTTGAATTTTTTTACATTTTTTGTTAAAACAATTTATAATTGAATGCCTACCTTGGGAAACGTGAAGCTAAAACCCTCAATTGATAAGAAAAGTCCATTTATTATCGTTCATGCCTTCAAAAGCCTTATTACTCGCTTTAAATGGTTTTATAATATCATTATTCATTTTAATTTGAATTTTTTTATATTTTTTGTTAAAACAGATTATAATTGAATGTTTACCTTGGGAAACGTTAAGCTAAAACCCTCTATTAATAGGAAAAGTCTATTTATTATCGCTTATGCCTTCAAAAGACTTATTACACGCTTTAAATGGTTTCCTAATCTCATTATTTATTTTAATTTGAATTTGTTTTTATTTCTTTTAAAACTGATTATAATTGAATGTTTACCTCGAGAAACGTGGGGCTAAAGCCCTCATTTGACATAAAAAGAGCATTTATAGTCACTCATGCCTTCAAAATCCTTATTACTCGCTTTCAATGGTTTTATAGTCTCATTATTGATTTTAAGTTGATTTTTTTTAAATTTTTAGTTGAAACAGATTAAAATTGAATGTTTACCTCGGGAAACGTTAAGCTAAAACCCTCTATTAATAGGAAAAGTCCATTTATTGTCGCTCATGCCTTCAAAAGCCTTATTACTCGCTTTAAATGGTTTTATAATCTCATTATCGATTTCAAGTTAAATATTTTATATTTTTTGTTAAAACAAATTATAATTGAATGCTTACCTTGGGAAACGTGAAGCTAAAATCCTCAATTGACAAGAAAAGTCCATTTATTATCGCTCATACCTTCAAAAGCCTTATTACTCACTTTAAATGGTTTTATAATCTCATTATTGATTTTAAGTTAAATTTTTTTACATTTTTTGTTAAAACAGATTATAATTGAATGTTTACCTTAGGAAACGTTAAGCTAAAACCCTCTATTAATAGGAAAAGTCTATTTATTGTCGCTGATACTTTTAAAAGTCTTATTACACGCTTTAAATGGTTTTCTAATCTCTTCATTGATTTTAAGTTGAATGATTTTACATTTTTATTTAAAGCAGATTATAATTGAATGTTTACGTCGGGAAACGTTAAGCTAAAACCCTTTATTACTAGGAAAAGTCCATTTATTGTCTCTCATGCCTTCAAAAGCCTTATTACACGCTTTAAATGGTTTCCTAATCTCATTATTGATTTTAAGTTGAATTTGTTTTCATTTCTTTTAAAACTGATTATAATTGAATGTTTACCTCGAGAAACGTGGGGCTAAAGCCCTCATTTGACATAAAAAGAGCATTTATAGTCACTCATGCCTTCAAAATCCTTATTACTCGCTTTCAATGGTTTTAGAGTCTCATTATTGATTTCAAGTTGAATTTTTTTACATTTTTAGTGGAAACAGATTAAAATTGAATGTTTACCTCGGGAAACGTTAAGCTAAAACCCTCTATGAACAGTAAAAGTCCATTTATTGTCGCTCATGCCTTCAAAAGCCTTATTACTCGCTTTCAATGGTTTTATAATCTCATTATCGATTTCAAGTTGAATTTTTTTACATTTTTTGTTAAAATAGATTATAATTGAATGCTTGCCTTGGGTAAAATGAGGCTAAAACCCTCTATTGACAAGAACAGTCCATTTATTGTCGCTCATGCCTTCAAAAGCGTTATTACTCGCTTTAAATAGTTTCTTAATCCCATTATTGATTTCAAGTTGAATTTTTTACATTTTCGGTTAAAACAGATTATAATTGAATGCTTACCTTGGGAAACGTGAAGCTAAAACTCTCTATTGACAAGAAAAGTCCATTTATTGTCGCTCATGCCTTCAAAAGCCTTATTACTCGCTTTAAATGGTTTTATAATCTCATTATCGATTTTAAGTTGAATTTTTTTACATTTTTTGTTAAAACAATTTATAATTGAATGCTTACCTTGGGAAACGTGAAGCTAAAACCCTCAATTGATAAGAAAAGTCCATTTATTGTCGTTCATGCCTTCAAAAGCCTTATTACTCGCTTTAAATGGTTTTATAATATCATTATTCATTTTAATTTGAATTTTTTTATATTTTTTGTTAAAACATATTATAATTGAATGTTTACCTTGGGAAACGTTAAGCTAAAACCCTCTATTAATAGGAAAAGTCTATTTATTATCGCTTATGCCTTCAAAAGACTTATTACACGCTTTAAATGGTTTCCTAATCTCATTATTTATTTTAATTTGAATTTGTTTTTATTTCTTTTAAAACTGATTATAATTGAATGTTTACCTCGAGAAACGTGGGGCTAAAGCCCTCATTTGACATAAAAAGAGCATTTATAGTCACTCATGCCTTCAAAATCCTTATTACTCGCTTTCAATGGTTTTATAGTCTCATTATTGATTTTAAGTTGATTTTTTTTAAATTTTTAGTTGAAACAGATTAAAATTGAATGTTTACCTCGGGAAACGTTAAGCTAAAACCCTCTATTAATAGGAAAAGTCCATTTATTGTCGCTCATGCCTTCAAAAGCCTTATTACTCGCTTTAAATGGTTTTATAATCTCATTATCGATTTCAAGTTAAATATTTTATATTTTTTGTTAAAACAAATTATAATTGAATGCTTACCTTGGGAAACGTGAAGCTAAAATCCTCAATTGACAAGAAAAGTCCATTTATTATCGCTCATGCCTTTAAAAGCCTTATTACTCACTTTAAATGGTTTTATAATCTCATTATTGATTTTAAGTTAAATTTTTTTACATTTTTTGTTAAAACAGATTATAATTGAATGTTTACCTTAGGAAACGTTAAGCTAAAACCCTCTATTAATAGGAAAAGTCTATTTATTGTCGCTCATACTTTTAAAAGTCTTATTACACGCTTTAAATGGTTTTCTAATCTCTTCATTGATTTTAAGTTGAATGATTTTACATTTTTATTTAAAGCAGATTATAATTGAATGTTTACGTCGGGAAACGTTAAGCTAAAACCCTTTATTACTAGGAAAAGTCCATTTATTGTCTCTCATGCCTTCAAAAGCCTTATTACACGCTTTAAATGGTTTCCTAATCTCATTATTGATTTTAAGTTGAATTTGTTTTCATTTCTTTTAAAACTGATTATAATTGAATGTTTACCTCGAGAAACGTGGGGCTAAAGCCCTCATTTGACATAAAAAGAGCATTTATAGTCACTCATGCCTTCAAAATCCTTATTACTCGCTTTCAATGGTTTTAGAGTCTCATTATTGATTTCAAGTTGAATTTTTTTACATTTTTAGTGGAAACAGATTAAAATTGAATGTTTACCTCGGGAAACGTTAAGCTAAAACCCTCTATGAACAGTAAAAGTCCATTTATTGTCGCTCATGCCTTCAAAAGCCTTATTACTCGCTTTCAATGGTTTTATAATCTCATTATCGATTTCAAGTTGAATTTTTTTACATTTTTTGTTAAAATAGATTATAATTGAATGCTTGCCTTGGGTAAAATGAGGCTAAAACCCTCTATTGACAAGAACAGTCCATTTATTGTCGCTCATGCCTTCAAAAGCGTTATTACTCGCTTTAAATAGTTTTTTAATCCCATTATTGATTTCAAGTTGAATTTTTTACATTTTCGGTTAAAACAGATTATAATTGAATGCTTACCTTGGGAAACGTGAAGCTAAAACTCTCTATTGACAAGAAAAGTCCATTTATTGTCGCTCATGCCTTCAAAAGCCTTATTACTCGCTTTAAATGGTTTTATAATCTCATTATCGATTTTAAGTTGAATTTTTTTACATTTTTTGTTAAAACAATTTATAATTGAATGCTTACCTTGGGAAACGTGAAGCTAAAACCCTTAATTGATAAGAAAAGTCCATTTATTGTCGTTCATGCCTTCAAAAGCCTTATTACTCGCTTTAAATGGTTTTATAATATCATTATTCATTTTAATTTGAATTTTTTTATATTTTTTGTTAAAACATATTATAATTGAATGTTTACCTTGGGAAACGTTAAGCTAAAACCCTCTATTAATAGGAAAAGTCTATTTATTATCGCTTATGCCTTCAAAAGATTTATTACACGCTTTAAATGGTTTCCTAATCTCATTATTTATTTTAATTTGAATTTGTTTTTATTTCTTTTAAAACTGATTATAATTGAATGTTTACCTCGAGAAACGTGGGGCTAAAGCCCTCATTTGACATAAAAAGAGCATTTATAGTCACTCATGCCTTCAAAATCCTTATTACTCGCTTTCAATGGTTTTATAGTCTCATTATTGATTTTAAGTTGATTTTTTTTAAATTTTTAGTTGAAACAGATTAAAATTGAATGTTTACCTCGGGAAACGTTAAGCTAAAACCCTCTATTAATAGGAAAAGTCCATTTATTGTCGCTCATGCCTTCAAAAGCCTTATTACTCGCTTTAAATGGTTTTATAATCTCATTATCGATTTCAAGTTAAATATTTTATATTTTTTGTTAAAACAAATTATAATTGAATGCTTACCTTGGGAAACGTGAAGCTAAAATCCTCAATTGACAGGAAAAGTCCATTTATTATCGCTCATGCCTTTAAAAGCCTTATTACTCACTTTAAATGGTTTTATAATCTCATTATTGATTTTAAGTTAAATTTTTTTACATTTTTTGTTAAAACAGATTATAATTGAATGTTTACCTTAGGAAACGTTAAGCTAAAACCCTCTATTAATAGGAAAAGTCTATTTATTGTCTCTCATACTTTTAAAAGTCTTATTACACGCTTTAAATGGTTTTCTAATCTCTTCATTGATTTTAAGTTGAATGATTTTACATTTTTATTTAAAGCAGATTATAATTGAATGTTTACGTCGGGAAACGTTAAGCTAAAACCCTTTATTACTAGGAAAAGTCCATTTATTGTCTCTCATACCTTCAAAAGCCTTATTACACGCTTTAAATGGTTTCCTAATCTCATTATTGATTTTAAGTTGAATTTGTTTTCATTTCTTTTAAAACTGATTATAATTGAATGTTTGCCTCGAGAAACGTGGGGCTAAAGCCCTCATTTGACATAAAAAGAGCATTTATAGTCACTCATGCCTTCAAAATCCTTATTACTCGCTTTCAATGGTTTTAGAGTCTCATTATTGATTTCAAGTTGAATTTTTTTACATTTTTAGTGGAAACAGATTAAAATTGAATGTTTACCTCGGGAAACGTTAAGCTAAAACCCTCTATGAAAAATAAAAGTCCATTTATTGTCGCTCATGCCTTCAAAAGCCTTATTACTCGCTTTCAATGGTTTTATAATCTCATTATCGATTTCAAGTTGAATTTTTTTACATTTTTTGTTAAAATAGATTATAATTGAATGCTTGCCTTGGGTAAAATGAGGCTAAAACCCTCTATTGACAAGAACAGTCCATTTATTGTCGCTCATGCCTTCAAAAGCGTTATTACTCGCTTTAAATAGTTTTTTAATCCCATTATTGATTTCAAGTTGAATTTTTTACATTTTCGGTTAAAACAGATTATAATTGAATGCTTACCTTGGGAAACGTGAAGCTAAAACTCTCTATTGACAAGAAAAGTCCATTTATTGTCGCTCATGCCTTCAAAAGCCTTATTACTCGCTTTAAATGGTTTTATAATCTCATTATCGATTTTAAGTTGAATTTTTTTACATTTTTTGTTAAAACAATTTATAATTGAATGCTTACCTTGGGAAACGTGAAGCTAAAACCCTCAATTGATAAGAAAAGTCCATTTATTGTCGTTCATGCCTTCAAAAGCCTTATTACTCGCTTTAAATGGTTTTATAATATCATTATTCATTTTAATTTGAATTTTTTTATATTTTTTGTTAAAACAGATTATAATTGAATGTTTACCTTGGGAAACGTTAAGCTAAAACCCTCTATTAATAGGAAAAGTCTATTTATTATCGCTTATGCCTTCAAAAGACTTATTACACGCTTTAAATGGTTTCCTAATCTCATTATTTATTTTAATTTGAATTTGTTTTTATTTCTTTTAAAACTGATTATAATTGAATGTTTACCTCGAGAAACGTGGGGCTAAAGCCCTCATTTGACATAAAAAGAGCATTTATAGTCACTCATGCCTTCAAAATCCTTATTACTCGCTTTCAATGGTTTTATAGTCTCATTATTGATTTTAAGTTGATTTTTTTTTAAATTTTTAGTTGAAACAGATTAAAATTGAATGTTTACCTCGGGAAACGTTAAGCTAAAACCCTCTATTAATAGGAAAAGTCCATTTATTGTCGCTCATGCCTTCAAAAGCCTTATTACTCGCTTTAAATGGTTTTATAATCTCATTATCGATTTCAAGTTAAATATTTTATATTTTTTGTTAAAACAAATTATAATTGAATGCTTACCTTGGGAAACGTGAAGCTAAAATCCTCAATTGACAAGAAAAGTCCATTTATTATCGCTCATGCCTTTAAAAGCCTTATTACTCACTTTAAATGGTTTTATAATCTCATTATTGATTTTAAGTTAAATTTTTTTACATTTTTTGTTAAAACAGATTATAATTGAATGTTTACCTTAGGAAACGTTAAGCTAAAACCCTCTATTAATAGGAAAAGTCTATTTATTGTCGCTCATACTTTTAAAAGTCTTATTACACGCTTTAAATGGTTTTCTAATCTCTTCATTGATTTTAAGTTGAATGATTTTACATTTTTATTTAAAGCAGATTATAATTGAATGTTTACGTCGGGAAACGTTAAGCTAAAACCCTTTATTACTAGGAAAAGTCCATTTATTGTCTCTCATGCCTTCAAAAGCCTTATTACACGCTTTAAATGGTTTCCTAATCTCATTATTGATTTTAAGTTGAATTTGTTTTCATTTCTTTTAAAACTGATTATAATTGAATGTTTACCTCGAGAAACGTGGGGCTAAAGCCCTCATTTGACATAAAAAGAGCATTTATAGTCACTCATGCCTTCAAAATCCTTATTACTCGCTTTCAATGGTTTTAGAGTCTCATTTTTGATTTCAAGTTGAATTTTTTTACATTTTTAGTGGAAACAGATTAAAATTGAATGTTTACCTCGGGAAACGTTAAGCTAAAACCCTCTATGAACAGTAAAAGTCCATTTATTGTCGCTCATGCCTTCAAAAGCCTTATTACTCGCTTTCAATGGTTTTATAATCTCATTATCGATTTCAAGTTGAATTTTTTTACATTTTTTGTTAAAATAGATTATAATTGAATGCTTGCCTTGGGTAAAATGAGGCTAAAACCCTCTATTGACAAGAACAGTCCATTTATTGTCGCTCATGCCTTCAAAAGCGTTATTACTCGCTTTAAATAGTTTTTTAATCCCATTATTGATTTCAAGTTGAATTTTTTACATTTTCGGTTAAAACAGATTATAATTGAATGCTTACCTTGGGAAACGTGAAGCTAAAACTCTCTATTGACAAGAAAAGTCCATTTATTGTCGCTCATGCCTTCAAAAGCCTTATTACTCGCTTTAAATGGTTTTATAATCTCATTATCGATTTTAAGTTGAATTTTTTTACATTTTTTGTTAAAACAATTTATAATTGAATGCTTACCTTGGGAAACGTGAAGCTAAAACCCTCAATTGATAAGAAAAGTCCATTTATTGTCGTTCATGCCTTCAAAAGCCTTATTACTCGCTTTAAATGGTTTTATAATATCATTATTCATTTTAATTTGAATTTTTTTTATATTTTTTGTTAAAACAGATTATAATTGAATGTTTACCTTGGGAAACGTTAAGCTAAAACCCTCTATTAATAGGAAAAGTCTATTTATTATCGCTTATGCCTTCAAAAGACTTATTACACGCTTTAAATGGTTTCCTAATCTCATTATTTATTTTAATTTGAATTTGTTTTTATTTCTTTTAAAACTGATTATAATTGAATGTTTACCTCGAGAAACGTGGGGCTAAAGCCCTCATTTGACATAAAAAGAGCATTTATAGTCACTCATGCCTTCAAAATCCTTATTACTCGCTTTCAATGGTTTTATAGTCTCATTATTGATTTTAAGTTGATTTTTTTTAAATTTTTAGTTGAAACAGATTAAAATTGAATGTTTACCTCGGGAAACGTTAAGCTAAAACCCTCTATTAATAGGAAAAGTCCATTTATTGTCGCTCATGCCTTCAAAAGCCTTATTACTCGCTTTAAATGGTTTTATAATCTCATTATCGATTTCAAGTTAAATATTTTATATTTTTTGTTAAAACAAATTATAATTGAATGCTTACCTTGGGAAACGTGAAGCTAAAATCCTCAATTGACAAGAAAAGTCCATTTATTATCGCTCATGCCTTTAAAAGCATTATTACTCACTTTAAATGGTTTCCTAATCTCATTATTGATTTTAAGTTGAATTTGTTTTCATTTCTTTTAAAACTGATTATAATTGAATGTTTACCTCGAGAAACGTGGGGCTAAAGCCCTCATTTGACATAAAAAGAGCATTTATAGTCACTCATGCCTTCAAAATCCTTATTACTCGCTTTCAATGGTTTTAGAGTCTCATTTTTTATTTCAAGTTGAATTTTTTTACATTTTTAGTGGAAACAGATTAAAATTGAATGTTTACCTCGGGAAACGTTAAGCTAAAACCCTCTATGAACAGTAAAAGTCCATTTATTGTCGCTCATGCCTTCAAAAGCCTTATTACTCGCTTTCAATGGTTTTATAATCTCATTATCGATTTCAAGTTGAATTTTTTTACATTTTTTGTTAAAATAGATTATAATTGAATGCTTGCCTTGGGTAAAATGAGGCTAAAACCCTCTATTGACAAGAACAGTCCATTTATTGTCGCTCATGCCTTCAAAAGCGTTATTACTCGCTTTAAATAGTTTTTTAATCCCATTATTGATTTCAAGTTGAATTTTTTACATTTTCGGTTAAAACAGATTATAATTGAATGCTTACCTTGGGAAACGTGAAGCTAAAACTCTCTATTGACAAGAAAAGTCCATTTATTGTCGCTCATGCCTTCAAAAGCCTTATTACTCGCTTTAAATGGTTTTATAATCTCATTATCGATTTTAAGTTGAATTTTTTTACATTTTTTGTTAAAACAATTTATAATTGAATGCTTACCTTGGGAAACGTGAAGCTAAAACCCTCAATTGATAAGAAAAGTCCATTTATTGTCGTTCATGCCTTCAAAAGCCTTATTACTCGCTTTAAATGGTTTTATAATATCATTATTCATTTTAATTTGAATTTTTTTTATATTTTTTGTTAAAACAGATTATAATTGAATGTTTACCTTGGGAAACGTTAAGCTAAAACCCTCTATTAATAGGAAAAGTCTATTTATTATCGCTTATGCCTTCAAAAGACTTATTACACGCTTTAAATGGTTTCCTAATCTCATTATTTATTTTAATTTGAATTTGTTTTTATTTCTTTTAAAACTGATTATAATTGAATGTTTACCTCGAGAAACGTGGGGCTAAAGCCCTCATTTGACATAAAAAGAGCATTTATAGTCACTCATGCCTTCAAAATCCTTATTACTCGCTTTCAATGGTTTTATAGTCTCATTATTGATTTTAAGTTGATTTTTTTTAAATTTTTAGTTGAAACAGATTAAAATTGAATGTTTACCTCGGGAAACGTTAAGCTAAAACCCTCTATTAATAGGAAAAGTCCATTTATTGTCGCTCATGCCTTCAAAAGCCTTATTACTCGCTTTAAATGGTTTTATAATCTCATTATCGATTTCAAGTTAAATATTTTATATTTTTTGTTAAAACAAATTATAATTGAATGCTTACCTTGGGAAACGTGAAGCTAAAATCCTCAATTGACAAGAAAAGTCCATTTATTATCGCTCATGCCTTTAAAAGCCTTATTACTCATTTTAAATGGTTTTATAATCTCATTACTGATTTTAAGTTAAATTTTTTTACATTTTTTGTTAAAACAGATTATAATTGAATGTTTACCTTAGGAAACGTTAAGCTAAAACCCTCTATTAATAGGAAAAGTCTATTTATTGTCTCTCATACTTTTAAAAGTCTTATTACACGCTTTAAATGGTTTTCTAATCTCTTCATTGATTTTAAGTTGAATGATTTTACATTTTTATTTAAAGCAGATTATAATTGAATGTTTACGTCGGGAAACGTTAAGCTAAAACCCTTTATTACTAGGAAAAGTCCATTTATTGTCTCTCATACCTTCAAAAGCCTTATTACACGCTTTAAATGGTTTCCTAATCTCATTATTGATTTTAAGTTGAATTTGTTTTCATTTCTTTTAAAACTGATTATAATTGAATGTTTGCCTCGAGAAACGTGGGGCTAAAGCCCTCATTTGACATAAAAAGAGCATTTATAGTCACTCATGCCTTCAAAATCCTTATTACTCGCTTTCAATGGTTTTAGAGTCTCATTATTGATTTCAAGTTGAATTTTTTTACATTTTTAGTGGAAACAGATTAAAATTGAATGTTTACCTCGGGAAACGTTAAGCTAAAACCCTCTATGAAAAATAAAAGTCCATTTATTGTCGCTCATGCCTTCAAAAGCCTTATTACTCGCTTTCAATGGTTTTATAATCTCATTATCGATTTCAAGTTGAATTTTTTTACATTTTTTGTTAAAACAGATTATAATTGAATGCTTGCCTTGGGTAAAATGAGGCTAAAACCCTCTATTGACAAGAACAGTCCATTTATTGTCGCTCATGCCTTCAAAAGCGTTATTACTCGCTTTAAATAGTTTTTTAATCCCATTATTGATTTCAAGTTGAATTTTTTACATTTTCGGTTAAAACAGATTATAATTGAATGCTTACCTTGGGAAACGTGAAGCTAAAACTCTCTATTGACAAGAAAAGTCCATTTATTGTCGCTCATGCCTTCAAAAGCCTTATTACTCGCTTTAAATGGTTTTATAATCTCATTATCGATTTTAAGTTGAATTTTTTTACATTTTTTGTTAAAACAATTTATAATTGAATGCTTACCTTGGGAAACGTGAAGCTAAAACCCTCAATTGATAAGAAAAGTCCATTTATTGTCGTTCATGCCTTCAAAAGCCTTATTACTCGCTTTAAATGGTTTTATAATATCATTATTCATTTTAATTTGAATTTTTTTATATTTTTTGTTAAAACAGATTATAATTGAATGTTTACCTTGGGAAACGTTAAGCTAAAACCCTCTATTAATAGGAAAAGTCTATTTATTGTCGCTTATGCCTTCAAAAGACTTATTACACGCTTTAAATGGTTTCCTAATCTCATTATTTATTTTAATTTGAATTTGTTTTTATTTCTTTTAAAACTGATTATAATTGAATGTTTACCTCGAGAAACGTGGGGCTAAAGCCCTCATTTGACATAAAAAGAGCATTTATAGTCACTCATGCCTTCAAAATCCTTATTACTCGCTGTCAATGGTTTTATAGTCTCATTATTGATTTTAAGTTGATTTTTTTTAAATTTTTAGTTGAAACAGATTAAAATTGAATGTTTACCTCGGGAAACGTTAAGCTAAAACCCTCTATTAATAGGAAAAGTCCATTTATTGTCGCTCATGACTTCAAAAGCCTTATTACTCGCTTTAAATGGTTTTATAATCTCATTATCGATTTCAAGTTAAATATTTTATATTTTTTGTTAAAACAAATTATAATTGAATGCTTACCTTGGGAAACGTGAAGCTAAAATCCTCAATTGACAAGAAAAGTCCATTTATTATCGCTCATGCCTTTAAAAGCCTTATTACTCACTTTAAATGGTTTTATAATCTCATTATTGATTTTAAGTTAAATTTTTTTACATTTTTTGTTAAAACAGATTATAATTGAATGTTTACCTTAGGAAACGTTAAGCTAAAACCCTCTATTAATAGGAAAAGTCTATTTATTGTCTCTCATACTTTTAAAAGTCTTATTACACGCTTTAAATGGTTTTCTAATCTCTTCATTGATTTTAAGTTGAATGATTTTACATTTTTATTTAAAGCAGATTATAATTGAATGTTTACGTCGGGAAACGTTAAGCTAAAACCCTTTATTACTAGGAAAAGTCCATTTATTGTCTCTCATACCTTCAAAAGCCTTATTACACGCTTTAAATGGTTTCCTAATCTCATTATTGATTTTAAGTTGAATTTGTTTTCATTTCTTTTAAAACTGATTATAATTGAATGTTTGCCTCGAGAAACGTGGGGCTAAAGCCCTCATTTGACATAAAAAGAGCATTTATAGTCACTCATGCCTTCAAAATCCTTATTACTCGCTTTCAATGGTTTTAGAGTCTCATTATTGATTTCAAGTTGAATTTTTTTACATTTTTAGTGGAAACAGATTAAAATTGAATGTTTACCTCGGGAAACGTTAAGCTAAAACCCTCTATGAAAAATAAAAGTCCATTTATTGTCGCTCATGCCTTCAAAAGCCTTATTACTCGCTTTCAATGGTTTTATAATCTCATTATCGATTTCAAGTTGAATTTTTTTACATTTTTTGTTAAAATAGATTATAATTGAATGCTTGCCTTGGGTAAAATGAGGCTAAAACCCTCTATTGACAAGAACAGTCCATTTATTGTCGCTCATGCCTTCAAAAGCGTTATTACTCGCTTTAAATAGTTTTTTAATCCCATTATTGATTTCAAGTTGAATTTTTTACATTTTCGGTTAAAACAGATTATAATTGAATGCTTACCTTGGGAAACGTGAAGCTAAAACTCTCTATTGACAAGAAAAGTCCATTTATTGTCGCTCATGCCTTCAAAAGCCTTATTACTCGCTTTAAATGGTTTTATAATCTCATTATCGATTTTAAGTTGAATTTTTTTACATTTTTTGTTAAAACAATTTATAATTGAATGCTTACCTTGGGAAACGTGAAGCTAAAACCCTCAATTGATAAGAAAAGTCCATTTATTGTCGTTCATGCCTTCAAAAGCCTTATTACTCGCTTTAAATGGTTTTATAATATCATTATTCATTTTAATTTGAATTTTTTTATATTTTTTGTTAAAACAGATTATAATTGAATGTTTACCTTGGGAAACGTTAAGCTAAAACCCTCTATTAATAGGAAAAGTCTATTTATTGTCGCTTATGCCTTCAAAAGACTTATTACACGCTTTAAATGGTTTCCTAATCTCATTATTTATTTTAATTTGAATTTGTTTTTATTTCTTTTAAAACTGATTATAATTGAATGTTTACCTCGAGAAACGTGGGGCTAAAGCCCTCATTTGACATAAAAAGAGCATTTATAGTCACTCATGCCTTCAAAATCCTTATTACTCGCTTTCAATGGTTTTATAGTCTCATTATTGATTTTAAGTTGATTTTTTTTAAATTTTTAGTTGAAACAGATTAAAATTGAATGTTTACCTCGGGAAACGTTAAGCTAAAACCCTCTATTAATAGGAAAAGTCCATTTATTGTCGCTCATGACTTCAAAAGCCTTATTACTCGCTTTAAATGGTTTTATAATCTCATTATCGATTTCAAGTTAAATATTTTATATTTTTTGTTAAAACAAATTATAATTGAATGCTTACCTTGGGAAACGTGAAGCTAAAATCCTCAATTGACAAGAAAAGTCCATTTATTATCGCTCATGCCTTTAAAAGCCTTATTACTCACTTTAAATGGTTTTATAATCTCATTATTGATTTTAAGTTAAATTTTTTTACATTTTTTGTTAAAACAGATTATAATTGAATGTTTACCTTAGGAAACGTTAAGCTAAAACCCTCTATTAATAGGAAAAGTCTATTTATTGTCTCTCATACTTTTAAAAGTCTTATTACACGCTTTAAATGGTTTTCTAATCTCTTCATTGATTTTAAGTTGAATGATTTTACATTTTTATTTAAAGCAGATTATAATTGAATGTTTACGTCGGGAAACGTTAAGCTAAAACCCTTTATTACTAGGAAAAGTCCATTTATTGTCTCTCATACCTTCAAAAGCCTTATTACACGCTTTAAATGGTTTCCTAATCTCATTATTGATTTTAAGTTGAATTTGTTTTCATTTCTTTTAAAACTGATTATAATTGAATGTTTGCCTCGAGAAACGTGGGGCTAAAGCCCTCATTTGACATAAAAAGAGCATTTATAGTCACTCATGCCTTCAAAATCCTTATTACTCGCTTTCAATGGTTTTAGAGTCTCATTATTGATTTCAAGTTGAATTTTTTTACATTTTTAGTGGAAACAGATTAAAATTGAATGTTTACCTCGGGAAACGTTAAGCTAAAACCCTCTATGAAAAATAAAAGTCCATTTATTGTCGCTCATGCCTTCAAAAGCCTTATTACTCGCTTTCAATGGTTTTATAATCTCATTATCGATTTCAAGTTGAATTTTTTTACATTTTTTGTTAAAATAGATTATAATTGAATGCTTGCCTTGGGTAAAATGAGGCTAAAACCCTCTATTGACAAGAACAGTCCATTTATTGTCGCTCATGCCTTCAAAAGCGTTATTACTCGCTTTAAATAGTTTTTTAATCCCATTATTGATTTCAAGTTGAATTTTTTACATTTTCGGTTAAAACAGATTATAATTGAATGCTTACCTTGGGAAACGTGAAGCTAAAACTCTCTATTGACAAGAAAAGTCCATTTATTGTCGCTCATGCCTTCAAAAGCCTTATTACTCGCTTTAAATGGTTTTATAATCTCATTATCGATTTTAAGTTGAATTTTTTTACATTTTTTGTTAAAACAATTTATAATTGAATGCTTACCTTGGGAAACGTGAAGCTAAAACCCTCAATTGATAAGAAAAGTCCATTTATTGTCGTTCATGCCTTCAAAAGCCTTATTACTCGCTTTAAATGGTTTTATAATATCATTATTCATTTTAATTTGAATTTTTTTATATTTTTTGTTAAAACAGATTATAATTGAATGTTTACCTTGGGAAACGTTAAGCTAAAACCCTCTATTAATAGGAAAAGTCTATTTATTGTCGCTTATGCCTTCAAAAGACTTATTACACGCTTTAAATGGTTTCCTAATCTCATTATTTATTTTAATTTGAATTTGTTTTTATTTCTTTTAAAACTGATTATAATTGAATGTTTACCTCGAGAAACGTGGAGCTAAAGCCCTCATTTGACATAAAAAGAGCATTTATAGTCACTCATGCCTTCAAAATCCTTATTACTCGCTTTCAATGGTTTTATAGTCTCATTATTGATTTTAAGTTGATTTTTTTTAAATTTTTAGTTGAAACAGATTAAAATTGAATATTTACCTCGGCAAACGTTAAGCTAAAACCCTCTATTAATAGGAAAAGTCCATTTATTGTCGCTCATGCCTTCAAAAGCCTTATTACTCGCTTTAAATGGTTTGATAATCTCATTATTGATTTCAAGTTAAATATTTTATATTTTTTGTTAAAACAAATTATAATTGAATGCTTACTTTGGGAAACGTGAAGCTAAAATCCTCAATTGACAAGAAAAGTCCATTTATTATCGCTCATGCCTTCAAAAGCCTTATTACTCACTTTAAATGGTTTTATAATCTCATTATTGATTTTATGTTGAATTTTTTTACATTTTTTGTTAAAACAGATTATAATTGAATGTTTACCTTAGGAAACGTTAAGCTAAAACCCTCTATTAATAGGAAAAGACTATTTATTGTCGCTCATGCTTTTAAAAGTCTTATTACACGCTTTAAATGGTTTTCTAATCTCTTCATTGATTTTAAGTTGAATGATTTTACATTTTTATTTAAAGCAGATTATAATTGAATGTTTACGTCGGGAAACGTTAAGCTAAAACCCTTTATTACTAGGAAAAGTCCATTTATTGTCTCTCATGCCTTCAAAAGCCTTATTACACGCTTTAAATGGTTTCCTAATCTCATTATTGATTTTAAGTTGAATTTGTTTTCATTTCTTTTAAAACTGATTATAATTGAATGTTTACCTCGAGAAACGTGGGGCTAAAGCCCTCATTTGACATAAAAAGAGCATTTATAGTCACTCATGCCTTCAAAATCCTTATTACTCGCTTTCAATGGTTTTAGAGCCTCATTATTGATTTCAAGTTGAATTTTTTTACATTTTTAGTGGAAACAGATTAAAATTGAATGTTTACCTCGGGAAACGTTAAGCTAAAACCCTCTATGAACAGTAAAAGTCCATTTATTGTCGCTCATGCCTTCAAAAGCCTTATTACTCGCTTTGAATGGTTTTATAATCTCATTATCGATTTCAAGTTGAATTTTTTTACATTTTTTGTTAAAACAGATTATAATTGAATGCTTGCCTTGGGTAAAATGAGGCTAAAACCCTCTATTGACAAGAACAGTCCATTTATTGTCGCTCATGCCTTCAAAAGCGTTATTACTCGCTTTAAATAGTTTTTTAATCCCATTATTGATTTCAAGTTGAATTTTTTACATTTTTGGTTAAAACAGATTATAATTGAATGCTTGCCTTGGGAAACGTGAAGCTAAAACTCTCTATTGACAAGAAAAGTCCATTTATTGTCGCTCATGCCTTCAAAAGCCTTATTACTCGCTTTAAATGGTTTTATAATCTCATTATCGATTTTAAGTTGAATTTTTTTACATTTTTTGTTAAAACAATTTATAATTGAATGCTTACCTTGGGAAACGTGAAGCTAAAACCCTCAATTGATAAGAAAAGTCCATTTATTGTCGTTCATGCCTTCAAAAGCCTTATTACTCGCTTTAAATGGTTTTATAATATCATTATTCATTTTAATTTGAATTTTTTTATATTTTTTGCTAAAACAGATTATAATTGAATGTTTACCTTGGGAAACGTTAAGCTAAAACCCTCTATTAATAGGAAAAGTCTATTTATTGTCCCTTATGCCTTTAAAAGACTTATTACACGCTTTAAATGGTTTCCTAATCTCATTATTTATTTTAATTTGAATTTGTTTTTATTTCTTTTAAAACTGATTATAATTGAATGTTTACCTCGAGAAACGTGGGGCTAAAGCCCTCATTTGACATAAAAAGAGCATTTATAGTCACTCATGCCTTCAAAATCCTTATTACTCGCTTTCAATGGTTTTATAGTCTCATTATTGATTTTAAGTTAATTTTTTTTAAATTTTTAGTTGAAACAGATTAAAATTGAATGTTTACCTCGGGAAACGTTAAGCTAAAACCCTCTATTAATAGGAAAAGTCCATTTATTGTCGCTCATGCCTTCAAAAGCCTTATTACTCGCTTTAAATGGTTTTATAATCTCATTATCGATTTCAAGTTAAATATTTTATATTTTTTGTTAAAACAAATTATAATTGAACGCTTACTTTGGGAAACGTGAAGCTAAAATCCTCAATTGACAAGAAAAGTCCATTTATTATCGCTCATGCCTTCAAAATCCTTATTACTCGCTTTCAATGGTTTTAGAGTCTCATTATTGATTTCAAGTTGAATTTTTTTACATTTTTAGTGGAAACAGATTAAAATTGAATGTTTACCTCGGGAAACGTTAAGCTAAAACCCTCTATGAACAGTAAAAGTCCATTTATTGTCGCTCATGCCTTCAAAAGCCTTATTTGTCAAACCCTACTTTGTAAAATAATTATTACGTCATTTACATGCTCGATAGAATGTTTGTATATTTAGGAAGTTCGAAAAATTGTTAAAAGACGATATTGCCCCTAATGGTACCATTGAGTCGATTAAGCCTCGAACTAGTTCAAATAGAAATTTTAAGGTGAAATTAAGAGTTTCACAGTTCAGGGATGACTCAAAATGGTAATTCGGAGTTTGAGGATCAATTTGGAGTCAAACCGAAATTTTCACTATCTAGGGGCAAAATCGTAATTTTTCCACTCACGGATAAATTTTGAGATTTTGAGAGAATTTAGATCACATTTGACAAATTGGAGAATGGTAAGAGTATAAGGGATGAAAAATATGTCTATGGGCATTTTTTTAGTTTTTGGGGCAAAAATGTAATTTTTCACTTTACGGGGGTAAAAGTGTAATTTTTAAAAATTTACCCCACCAAAACTTTGGAAAAGTCTAGAAATTTCATGGAAGACATGGATAAGTGAAGAGGATTGAGTGGTAGAAAAATAAAGTCAAAAAGATGACTAGAAAAAAATAAAATAATAAAATATTCAAAAGGTAAATAAAATAATAATATTTTATTAAGCCTATTAAAAGGCTTGAAAATTCCAGAATTATTCATTGGGAGGGTCAGCCAAAACCAGCAGGAGAGAGAGAGAAATAAGAACAAACCCTAGAGTGAGAAAATTCAAAGAAAAAGTGTGATTTTTCAAGGAATCAAGTGTTTAAAGGTATGATTTTTCAAGCTTAGCTTAAGATTTATCATTTCCATGCATTTCTCCTTATTTTCTATGGTTAAATTATGTGTTTTGATGATGGATTCAAATCTGATCATATGGGTTTAGAGAGAGAAAGTTGTTAGATTAATTTGATTTTGAACTATGTTAGTGTTTAGTGTTAGTTTAGCATGTTTATGAGTAAAACAACAAGAAAAATATTCATTTTCTCCATGAATTTCTCTAGGCTGAATCTAGCCAATGGTGTGTGAGGATGAGGTTGACTTTATTTTAAGAGAATTAGATGGAAAAATGATGAATTATGAGGTTGGAAATTAAATGGGAATTTTTGGTGCAAAAAAAAAAAAATTGAAATTTCTACCCACTAGGGGTAAAAGCGTAATTTGTGATCCGAACTGATAAATTGGACCACATTCATAGTCATTGAGGTATTGTGGATATAATTGGATAATTGAAATTGAAATGGATGGAATTGGAGTTGAATTGGAGATTTTAGAAATTTACATCGTATATAGGCAAGTTAGGTCGGACACTGTGATTAAGCAAATGTCCAAACATTTCACACCCTATCTAGTGCATACGCATGGATAAGAGCCTGAAATAATATATATTGATTTGACACAAATTATTGAATTTTTTGTGTCATGTATTGTGGATAGGTGGTGAGCTATTTGATACGGGTAAAAGACTACACCCGAGGACCGAGAATAGGAGTATATCTACTCCTAGTACAGTGAGTAAACTTACTATCGTCTTAATTATCTAGAGTAGATTTATATAATTGTGTGATTTTATGGAAAAATGGTTTAATTGGAAAATTATTGTGTTTTATGGTAAAATGAGATTTTATAAAATAATTTTATAATATTTTTGAAAATTTAATAATGATTTCAAAAATAGAGTAATTGGAGACCTATACTATGATTGTGTTGTTTATCCATGATTTTACATTAATGGCTTATGACAAATGTGGGTATGACTGGTTATTTTTATGATTTTAAGAATATGTGAACTGCTTTATTTGCCTTGAATGTGTTAAGTGAGCTATGTCATACTATTGTGATTTTATTGGTTGGTGGATTATAAAGTGGGCACTGCAGTGACGGGGGTTCCGTGGGCCAGCCTAATTAGAGGGGCACGGTTCTCAATTATTGAGCTTACCTCGATTGGAGAGGCGCGTAGGATAACTCCCGAGGTAGGATTTGAGTACACTTCACGCTGGCCACCACGTGAAGTTGGGACTCAGCCAACGCCAAGGAACGGCTGTGTTGTCAGAGGTGAAATGTGTTTGTGTGTGTGACAATAAACAGCCTTGGCGGTCTCGGTAAGATGCTTTCGCGAGGTATCCCCGAGAATGGATTTTTAGCAAGAGCCAAGTTTTTGAAAAGTGCATAAGCCATGTTGAGTAATTAGATGAAATCCAATTATTTATATGGGTTGAGATGAATTATTTTAATTGTCTCCTATTACTCGGCTTTAGATTATTTTGATGATGTTTGTCTACTCACTGGGATTTTATAATCTCACCCCTTCTTCCTATACATTTTTCAGGCTCAGAATAGGCAGTAGACTGTCAATTGCATCGAGAAGTAAATTTCGGAGTTGCATCCTAGAAAGCAAGGTTATAGACTTAAACCTTCTCAGTTATTTGGGGGCTCACGTGTCATTGTAATTTAAATTGCATACTCTAGTTTTCTATATTATAGTATGTATAAATTTATTTTATTTTTATGTGCAGAAAATTAATTTTTTTTGATGTTTCAAAAATATACATATATATATATATATTGTTTTACATGAAAATAGATTATTTTAATTAATATTTTTAGTTTATTTTATTATTCAAAAAAAAAAAAAGAAAAGGAAAGAGAGAGAGGAATGGAAAAACTGGTACAAAAGCCTTGCGAGGTCTCGAAAGGCGTTAGGGGGAAGAATGTCTATCGAGGCTTCGCGGCGGTTGTCACGGGCTCGATGGGAGTTCCGGGTCGTGACAATTCGATTGGTATCAGAGCTTTTGGTTAACAAAGCATGGTTTTAAAGTTTTTGATTTTTATAGTTATTTTTAGAATTCACACTGGCACTGTGTGGCCCCGGGTTGAGTTAAACTAGGTTAAGTTAAGTTGGGTTAGGTAGAGTCGCATGTATGTAGAGTTTGAGATTACTTAAACTTGCCTCGTTTCCTTTTTAGATTACCATGCCTCCTCGACGTGAGCGCCCACTCCCTACTAGATCAGCTAGGAGGGGCAGAGGTCGTCTTAGGCAGGGTCAGCCAGACCTTAGAGGAGAGGAATCGACTGTGTCTCCTTTTCGAGCAACACTTGCTGCTGAACCGGTAGAGATTCCTCCGCCACCTACTGGCATTCCTGCCGTGTCTTCTGAGGTAATCCAGGCAATGGCAGCCTTCTTTACCGCAATGGCTGGTCAAGCTCAGACTAGTCAGGTCCCACCTGTAGTGCCACCAGTTACTCCTTCAGTTCCATTGGCACATGATGTCTCTATTTCTAAAAAGCTGAAGGAGGCTAGACAACTGGGTTGCGTGTCCTTTGTGGGTGAGTTGGACGCCACCGCAGCTAAGGATTGGATTAATCAGGTTTCAGAGACACTCTCTGATATGAGATTGGAGGATGAGATGAAGCTGATAGTGGCTACGAGGTTATTGGAGAAGAGAGCCCGTACATGGTGGAATTCGGTGAAGTCCCGTTCCACTATTCTCCTAACTTGGTCAGACTTTCTAAGGGAATTTGATAGTCAATATTATACCCATTTCCATCAAAAAGAGAAGAAGAGAGAATTTTTGAGTCTGAAGCAGGGGAATTTAACTATAGAAGAGTATGAGACTCAATTTAACGAGCTGTTGTCTTATGTGCCTGATTTAGTGAGGACTGAACAGGATCAGGCCGATTATTTCGAGGAAGGGCTCCGCAATGAGATAAGAGAGCGAATGACTGTGACAGGTAGGGAGCCCCATAAAGAGGTAGTACAAATGGCCTTAAGGGCTGAGAAGCTCGCAAATGAAAATAGGAGAATGCGAGCTGAGTTGGCAAAAAGGAAAAATCTGAATATGTCCTCCAGTCAGCCACTAAAGAGGAGCAAAGGCTCATTTGTTTCAGGGAGTGCTCCTTCTGTTTCGGTAACATCCTCTCGACCATCATTTTCACAAATGCAGCAGAGGCCTCCGAGATTCAGCGGATCTGCAGTGACTACTTCTGAAAAAAGTTTCGGAGGTTTTGATAGATGTAGAGAATGTGGAAGATTTCATGGCGGGGTGTGTTGGGGGCCTTTGCGATGTTTTCATTGTGGCCAGACGGGTCACTTTAGAACTAATTGTCCACAGTTAGGACAGGCCACTGTAGCTGCTCTATCTTCATCAACTCGTACGGACTTGCAGATGAGAGATTCCTCTGGAGCACAACCGAGACAGGGAGTAGCTATTCGGCCTGATGTGGAGAGTAACACCCCAGTATACCCACCTTCCAAACCACTGACTCGTGCGTCAACAAAAGTTTTTACGGTAATGGAAGATGAAGCACGAGTCCAACCTAGAGAAAGTGAATGAAAAGTTAGGTGGAAATGTAAGATAATGATAAGAGATGTAAATACTAAGTTCTGAGAGTGTAAATAAAGCTTTTAAGAATAATATAATAAATGAGTTTATGTAAAATATCGCTATGGAATTTTCTTAATGTATTGTGGAAATTGGAGTTCAGAAATGCATAAGACATGAAAGATGAATCTTTGAGGCATTGATGAGAATGAAAGTGCAACCCCACATGTGTAGGGATTAGTAATATGGGTAACTAAAGTGAAGAATGATCCTGAGTGGTTCAAGATTTAAATTTCATGTATGATGAGTGATGTAGGTAGAGCAACGAAAAGAACATCACAATAGTTAAAGGATTGTGGAAGAATGCTCAAACGAAGGAGATGACATGAGATGTTGAATATTGGATAAAAACTAATACCCCTATCTTTTCTTGGAGTTTGATAAGTGAAATTTTGGGGACAAAATTTTTTTTAAGGGGGGTAGTGTTGTCAAACCCTACTTTGTAAAATAATTATTACGTCATTTACATGCTCGATAGAATGTTTGTATATTTAGGAAGTTCGAGAAATTGTTAAAAGACGATATTGCCCCTAATGGTACCATTGAGTCGATTAAGCCTCGAACTAGTTCAAATAGAAATTTTAAGGTGAAATTAAGAGTTTCACAGTTCAGGGATGACTCAAAATGGTAATTCGGAGTTTGAGGATCAATTTGGAGTCAAACCGAAATTTTCACTATCTAGGGGCAAAATCGTAATTTTTCCACTCACGGATAAATTTTGAGATTTTGAGAGAATTTAGATCACATTTGACAAATTGGAGAATGGTAAGAGTATAAGGGATGAAAAATATGTCTATGGGCATTTTTTTAGTTTTTGGGGCAAAAATGTAATTTTTCACTTTACGGGGGTAAAAGTGTAATTTTTAAAAATTTACCCCACCAAAACTTTGGAAAAGTCTAGAAATTTCATGGAAGACATGGATAAGTGAAGAGGATTGAGTGGTAGAAAAATAAAGTCAAAAAGATGACTAGAAAAAAATAAAATAATAAAATATTCAAAAGGTAAATAAAATAATAATATTTTATTAAGCCTATTAAAAGGCTTGAAAATTCCAGAATTATTCATTGGGAGGGTCAGCCAAAACCAGCAGGAGAGAGAGAGAAATAAGAACAAACCCTAGAGTGAGAAAATTCAAAGAAAAAGTGTGATTTTTCAAGGAATCAAGTGTTTAAAGGTATGATTTTTCAAGCTTAGCTTAAGATTTATCATTTCCATGCATTTCTCCTTATTTTCTATGGTTAAATTATGTGTTTTGATGATGGATTCAAATCTGATCATATGGGTTTAGAGAGAGAAAGTTGTTAGATTAATTTGATTTTGAACTATGTTAGTGTTTAGTGTTAGTTTAGCATGTTTATGAGTAAAACAACAAGAAAAATATTCATTTTCTCCATGAATTTCTCTAGGCTGAATCTAGCCAATGGTGTGTGAGGATGAGGTTGACTTTATTTTAAGAGAATTAGATGGAAAAATGATGAATTATGAGGTTGGAAATTAAATGGGAATTTTTGGTGCAAAAAAAAAAAAATTGAAATTTCTACCCACTAGGGGTAAAAGCGTAATTTGTGATCCGAACTGATAAATTGGACCACATTCATAGTCATTGAGGTATTGTGGATATAATTGGATAATTGAAATTGAAATGGATGGAATTGGAGTTGAATTGGAGATTTTAGAAATTTACATCGTATATAGGCAAGTTAGGTCGGACACTGTGATTAAGCAAATGTCCAAACATTTCACACCCTATCTAGTGCATACGCATGGATAAGAGCCTGAAATAATATATATTGATTTGACACAAATTATTGAATTTTTTGTGTCATGTATTGTGGATAGGTGGTGAGCTATTTGATACGGGTAAAAGACTACACCCGAGGACCGAGAATAGGAGTATATCTACTCCTAGTACAGTGAGTAAACTTACTATCGTCTTAATTATCTAGAGTAGATTTATATAATTGTGTGATTTTATGGAAAAATGGTTTAATTGGAAAATTATTGTGTTTTATGGTAAAATGGGATTTTATAAAATAATTTTATAATATTTTTGAAAATTTAATAATGATTTCAAAAATAGAGTAATTGGAGACCTATACTATGATTGTGTTGTTTATCCATGATTTTACATTAATGGCTTATGACAAATGTGGGTATGACTGGTTATTTTTATGATTTTAAGAATATGTGAACTGCTTTATTTGCCTTGAATGTGTTAAGTGAGCTATGTCATACTATTGTGATTTTATTGGTTGGTGGATTATAAAGTGGGCACTGCAGTGACGGGGGTTCCGTGGGCCAGCCTAATTAGAGGGGCACGGTTCTCAATTATTGAGCTTACCTCGATTGGAGAGGCGCGTAGGATAACTCCCGAGGTAGGATTTGAGTACACTTCACGCTGGCCACCACGTGAAGTTGGGACTCAGCCAACGCCAAGGAACGGCTGTGTTGTCAGAGGTGAAATGTGTTTGTGTGTGTGACAATAAACAGCCTTGGCGGTCTCGGTAAGATGCTTTCGCGAGGTATCCCCGAGAATGGATTTTTAGCAAGAGCCAAGTTTTTGAAAAGTGCATAAGCCATGTTGAGTAATTAGATGAAATCCAATTATTTATATGGGTTGAGATGAATTATTTTAATTGTCTCCTATTACTCGGCTTTAGATTATTTTGATGATGTTTGTCTACTCACTGGGATTTTATAATCTCACCCCTTCTTCCTATACATTTTTCAGGCTCAGAATAGGCAGTAGACTGTCAATTGCATCGAGAAGTAAATTTCGGAGTTGCATCCTAGAAAGCAAGGTTATAGACTTAAACCTTCTCAGTTATTTGGGGGCTCACGTGTCATTGTAATTTAAATTGCATACTCTAGTTTTCTATATTATAGTATGTATAAATTTATTTTATTTTTATGTGCAGAAAATTAATTTTTTTTGATGTTTCAAAAATATACATATATATATATATTGTTTTACATGAAAATAGATTATTTTAATTAATATTTTTAGTTTATTTTATTATTCAAAAAAAAAAAAAGAAAAGGAAAGAGAGAGAGGAATGGAAAAACTGGTACAAAAGCCTTGCGAGGTCTCGAAAGGCGTTAGGGGGAAGAATGTCTATCGAGGCTTCGCGGCGGTTGTCACGGGCTCGATGGGAGTTCCGGGTCGTGACATTATTACTCGCTTTCAATGGTTTTATAATCTCATTATCGATTTCAAGTTGAATTTTTTTACATTTTTTGTTAAAACAGATTATAATTGAATGCTTGCCTTGGGTAAAATGAGGCTAAAACCCTCTATTGACAAGAACAGTCCATTTATTGTCGCTCATGCCTTCAAAAGCGTTATTACTCGCTTTAAATAGTTTTTTAATCCCATTATTGATTTCAAGTTGAATTTTTTACATTTTTGGTTAAAACAGATTATAATTGAATGCTTACCTTGGGAAACGTGAAGCTAAAACTCTCTATTGACAAGAAAAGTCCATTTATTGTCGCTCATGCCTTCAAAAGCCTTATTACTTACTTTAAATGGCTTTATAATCACATTATTGATTTTAAGTAAAAATTTTTTACATTGTTGGTTAAAAAAAATTGTAATTGATTATTTACCTCGGGAAACATTAAGCTAAAACTTTCTATTAATAGAAAAAATCCATTTATTGTCGCTCATGCCTTCAAAAGCCTTATTACTCGCTTTAAATGGTTTTATAATCTCATTATCGATTTTAAGTTGAATTTTTTTACATTTTTTGTTAAAACAATTTATAATTGAATGCTTACCTTGGGAAACGTGAAGCTAAAACCCTCAATTGATAAGAAAAGTCCATTTATTGTCGCTCGTGCCTTCAAAAGCCTTATTACTCGCTTTAAATGGTTTTATAATATCATTATTCATTTTAATTTGAATTTTTTTATATTTTTTGTTAAAACAGATTATAATTGAATGTTTACCGTGGGAAACGTTAAGCTAAAACCCTCTATTAATAGGAAAAGTCTATTTATTGTCACTCATGCCTTCAAAAGACTTATTACACGCTTTAAATGGTTTCCTAATCTCATTATTGATTTTAATTTGAATTTGTTTTTATTTCTTTTAAAACTGATTATAATTGAATGTTTACCTCGAGAAACGTGGGGCTAAAGCCCTCATTTGACATAAAAAGAGCATTTATAGTCACTCATGCCTTCAAAATCCTTATTACTCGCTTTCAATGGTTTTATAGTCTCATTATTGATTTCAAGTTGAATTTTTTTACATTTTTAGTTGAAACTGATTAAAATTGAATGTTTACCTCGGGAAACGTTAGGCTAAAACCCTCTATTAACAGGAAAAGTTCATTTATTGTCGCTCATGCCTTCAAAAGCCTTATTACTCGCTTTAAATGCTTTTATAATCTCATTATCAATTTCAAGTTGAATTTTTTTATATTTTTTCTTAAAACATAATATAATTGAATGTTTACCTTAGGCAACGTTAAGCTAAAACCCCCTACTAATAGGAAAAGTCCATTTATTGTCGCTCATGCCTTCAAAAGCCTTATTACACGCTTTAAATGGTTTCCTAATCTCATTATTGATTTTAAGTTGAATTTGTTTTCATTTCTTTTAAAACTGATTATAATTGAATGTTTTCCTCGAGAAACGTGGGGTTAAAGCCCTTATTTGACATAAAAAGAGCATTTACAGTCGCTTATGCCTTCAAAATCCTTATTACTCGCTTTCAATGGTTTTATAGTCTCATTATTGATTTCAAGTTGAATTTTTTTACATTTTTAGTTGAAATAGATTAAAATTGAATGTTTACCTCGACAAACGTTAAGCTAAAACCCTCTATTAATAGGACAAGTCCATTTATTGTCACTCATACCTTCAAAAGCCTTACTACTCGCTTTAAATGGTTTTGTAATCTCATTATGGATTTCAAGTTAAATTTTTTACATTTTTCATTAAAACAGATTATAATTGAATGCTTGCCTTGGGTAACATGAAGCTAAAACCCTTTATTGACAAGAAAAGTCCATTTACTGTCGCTCATGTCTTCAAAAGACTTATTACTCGCTTTACATGGTTTTATAATCTCATTATTGATTTTAAGTTGAATTTTTTTACATTTTTTCTTAATACATAATATAATTGACTGTTTACCTCGGGAAACATTAAACTAAAACCCTCTATTAATAGGAAAAGTCCATTTATTGTCGCTCATGCCTTCAAAAGCCTTATTACATGCTTTAAATGGTTTCCTAATCTCATTATTGATTTTAAGTTGAATTTGTTTTCATTTCTTTTAAAACTGATTATAATTGAATGTTTACCTCGAGAAACGTGGGGCTAAAGCCCTCATTTGACATAAAAAGAGCATTTATAGTCACTCATGCCTTCAAAATCCTTATTACTTTCTTTCAATGGTTTTAGAGTCTCATTATTGATTTCAAGTTGAATTTTTTTACATTTTTAGTTGAAACAGATTAAAATTGAATGTTTACCTCAGGAAACGTTAAGCTAAAACCGTCTATGAACAGGAAAAGTCCATTTATTGTCGCTCATGCCTTCAAAAGCCTTATTACTTGCTTTCAAGGTTTTATAATCTCATTATCGTTTTCAAGTTGAATTTTTTTACATTTTTTGTTAAAACAGATTATAATTGAATGCTTGCCTTGGGTAAAATGAGGCTAAAACCCTCTATTGACAATAACAGTCCATTTATTGTCGCTCATGCCTTCAAAAGCGTTATTACTCGCTTTAAATGGTTTTGTAATCTCATTACTGATTTCAAGTTGAATTTTTTACATTTTTGGTTAAAACAGATTATAATTGAATGCTTACCTTGGGAAACGTGAAGCTAAAACTCTCTATTGACAAGAAAAGTCCATTTATTGTCGCTCATGCCTTCAAAAGCCTTATTACACGCTTTAAATGGTTTTCTAATCTCATTATTTATTTTAATTTGAATTTATTTTTATTTCTTTTAAAACTGATTATAATTGAATGTTTAGCTCGAGAAACGTGGGCCTAAAGCCCTCATTTGACATAAAAAGAGCATTTATAGTCACTCATGCCTTCAAAATCCTTATTACTCGCTTTCAATGGTTTTATAGTCTCATTATTGATTTTAAGTTGAATTTTTTTAAATTTTTAGTTGAAACAGATTAAAATTGAATGTTTACCTCGGGAAACGTTAAGCTGAAACCCTCTATTAATAGGAAAAGTCTATTTATTGTCGCTCATGCCTTTAAAAGCCTTATTACTCGCTTTAAATGGTTTTGTAATCTCATTATTGATTTCAAGTTGAATTTTTTACATTTTTGGTTAAAACAGATTATAATTGAATGCTTGCCTTGGGTAAAATGAGGCTAAAACCCTCTATTGATAAGAACAGTCCATTTATTATCGCTCATGCCTTCAAAAGCGTTATTACTCGCTTTAAATGGTTTTGTAATCTCATTATTGATTTCAAGTTGAATTTTTTACATTTTTGGTTAAAACAGATTATAATTGAATGCTTACCTTGGGAAACGTGAAGCTAAAACTCTCTATTGACAAGAAAAGTCCATTTATTGTCGCTGATGCCTTCAAAAGCCTTATTACTCGCTTTAAATGGTTTTATAATCTCATTATCGATTTTAGGTTGAATTTTTTTACATTTTTTGTTAAAACAATTTATAATTGAATGCTTACTTTGGGAAACGTGAAGCTAAAACCCGCAATTGATAAGAAAAGTCCATTTATTGTCGTTCATGCCTTCAAAAGCCTTATTACTCGCTTTAAATGGTTTTATAATATCATTATTCATTTTAATTTAAATTTTTTTATATTTTTTGTTAAAACAGATTATAATTGAATGTTTACCTTGGGAAACGTTAAGCTAAAACCCTCTATTAATAGGAAAAGTCTATTTATTGTCGCTCATGCCTTCAAAAGACTTATTACACGCTTTAAATGGTTTCCTAATCTCATTATTTATTTTAATTTGAATTTGTTTTTATTTCTTTTAAAACTGATTATAATTGAATGTTTACCTCGAGAAACGTGGGGCTAAAGCCCTCATTTGACATAAAAAGAGCATTTATAGTCACTCATGCCTTCAAAATCCTTATTACTAGCTTTCAATGGTTTTATAGTCTCATTATTGATTTTAAGTTGAATTTTTTTAAATTTTTAGTTGAAACAGATTAAAATTGAATGTTTACCTCGGGAAACGTCAAGCTAAAACCCTCTATTAATAGGAAAAGTCCATTTATTGTCGCTCATGCCTTCAAAAGCCTTATTACTCGCTTTAAATGGTTTTGTAATCTCATTATTGATTTCAAGTTTAATTTTTTACATTTTTGGTTAAAACAGATTATAATTGAATGCTTACCTTGGGAAACGTGAAGCTAAAACTCTCTATTGACAAGAAAAGTCCATTTATTGTCGCTCATGCCTTCAAAAGCCTTATTACTTACTTTAAATGGCTTTATAATCACATTATTGATTTTAAGTAGAAAGTTTTTACATTGTTGGTTAAAACAAATTATAATTGATTATTTACCTCGGGAAACATTAAGCTAAAACTTTCTATTAATAGAAAAAATCCATTTATTGTCGCTCATGCCTTCAAATGCCTTATTACTCGCTTTAAATGGTTTGATAATCTCATTATCGATTTTAAGTTTAATTTTTTTACATTTTTTGTTAAAACAATTTATAATTGAATGCTCACCTTGGGAAACGTGAAGCTAAAACCCTCATTTGATTAGAAAAGTCCATTTATTGTCGCTCATGCCTTCAAAAGCCTTATTACTCGCTTCAAATGGTTTTCTAATATCATTATTCATTTTAATTTGAATTTTTTTATATTTTTTGTTAAAACAGATTATAATTGAATGTTTACCTCGGGAAACATTAAACTAAAACCCTCTATTAATAGGAAAAGTCCATTTATTGTCGCTCATGCCTTCAAAAGCCTTATTACATGCTTTAAATGGTTTCCTAATCTCATTATTGATTTTAAGTTGAATTTGTTTTCATTTCTTTTAAAACTGATTATAATTGAATGTTTACCTCGAGAAACGTGGGGCTAAAGCCCTCATTTGACATAAAAAGAGCATTTATAGTCACTCATGCCTTCAAAATCCTTATTACTTTCTTTCAATGGTTTTAGAGTCTCATTATTGATTTCAAGTTGAATTTTTTTACATTTTTAGTTGAAACAGATTAAAATTGAATGTTTACCTCGGGAAACGTTAAGCTAAAACCGTCTATGAACAGGAAAAGTCCATTTATTGTCGCTCATGCCTTCAAAAGCCTTATTACTTGCTTTCAAGGTTTTATAATCTCATTATCGTTTTCAAGTTGAATTTTTTTACATTTTTTGTTAAAACAGATTATAATTGAATGCTTGCCTTGGGTAAAATGAGGCTAAAACCCTCTATTGACAAGAAAAGTCCATTTATTGTCGCTCATGCCTTCAAAAGCGTTATTACTCGCTTTAAATGGTTTTGTAATCTCATTACTGATTTCAAGTTGAATTTTTTACATTTTTGGTTAAAACAGATTATAATTGAATGCTTACCTTGGGAAACGTGAAGCTAAAACTCTCTATTGACAAGAAAAGTCCATTTATTGTCGCTCATGCCTTCAAAAGCCTTATTACTCGCTTTAAATGGTTTTCTAATCTCATTATTTATTTTAATTTGAATTTATTTTTATTTCTTTTAAAACTGATTATAATTGAATGTTTAGCTCGAGAAACGTGGGGCTAAAGCCCTCATTTGACATAAAAAGAGCATTTATAGTCACTCATGCCTTCAAAATCCTTATTACTCACTTTCAATGGTTTTGTAGTCTCATTATTGATTTTAAGTTGAATTTTTTTAAATTTTTAGTTGAAACAGATTAAAATTGAATGTTTACCTCGGGAAACGTTAAGCTGAAACCCTCTATTAATAGGAAAAGTCTATTTATTGTCGCTCATGCCTTTAAAAGCCTTATTACTCGCTTTAAATGGTTTTGTAATCTCATTATTGATTTCAAGTTGAATTTTTTACATTTTTGGTTAAAACAGATTATAATTGAATGCTTGTCTTGGGTAAAATGAGGCTAAAACCCTCTATTGATAAGAACAGTCCATTTATTGTCGCTCATGCCTTCAAAAGCGTTATTACTCGCTTTAAATGGTTTTGTAATCTCATTATTGATTTCAAGTTGAATTTTTTACATTTTTGGTTAAAACAGATTATAATTGAATGCTTACCTTGGGAAACGTGAAGCTAAAACTCTCTATTGACAAGAAAAGTCCATTTATTGTCGCTGATGCCTTCAAAAGCCTTATTACTCGCTTTAAATGGTTTTATGATCTCATTATCGATTTTAGGTTGAATTTTTTTACATTTTTTGTTAAAACAATTTATAATTGAATGCTTACTTTGGGAAACGTGAAGCTAAAACCCGCAATTGATAAGAAAAGTCCATTTATTGTCGTTCATGCCTTCAAAAGCCTTATTACTCGCTTTAAATGGTTTTATAATATCATTATTCATTTTAATTTGAATTTTTTTATATTTTTTGTTAAAACAGATTATAATTGAATGTTTACCTTGGGAAACGTTAAGCTAAAACCCTCTATTAATAGGAAAAGTCTATTTATTGTCGCTCATGCCTTCAAAAGACTTATTACACGCTTTAAATGGTTTCCTAATCTCATTATTTATTTTAATTTGAATTTGTTTTTATTTCTTTTAAAACTGATTATAATTGAATGTTTACCTCGAGAAACGTGCGGCTAAAGCCCTCATTTGACATAAAAAGAGCATTTATAGTCACTCATGCCTTCAAAATCCTTATTACTCGCTTTCAATGGTTTTATAGTCTCATTATTGATTTTAAGTTGAATTTTTTTAAATTTTTAGTTGAAACAGATTAAAATTGAATGTTTACCTCGGGAAACGTTAAGCTAAAACCCTCTATTAATAGGAAAAGTCCATTTATTGTCGCTCATGCCTTCAAAAGCCTTATTACTCGCTTTAAATGGTTTTGTAATCTCATTATTGATTTCAAGTTGAATTTTTTACATTTTTGGTTAAAACAGATTATAATTGAATGCTTACCTTGGGAAACATGAAGCTAAAACTCTCTATTGACAAGAAAAGTCCATTTATTGTCGCTCATGCCTTCAAAAGCCTTATTACTTACTTTAAATGGCTTTATAATCACATTATTGATTTTAAGTAGAAAGTTTTTATATTGTTGGTTAAAACAAATTATAATTGATTATTTACCTCGGGAAACATTAAGCTAAAACTTTCTATTAATAGAAAAAATCCATTTATTGTCGCTCATGCTTTCAAAAGCCTTATTACTCGCTTTAAATGGTTTGATAATCTCATTATTGATTTTAAGTTTAATTTTTTTACATTTTTTGTTAAAAGAATTTATAATTGAATGCTCACCTTGGGAAACGTGAAGCTAAAACCCTCAATTGATTAGAAAAGTCCATTTATTGTCGCTCATGCCTTCGAAAGCCTTATTACTCGCTTTAAATGGTTTTCTAATATCATTATTCATTTTAATTTGAATTTTTTTATATTTTTTGTTAAAACAGATTATAATTGAATGTTTACCTTGGGAAACGTTAAGCTAAAACCCTCTATTAATAGGAAAAGTCTATTTATTGTCGCTCATGCCTTCAAAAGACTTATTACGCGCTTTAAATGGTTTCCTAATCTCATTATTGATTTTAATTTGAATTTGTTTTTATTTCTTTTAAAACTGATTATAATTGAATGTTTACCTCGAGAAACGTGAGGCTAAAGCCCTCATTTGACATAAAAAGAGCATTTATAGTTACTCATGCCTTCAAAATCCTTATTACTCGCTTTCAAAGGTTTTATAGTCTCATTATCGATTTTAAGTTGAATTTTTTTAAATTTTTAGTTGAAACAGATTAAAATTGAATATTTACCTCGGGAAACGTTAAGCTAAAACCCTCTATTAATAGGAAAAGTCCATTTATTGTCGCTCATGCCTTCAAAAGCCTTATTACTCGCTTTAAATGGTTTTATAATCTCTTTATCGATTTCAAGTTAAATATTTTATATTTTTTGTTAAAACAAATTATAATTGAATGCTTACCTTGGGAAACGTGAAGCTAAAATCCTCAATTGACAAGAAAAGTCCATTTATTATCGCTCATGCCTTCAAAAGCCTTATTACTCGCTTTAAATGGTTTTATAATCTCATTATTGATTTTAAGTTGAATTTTTTTACATTTTTTGTTAAAACAGATTATAATTGAATGTTTACCTTAGGAAACGTTAAGCTAAAACCCTCTATTAATAGGAAAAGTCTATTTATTGTCGCTCATGCTTTTAAAAGTCTTATTACACGCTTTAAATGGTTTTCTAATCTCTTCATTGATTTTAAGTTGAATGATTTTACATTTTTATTTAAAGCAGATTATAATTGAATGTTTACGTCGGGAAACGTTAAGCTAAAACCCTTTATTAATAGGAAAAGTCCATTTATTGTCTCTCATGCCTTCAAAAGCCTTATTACACGCTTTAAATGGTTTCCTAATCTCATTATTGATTTTAAGTTAAATTTGTTTTCATTTCTTTTAAAACTGATTATAATTGAATGTTTACCTCGAGAAACGTGGGGCTAAAGCCCTCATTTGACATAAAAAGAGCATTTATAGTCACTCATGCCTTCAAAATCCTTATTACTCGCTTTCAATGGTTTTAGAGTCTCATTATTGATTTCAAGTTGAATTTTTTTACATTTTTAGTGGAAACAGATTAAAATTGAATGTTTACCTCGGGAAACGTTAAGCTAAAACCCTCTATGAACAGTAAAAGTCCATTTATTGTCGCTCATGCCTTCAAAAGCCTTATTACTCGCTTTCAATGGTTTTATAATCTCATTATCGATTTCAAGTTGAATTTTTTTACATTTTTTGTTGAAACAGATTATAATTAAATGCTTGCCTTGGGTAAAATGAGGCTAAAACCCTCTATTGACAAGAAAAGTCCATTTATTGTCGTTCATGCCTTCAAAAGCCTTAGTACTTACTTTAAATGGCTTTATAATCACATTATTGATTTTAAGTAGAAATTTTTTACATTGTTGGTTAAAACAAATTATAATTGATTGTTTACCTCGGGAAACATTAAGCTAAAACTCTCTATTAATAGAAAAAATCCATTTATTGTCGCTCATTCCTTCAAAAGCCTTATTACTCGCTTTAAATGGTTTTATAATCTCATTATCGATTTTAAGTTGAATATTTTTACATTTTTTGTTAAAACGATTTATAATTGAATGCTTACCTTGGGAAACGTGAAGCTAAAACCCTCAATTGATAAGAAAAGTCCATTTATTGTCGCTCATGCCTTCAAAAGCCTTATTACTCGCTTTAAATGGTTTTATAATCTCATTAATGATTTTAAGTTGAATTTTTTTATATTTTTTGTTAAAACAGATTATAATTGAATGTTTACCTTGTGAAACGTTAAGCGAAAACCCTCTATTAACAGGAAAAGTCTATTTATTATCGCACATGCCTTCAAAAGCCTTATTACACGCTTTAAATGGTTTCCTAATCTCTTTATTGATTTTAAGTTGAATGATTTTACATTTTTTTAAAACCGATTATAATTGACTGTTTACCTCGGGAAACGTGGGGTAAAGCCCTAATTTGGTATAAAAAGAGCATTTATAATCACTCACGCCTTCAAAATCCTTATTACTCGCTTTCAATGGTTTTATAGTTTCATTATTGATTTCAAGTTGAATTTTTTTACATTTTTAGTTGAAGCATATTAAAATTGAATGTTTACCTCAGAAAACGTTAAGCTAAAACCCCTATTAACGGGAAAAGTCCATTTATTTTCGCTCATGCCTTCAAAAGCCTTATTAATCGCTTTCAATGGTTTTATAATCTCATTATCGATTTTAAGTTGAATATATTTTACATTTTTTGTTAAAACAGATTATAATTGAATGCTTGCCTTGGGTGACATGAAGCTAAAACCCTCTATTGACAAGAAAACTCCATTTACTGTCGCTCATGCCTTCGAAAGCCTTATTACTCGCTTTCAATGGTTTTATAATCTCATTATTGATTTCAAGTTGAATTTTTTTACATTTTTTATTAAAACAGATTAAAATTGAATGCTTGCCTTGGGTAAAATGAAGCAAAAACCCTCTATTGACAAGAACAGTCCATTTATTGTCCCTCACGCCTTCAAAAGCCTTATTACTCGCTTTCAATGGTTTTATAATCTCATTATCGATTTCAAGTTGAATTTTTTTACATTTTTAGTTGAAACAGATTAAAATTGAATGTTTACCTCGGGAAACGTTAGGCTAAAACCCTCTATTAACAGGAAAAGTTCATTTATTGTCGCTCATGCCTTCAAAAGCCTTATTACTCACTTTAAATGCTTTTATAATCTCATTATTGATTTTAAGTTGAATTTTTTTACATTTTTTCTTAAAACAGAATATAATTGAGTGTTTACCTCGGGAAACGTTAAGCTAAAACCCTCTATTAAAAGAAAAAGTCCATTTCTTGTCGCTCATGCCTTCAAAAGCCTTATTACACGCTTTAAATGGTTTTCTAATCTCATTATTGATTTTAAGTTGAATTTGTTTTCATTTCTTTTAAAACTGATTATAATTGAATGTTTACCTTGAGAAATGTGGGGCTAAAGCCCTCATTTGACATAAAAAGAGCATTTATAGTCACTCATGCCTTCAAAATCCTTATTACTCGCTTTCAATGCTTTTATAGCCTCATTATTGATTTCAAGTTGAATTTTTTTACATTTTTAGCTAAAACAGATTAGGATTGAATGTTTACCTCAGGAAACGTTAAGCTAAAACCCTCTATTAATAGGAAAAGTCCATTTATTTTCGCTCATGCCTTCAAAAGCCTTATTACTCACTTTCAATGGTTTTATAATCTCATTATCGATTTCAAGTTGAATTTTTTTACTTTTTTTGTTAAAACAGATTAAAATTGAATGCTTGCCTTGGGTAAATTGAAGCAAAAACCCTCTATTGACAAGAACAGTCCATTTATTGTCCCTCACGCCTTCAAAAGCCTTATTACTCGCTTTCAATGGTTCTATAATCTCATTATCGATTTCAAGTTGAATTTTTTTACATTTTTAGTTGAAACAGATTAAAATTGAATGTTTACCTCGGGAAACGTTAGGCTAAAACCCTCTATTAACAGGAAAAGTTCATTTATTGTCGCTCATGCCTTCAAAAGCCTTATTACTCACTTTAAATGCTTTTATAATCTCATTATTGATTTTAAGTTGAATTTTTTTACATTTTTTCTTAAAACAGAATATAATTGAATGTTTACCTCGGGAAACGTTAAGCTAAAACCCTCTATTAAAAGAAAAAGTCCATTTCTTGTCGCTCATGCCTTCAAAAGCCTTATTACACGCTTTAAATGGTTTCCTAATCTCATTAGTGATTTTAAGTTGAATTTGTTTTCATTTCTTTTAAAACTGATTATAATTGAATGTTTACCTTGAGAAATGTGGGGCTAAAGCCCTCATTTGACATAAAAAGAGCATTTATAGTCACTCATGCCTTCAAAATCCTTATTACTCGCTTTCAATGGTTTTATAGCCTCATTATTGATTTCAAGTTGAATTTTTTTACATTTTTAGCTAAAACAGATTAGGATTGAATGTTTACCTCGGGAAACGTTAAGCTAAAACCCTCCATTAATAGGAAAAGTCCATTTATTTTCGCTCATGCCTTCAAAAGCCTTATTACTCGCTTTCAATGGTTTTATAATCTCATTATCGATTTCAAGTTGAATTTTTTTACATTTTTTGTTAAAACAGATTAAAATTGAATGCTTGCCTTGGGTAAAATGAAGCAAAAACCCTCTATTGACAAGAACAGTCCATTTATTGTCCCTCACGCCTTCAAAAGCCTTATTACTCGCTTTCAATGGTTTTATAATCTCATTATCGATTTCAAGTTGAATTTTTTTACATTTTTTGTTAAAATATATTATAATTGAATGCTTGCCTTCGGTAAAATGAAGCTAAAACCCTCGATTAACAAGAACAGTCCATTTATTGTCGCTCATGACTTTAAAAGCCTTATTACTCACTTTAAATGGTTTTGTAATGTCATTATGGATTTCAAGTTGAATTTTTTACATTTTTTGTTAAAAAAGATTATAATTGAATGCTTACCTTGGGAAACGTGAAGCTAAAACTCTCTATTGACAAGAAAAGTCCATTTATTTTCGCTCATGCCTTCAAAAGCCTTATTACTCGCTTTCAATGGTTTTAGAATCTCATTATTGATTTTAAGTTGAATTTTTTTATATTTTTTGTTAAAACAAATTATAATTGAATGTTTACCTTGGGAAACGTTAAGCTAAAACCCTCTATTAACAGGAAAAGTCTATTTATTGTCGCTCATGCCTTCAAAAGCCTTATTACACGCTTTAAATGGTTTCCTAATCTCATTATTGATTTTAATTTGAATTTGTTTTCATTTCTTTTAAAATTGATTATAATTGAATGTTTACCTCGAGAAACGTGGGGCTAAAGCCCTCATTTGACATAAAAAGAGCATTTATAGTCACTCATGCCTTCAAAATCCTTATTACTCGCTTTTAATGGTTTTATAGTCTCATTATTGATTTTAAGTTGAATTTTTTAAAATTTTTAGTTGAAACAGATTAAAATTGAATATTTACCTCGAGAAACGTTAAGCTAAAACCCTCTATTAACAGGAAAAGTCTATTTATTATCGCTCATGCCTTCAAAAGCCTTATTACTCGCTTTAAACGATTTTATAATCTCATTATCGATTTCAAGTTAAATATTTTATATTTTTTGTTAAAACAAATTATAATTGAATGCTTACCTTGGGAAACGTGAAGCTAAAATCCTCAATTGACAAGAAAAGTCCATTTATTGTCGCTCATGCCTTCAAAAGCCTTATTACTCGCTTTAAATTGTTTTATAATCTCATTATTGATTTTAAGTTGAATTTTTTTATGTTTTTTGTTAAAACAGATTATAATTGAATGTTTACCTTGGGAAACGTTAAGCTAAAACGCTCTATTAATAAGAAAAGTCTATTTATTGTCGCTCATGCTTTTAAAAGTCTTATTACACGCTTTAAATGGTTTTCTAATCTCTTCATTGATTTTAAGTTGAATGATTTTACATTTTTATTTAAAGCAGATTATAATTGAATGTTTACATTGGGAAACGTTAAGCTAAAACCCTTTATTAATAGGAAAAGTCCATTTATTGTCTCTCATGCCTTCAAAAGCCTTATTACACGCTTTAAATGGTTTCCTAATCTCATTATTGATTTTAAGTTGAATTTGTTTTCATTTCTTTTAAAACTGATTATAATTGAATGTTTACCTCAAGAAACATGGGGCTAAAGCCCTCATTTGACATAAAAAGAGCATTTATAGTCACTCATGCCTTTCAAAATCCTTATTACTCGCTTTCAATGGTTTTAGAGTCTCATTATTGATTTCAAGTTGAACTTTTTTACATTTTTAGTTGAAACAGATTAAAATTGAATGTTTACCTCGGGAAACGTTAAGCTAAAACCCTCTATGGACAGGAAAAGTTTATTTATTGTCGTTCATGCCTTCAAAAGCCTTATTACTCGCTTTCAATGGTTTTCTAATCTAATTATCGATTTCAAGTTGAATTTTTTTACATTTTTTATTAAAACAGATTATAATTGAATGCTTGCCTTGGGTAAAATGAGGCTAAAACCCTTTATTGACAAGAACAGTCCATTTATTGTCGCTCATGCCTTCAAAAGCGTAATTACTCGCTTTAAATGGTTTTGTAATCTCATTATTGATTTGAAGTTGAATTTTTTACATTTTTGGTTAAAACAGATTATAATTGAATGCTTACCTTGGGAAACGTGAAGCTAAAACTCTCTATTGACAAGAAAAGTCCATTTATTGTCGCTCATGCCTTCAAAAGCCTTGTTACTTACTTTAAATGGCTTTATAATCACATTATTGATTTTAAGTAGAAATTTTTTACATTGTTGGTTAAAACAAATTATAATTGCTTGTTTACCTCGGGAAACATTAAGCTAAAACTCTCTATTAATAGAAAAAATCCATTTATTGTCGCTCATGCCTTCAAAAGCCATATTACTCGCTTTAAACGGTTTTATAATCTCATTATCGATTTCAAGTTAAATATTTTATATTTTTTGTTAAAACAGATTATAATTGAATGCTTACCTTGGGAAACGTGAAGCTAAAACTCTCAATTGATAAGAAAAGTCCATTTATTGTCGCTCATGCCTTCAAAAGCCTTATTACTCGCTTTAAATAGTTTTATAATCTCATTAATGATTTTAAGTTGAATTTTTTTATATTTTTTGTTAAAACAGATTATAATTGAATGTTTACCTTGGGAAACGTTAAGCGAAAACCCTCTATTAACAGGAAAAGTCTATTTATTATCGCACATGCCTTCAAAAGCCTTATTACACGCTTTAAATGGTTTCCTAATCTCTTTATTGATTTTAAGTTGAATGATTTTACATTTTTTTAAAACCGATTATAATTTAATGTTTACCTCGGGAAACGTGAGGTAAAGCCCTAATTTGGTATAAAAAGAGCATTTATAATCACTCACGCCTTCAAAATCCTTATTACTCGCTTTCAATGGTTTTATAGTTTCATTATTGATTTCAAGTTGAATTTTTTTAGATTTTTAGTTGAAGCAGATTAAAATTGAATGTTTACCTCAGAAAACGTTAAGCTAAAACCCCCTATTAACGGGAAAAGTCCATTTTTTTCACTCATGCCTTCAAAAGCCTTATTACTCGCTTTCAATGGTTTTATAATCTTATTATCGATTTTAAGTTGAATATATTTTACATTTTTTGTTAAAACAGATTATAATTGAATGCTTGCCTTGGGTAACATGAAGCTAAAACCCTCTATTGACAAGAAAACTCTATTTACTGTCGCTCATGCCTTCGAAAGCCTTATTACTCGCTTTAAATGGTTTTATAATCTCATTATTGATTTTAAGTTGAATTTTTTTACATTTTTTCTTAAAACAAAATATAATTGAATGTTTACCTCGGGAAACGTTAAGCTAAAACCCTCTATTAAAAGAAAAAGTCCATTTATTGTCGCTCATGCCTTCAAAAGCCTTATTACACGCTTTAAATGGTTTCCTAATCTCATTATTGATTTTAAGTTGAATTTGTTTTCATTTCTTTTAAAACTGATTATAATTGAATGTTTACCTGGAGAAATGTGGGGCTAAAGCCCTCATTTGACATAAAAAGAGCATTTATAGTCACTCATGCCTTCAAAATCCTTATTACTCGCGTTCAATGGTTTTATAATCTCATTATCGATTTCAAGTTGAATTTTTTTACATTTTTTGTTAAAACAGATTAAAATTGAATGCTTGCCTTGGGTAAAATGAAGCAAAAACCCTCTATTGACAAGAACAGTCCATTTATTGTCCCTCATGCCTTCAAAAGCCTTATTACTCGCTTTCAATGGTTTTATAATCTCATTATCAATTTCAAGTTGAATTTTTTTACATTTCTTGTTAAAACATATTATAATTGAATGCTTGCCTTGGGTAAAATGAAGCTAAAACCCTCTATTGACAAGAACAGTCCATTTATTACCGCTCATGCCTTTAAAAGCCTTATTACTCGCTTTAAATGGTTTTGTAATCTCATTATGGATTTCAAGTTGAATTTTTTACATTTTTTGTTAAGAAAGATTATAATTGAATGCTTACCTTGGGAAACGTGAAGCTAAAACTCTCTATTGACAATAAAAGTCTATTTATTGTCGCTCATGCCTTCAAAAGCCTTATTACTCGCTTTCAATGGTTTTAGAATCTCATTATTGATTTTAAGTTGAATTTTTTTATATTTTTTGATAAAACATATTATAATTGAATGTTTACCTTGGGAAACGTTACGCTAAAACCCTCTATTAACAGGAAAAGTCTATTTATTGTCGCTCATGCCTTCAAAAGCCCTATTACACGCTTTAAATGGTTTCCTAATCTCATTATTGATTTTAATTTCAATTTGTTTTCATTTCTTTTAAAACTGATTATAATTGAATGTTTACCTCGAGAAACGTGAGGCTAAAGCCCTCATTTGACATAAAAAGAGCATTTATAGTCACTCATGCCTTCAAAATCCTTATTACTCGCTTTCAATGGTTTTATAGTCTCATTATTGATTTTAAGTTGAATTTTTTTAAATTTTTAGTTGAAACAGATTAAAATTGAATGTTTACCTCGGGAAACGTTAAGCTAAAACCCTCTATTAACAGGAAAAGTCCATTTATTGTCGCTCATGCCTTCAAAAGCCTTATTACTCGCTTTAAATGGTTTTATAATCTCATTATCGATTTCAAGTTAAATTTTTTATATTTTTTGTTAAAATAAATTATAATTGAATGCTTGCCTTGGGTAAAATGAGGGTAAAACCCTTTATTGACAAGAACAGTCCATTTATTGTCGCTAATGCCTTCAAAAGCGTTATTACTCGCTTTAAATGGTTTTGTAATCTCATTATTGATTTCAAGTTGAATTGTTTACATTTTTTGTTAAAACAGATTATAATTGAATGCTTACCTTGGGAAACGTGAAGCTAAAATTCTCTATTGATAAGAAAAGTCCATTTATTGTCGCTCATGCCTTCAAAAGCCTTATTACTTACTTTAAATGGCTTTATAATCACATTATTGATTTTAAGTAGAAATTTTTTACATTGTTGGTTAAAACAAATTATAATTGATTGTTTACCTCGGGAAACATTAAGCTAAAACTCTCTATTAATAGAAAAAATCCATTTATTGTCGCTCATGCCTTCAAAAGCCATATTACTCGCTTTAAATGGTTTTATAATCTCATTATCGATTTTAAGTTGAATTTTTTTACATTTTTTGTTAAAACAAATTATAATTGAATGCTTACCTTGGGAAAAGTGAAGCGAAAACCCTGAATTGATAAGAAAAGTCCATTTATTGTCACTCATGCCTTCAAAAGCCTTATTACATGCTTTAAATGGTTTCCTAATCTCTGTATTGATTTTAAGTTGAATGATTTTACATTTTTTTAAAACCGATTATAATTGATTGTTTACCTCGAGAAACGTGGGGTAAAGCCCTCATTTGGTATAAAAAGAGCATTTATAATCACTCACGCCTTCAAAATCCTTATTACTCGCTTTCAATGGTTTTATAGTTTCATTATTGATTTCAAGTTGAATTTTTTTACAGTTTTAGTTGAAGTAGATTAAAATTGAATGTTTACCTCAGAAAACGTTAAGCTAAAACCCCCTATTAACAGGAAAAGTCCATTTATTTTCGCTCATGCCTTCAAGCCTTATTACTCGCTTTCAATGGTTTTATAATCTCATTATCGATTTCAAGTTGAATATTTTTACATTTTTTGTTAAAACATATTATAATTGAATGCTTGCCTTGGGTAACATGAAGCTAAAACCCTCTATTGACAAGAAAACTCCATTTACTGTCGCTCATGCCTTCGAAAGCCTTATTACTCGCTTTAAATGGTTTTATAATCTCATTATTGATTTTAAGTTGAATTTTTTTACATTTTTTCTTAAAACAGAATATAATTGAATGTTTACCTCGGGAAACGTTAAGCTAAAACCCTCTATTAATAGGAAAAGTCCGTTTCTTGTCGCTCATACCTTCAAAAGCCTTATTACACGCTTTAAATGGTTTCCTAATCTCATTATTGATTTTAAGTTGAATTTGTTTTCATTTCTTTTAAAACTGATTATAATTGAATGTTTACCTTGAGAAATGTAGGGCTAAAGCTCTCATTTGACATAAAAAGAGCATTTATAGTCACTCATGCCTTCAAAATCCTTAGTACTCGCTTTCAATGGTTTTATAGTCTCATTATTGATTTCAAGTTGAATTTTTTTACATTTTTAGCTAAAACAGATTAGGATTGAATGTTTACCTCGGGAAACGTTAAGCTAAAACCCTCTATTAACAGGAAAAGTCCATTTATTTTCGCTCATGCCTTCAAAAACCTTATTACTCGCTTTCAATGGTTTTATAATCTCATTATCGATTTCAAGTTGAATTTTTTTACATTTTTTGTTAAAACAGATTAAAATTGAATGCTTGCGTTGGGTAAAATAAAGCAAAAACCCTCTATTGACAAGAACAGTCCATTTATTATCCCTCACGCCTTCAAAAGCCTTATTACTCGCTTTCAATGGTTTTATAATCTCATTATCGATTTCAAGTTGAATTTTTTTACATTTTTTGTTAAAACATATTATAATTGAATGCTTGCCTTAGGTAAAATGAAGCTAAAACCCTCTATTGACAAGAACAATCCATTTATTGTCGCTCATGACTTTAAAAGCCTTATTACTCGCTTTAAATGGTTTTGTAATCTCATTATGGATTTCAAGTTGAATTTTTTACATTTTTTGTTAAAAAAGATTATAATTGAATGCTTACCTTGGGAAACGTGAAGCTAAAACTCTCTATTGACAAGAAAAGTCCATTTATTGTCGCTCATGCCTTCAAAAGCCTTATTATTCGCTTTCAATGGTTTTAGAATCTCATTATTGATTTTAAGTTGAATTTTTTTATATTTTTTGTTAAAATAGATTATAATTGAATGTTTACCTTGGGAAACGTTAAGCTAAAACCCTCTATTAACAGGAAAAGTCTATTTATTATCGCTCATGCCTTCAAAAGCCTTATTACACGCTTTAAATGGTTTCCTAATTTCATTATTGATTGTAATTTGAATTTGTTTTCATTTCTTTTAAAACTGATTATAATTGAATGTTTACCTCGGGAAACGTTAAGCTAAAACCCTCTATGAACAGGAAAAGTCCATTTATTGTCGCTCATGCTTTTAAAAGTCTTATTACACGCTTTAAATGGTTTTCTAATCTCTTCATTGATTTTAAGTTGAATTTTTTTCTATTTTTTGTTAAAACAGATTATAATTGAATGTTTACCTTGGGAAACGTTAAGCTAAAACGCTCTATGAATAGGAAAAGTCTATTTATTGTCGCTCATGCTTTTAAAAGTTGAATTTCACGCTTTAAATGGTTTTCTAATCTCTTCATTGATTTTAAGTTGAATGATTTTACATTTTTATTCAAAGCAAATTATAATTGAATGTTTATGTCGGGAAACGTTAAGCTAAAACCCTTTATTAATAGGAAAAGTCCATTTATTGTCTCTCATGCCTTCAAAAGCCTTATTACACACTTTAAATGGTTTCCTAATCTCATTATTGATTTTAAGCTGAATTTTTTTTCATTTCTTTTAAAACTGATTATAATTGAACGTTTACCTCGAGAAACGTGGGGCTAAAGCCGTCATTTGACATAAAAAGAGCATTTATAGTCACTCATGCCTTTCAAAATCCTTATTACTCACTTTCAATGGTTTTAGAGTCTCATTATTGATTTCAAGTTGAATTTTTTTACATTTTTAGTTGAAACAGATTAAAATTGAATGTTTACCTCGGGAAACGTTAAGCTAAAACCCTCTATGAACAGGAAAAGTCCATTTATTGTCGCTCATGCCTTCAAAAGCCTTATTACTCGCTTTCAATGGTTTTCTCATCTAATTATCGATTTCAAGTTGAATTTTTTTACATTTTTTATTAAAACAGATTATAATTGAATGCTTGCCTTGGGTAAAATGAGGCTAAAACCCTTTATTGACAAGAACAGTCCATTTATTGTCGCTCATGCCTTCAAAAGCGTTATTACTCGCTTTAAATGGTTTTGTAATCTCATTATTGATTTCAAGTTGAATTTTTTACATTTTTGGTTAAAACAGATTATAATTGAATGCTTACCTTGGGAAACGTGAAGCTAAAACTTTCTATTGACAAGAAAAGTCCATTTATTGTCGCTCATGCCTTCAAAAGCCTTATTACTTACTTTAAATGGCTTTATAATCACATTATTGATTTTAAGTAGAAATTTTTAACATTGTTGGTTAAAACAAATTATAATTGCTTGTTTACCTCGGGAAACATTAAGCTAAAACTCTCTATTAATAGAAAAAATCCATTTATTGTCGCTCATGCCTTCAAAAGCCCTATTACTCGCTTTAAATGGTTTTATAATCTCATTATCGATTTTAAGTTGAATATTTTTACATTTTTTGTTAAAACGAATTATATTTGAATGCTTACCTTGGGAAACGTGAAGCTAAAACCCTCAATTGATAAGAAAAGTCCATTTATTGTCGCTCATGCCTTCAAAAGCCTTATTACTCGCTTTAAATGGTTTTATAATTTCATTAATGATTTTAAGTTGAATTTTTTTATATTTTTTGTTAAAACAGATTATAATTGAATGTTTACCTGGGGAAACGTTAAGCGAAAACCCTCTATTAACAGGAAAAGTCTATTTATTATCGCACATGCCTTCAAAAGCCTTATTACACGCTTTAAATGGTTTCCTAATCTCTTTATTGATTTTAAGTTGAATGATTTTACATTTTCTTAAAACTGATTATAATTTAATGTTTACCTCGGGAAACGTGGGGTAAAGCCCTAATTTGGTATAAAAAGAGCATTTATAATCACTCACGCCTTCAAAATCCTTATTACTCGCTTTCAATGGTTTTATAGTTTCATTATTGATTTCAAGTTGAATTTTTTTACATTTTTAGTTGAAGCAGATTAAAATTGAATGTTTACCTCAGAAAACGTTTAGCTAAAACCCCCTATTAACGGGAAAAGTCCATTTATTTTCACTCATGCCTTCAAAAGCCTTATTACTCGCTTTCAATGGTTTTATAATCTCATTATCGATTTTAAGTTGAATATATTTTACATTTTTTGTTAAAACAGATTATAATTGAATGCTTGCCTTGGGTAACATGAAGCTAAAACCCTCTATTGACAAGAAAACTCTATTTACTGTCGCTCATGCCTTCGAAAGCCTTATTACTCGCTTTAAATGGTTTTATAATCTCATTATTGATTTTAAGTTCAATTTTTTTACATTTTTTCTTAAAACAGAATATAATTGAATGTTTACCTCGGGAAACGTTAAGCTAAAACCCTCTATTAAAAGAAAAAGTCCATTTCTTGTCGCTCATGCCTTCAAAAGCCTTATTACACGCATTAAATGGTTTCCTAATCTCATTATTGATTTTAAGTTGAATTTGTTTTCATTTCTTTTAAAACTGATTATAATTGAATGTTTACCTCGAGAAATGTGGGGCTAAAGCCCTCATTTGACATAAAAAGAGCATTTATAGTCACTCATGCCTTCAAAATCCTTATTACTCGCTTTCAATGGTTTTATAGTCTCATTATTGATTTCAGGTTGAATTTTTTTACATTTTTAGCTGAAACAGATTAGAATTGAATGTTTACCTCGGGAAACGTTAAGCTAAAACCCTCTATTAACAGAAAAAGTCGATTTATTGTCGCTCATGCCTTCAAAAGCCTTATTACTCGCTTTCAATGGTTTTATAATCTCATTATCGATTTCAAGTTGAATTTTTTTACATTTTTTGTTAAAACAGATTAAAATTAAATGCTTGCCTTGGGTAAAATGAAGCAAAAACCCTTTACTGACAAGAACAGTCCATTTATTGTCCCTCATGCCTTCAAAAGCCTTATTACTCACTTTCAATGGTTTTATAATCTCATTCTCGATTTCAAGTTGAATTTTTTTACATTTTTTGTTAAAACATAATATAGTTGAATGCTTGCCTTGGGTAAAATGAAGCCAAAACCCTCTATTGGCAAGAACAGTCCATTTATTGTCGCTCATGCGTTCAAAATCCTTATTACTCGCTTTCAATGGTTTTATAGTCTCATTATTGATTTTAAGTTGAATTTTTTTAAATTTTTAGTTGAAACAGATTAAAATTGAATATTTACCTCGGGAAACGTTAAGCTAAAACCCTCTATTAACAGGAAAAGTCCATTTATTGTCGCTCATGCCTTCAAAAGCCTTATTACTCGCTTTAAATGGTTTTATAATCTCATTATCGATTTCAAGTTAAATATTTTATATTTTTTGTTAAAACAAATTATAATTGAATGCTTACATTGGGAAACGTGAAGCTAAAATCCTCAATTGACAAGAAAAGTCCATTTATTGTCGCTCATGCCTTCAAAAGCCTTATTACTCGCTTTAAATTGTTTTATAATCTTATTATTGATTTTAAGTTGAATTTTTTTACATTTTCTGTTAAAACAGATTATAATTGAATGTTTACCTTGGGAATCGTTAAGCTAAAATGCTCTATTAATAGGAAAAGTCTATTTATTGTCGCTCATGCTTTTAAAAGTCTTATTACACGCTTTAAATGGTTTTCTAATCTCTTCATTGATTTTAAGTTGAATGATTTTACATTTTTATTTAAAGCAGATTATAATTGAATGTTTACGTCGGGAAACGTTAAGCTAAAACCCTTTATTAATAGGAAAAACCCATTTATTGTCTCTCATACCTTCAAAAGCCTTATTACACGCTTTAAATGGTTTCCTAATCTCATTATTGATTTTAAGTTTAATTTGTTTTCATTTCTTTTAAAACTGATTATAATTGAACGTTTACCTCGAGAAACGTGGGGCTAAAGCCGTCATTTGACATAAAAAGAGCATTTATAGTCACTCATGCCTTTCAAAATCCTTATTACTCACTTTCAATGGTTTTAGAGTATCATTATTGATTTCAAGTTGAATTTTTTTACATTTTTAGTTGAAACAGATTAAAATTGAATGTTTACCTCGGGAAACGTTAAGCTAAAACCCTCTATGAACAGGAAAAGTCCATTTATTGTCGCTCATGCCTTCAAAAGCCTTATTACTCGCTTTCAATGGTTTTCTAATCTCATTATCGATTTCAAGTTGAATTTTTTTTACATTTTTTATTAAAACAGATTATAATTGAATGCTTGCCTTGGGTAAAATAAGGCTAAAACCCTTTATTGACAAGAACAGTCCATTTATTGTCGCTCATGCCTTCAAAAGCGTTATTACTCGCTTTAAATGGTTTTGTAATCTCATTATTGATTTCAAGTTGAATTTTTTACATTTTTGGTTAAAACAGATTATAATTGAATGCTTACCTTGGGAAACGTGAAGCTAAAACTCTCTATTGACAAGAAAAGTCCATTTATTGTCGCTCATGCCTTCAAAAGCCTTATTACTTACTTTAAATGGCTTTATAATCACATTATTGATTTTAAGTAGAAATTTTTTACATTGTTGGTTAAAACAAATTATAATTGCTTGTTTACCTTGGGAAACATTAAGCTAAAACTCTCTATTAATAGAAAAAATCCATTTATTGTCGCTCATGCCTTCAAAAGCCTTATTACTCGCTTTAAATGGTTTTATAATCTCATTATCGATTTTAAGTTGAATTTTTTTACATTTTTTGTTAAAACAAATTATAATTGAATGCTTACATTGGGAAACGTGAAGCTAAAACCCTCAATTGATAAGAAAAATCTCATTTATTGTCGCACATGCCTTCAAAAGCCTTATTACACGCTTTAAATGGTTTCCTAATCTCTGTATTGATTTTAAGTTGAATGATTTTACATTTTTTTAAAACCGATTATAATTGAATGTTTACCTCGGGAAACGTGGGGTAAAGCCCTAATTTGGTATAAAAAGAGCATTTATAGTCACTCACGCCTTCAAAATCCTTATTACTCGCTTTCAATGGTTTTATAGTTTCATTATTGATTTCAAGTTGAATTTTTTTACATTTTTAGTTGAAGCAGATTAAAATTGAATGTTTACCTCAGAAAACGTTAAGCTAAAACCGCCTATTAACAGGAAAAGTCCATTTATTGTCGTTCATGCCTTCAAAAGCCTTATTACTCGCTTTCAATGGTTTTATAATCTCATTATCGATTTCAAGTTGAATTTTTTTACATTTTTTGTTCAAACAGATTAAAATTGAATGCTTGCCTTGGGTAAAATGAAGCAAAAACCCTTTACTGACAAGAACAGTCCATTTATTATCCCTAATGCATTCAAAAGCCTTATTACTCGCTTCCAATGGTTTTATAATCTCATTATCGATTTCAAGTTGAGTTTTTTTACATTTTTTGTTAAAACAGATTAAAATTGAATGCTTGCCTTGGGTAAAATGAAGCAAAAACCCTCTATTGACAAGAACAGTCCATTTATTGTCCCTCATGCCTTCAAAAGCCTTATTACTCACTTTCAATGGTTTTATAATCTCATTATCGATTTCAAGTTCAATTTTTTTACATTTTTTGTTAAAACATAATATAGTTGAATGCTTGCCTTGGGTAAAATGAAGCCAAAACCCTCTATTGACAAGAACAGTCCATTTATTGTCGCTCATGCCTTTAAAAGCCTTATTACTCGCTTTAAATGGTTTTGTAATCTCATTATTGATTTCAAGTTGAATTTTTTACATTTTTGGTTAAAACAGATTATAATTGAATGCTTACCTTGGGAAACGTGAAACTAAAACTCTCTATTGACAAGTCCATTTATTGTCGCTCATGCCTTCAAAAGCCTTATTACTTACTTTAAATGGCTTTATACTCACATTATTGATTTTAAGTAGAAAGTTTTTACATTGTTGGTTAAAACAAATTATAATTGATTATTTACCTCGGGAAACATTAAGCCAAAACTCTCTATTAATAGAAAAAATCCATTTATTGTCGCTCATGCCTTCAAAAGTCTTATTACTCGCTTTAAATGGTTTTATAATCTCATTATCGATTTTAAGTTGAATTTTTTTACATTTTTTGTTAAAACAAATTATAATTGAATGCTTACCTTGGGAAACGTGAAGCTAAAACCCTCAATTGATAAGAAAAGTCCATTTATTGTTGCTCATGCCTTCAAAAGCCTTATTACTCGCTTTAAATGGTTTTATAATCTCATTATTGATTTGAAGTTGAATTTTTTTATATTTTTTGTTAAAACAGATTATAATTGAATGTTTACCTTGGGAAACGTTAAGCGAAAACCATCTATTAACAGGAAAAGTCTCTTTATTGTCGCACATGCCTTCAAAAGCCTTATTACACGCTTTAAATGGTTTCCTAATCTCTTTATTGATTTTAAGTTGAATGATTTTACATTTTTCTAAAACCAATTATAATTGAATGTTTACCTCGGGAAACGTGGGGTAAAGCCCTAATTTGGTATAAAAAGAGCATTTATAATCACTCACGCCTTCAAAATCCTTATTACTCGCTTTCAATGGTTTTATAGTTTCATTATTGATTTCAAAATGAATTTTTTTACATTTTTAGTTGAAGCAGATTAAAATTGAATGTTTACCTCAGAAAACGTTAAGCTAAAACCGCCTATTAACAGGAAAAGTCCATTTATTGTCACTCATGCCTTCAAAAGCCTTATTACTCGCTTTCAATGGTTTTATAATCTCATTATCGATTTCAAGTTGAATATTTTTACATTTTTTGTTAAAACAGATTATAATTGAATGCTTGCCTTGGGTAAAATGAAGCAAAAACCCTCTATTGACAAGAATAGTCCATTTATTGTCCCTCATGCCTTCAAAAGCCTTATTACTCACTTTCAATGGTTTTATAATCTCATTATCCATTTCAAGTTGAATTTTTTTACATTTTTTGTTAAAACATAATATAGTTGAATGCTTGCCTTGGGTAAAATGAAGCCAAAACCCTCTATTGACAAGAACAGTCCATTTATTGTCGCTCATGCCTTTAAAAGCCTTATTACTCGCTTTAAATGGTTTTGTAATCTCATTATTGATTTCAAGTTGAATTTTTTACATTTTTGGTTAAAACAGATTATAATTGAATGCTTACCTTGGGAAACGTGAAGCTAAAACTCTCTATTGACAAGAAAAGTCCATTTATTGTCGCTCATGCTTTCAAAAGCCTTATTACTTACTTTAAATGGCTTTATAATCACATTATTGATTTTAAGTAGAAAGTTTTTACATTGTTGGTTAAAACAAATTATAATTGATTATTTACCTCGGGAAACATTAAGCTAAAACTCTATATTAATAGAAAAAATCCATTTATTGTCGCTCATGCCTTCAAAAGCCTTATTACTCGCTTTAAATGGTTTTATAATCTCATTATCGATTTTAAGTTGAATTTTTTTACATTTTTTGCTAAAACAAATTATAATTGAATGCTTACCTTGGGAAACGTGAAGCTAAAACCCTCAATTGATAAGAAAAGTCCATTTATTGTCGCTCATGCCTTCAAAAGCCTTATTACTCGCTTTAAATGGTTTTATAATCTCATTATTGATTTTAAGTTGAATTTTTTTATATTTTTTGTTAAAACAGATTATAATTGAATGTTTACCTTGGGAAACGTTAAGCGAAAACCCTCTATTAACAGGAAAAGTCTATTTATTGTCGCACATGCCTTCAAAAGCCTTATTACACGCTTCAAATGGTTTCCTAATCTCTTTATTGATTTTAAGTTGAATGATTTTACATTTTTTTAAAACCGATTATAATTGAATGTTTACCTCGGGAAACGTGGGGTGAAGCCCTAATGTGGTATAAAAAGAGCATTTATAGTCACTCAAGCCTTCAAAATCCTTATTACTCGCTTTCAATGGTTTTATAGTTTCATTATTGATTTCAAGTTGAATTTTTTTACATTTTTAGTTAAAGCAGATTAAAATTGAATGTTTACCTCAGAAAACGTTAAGCAAAAACCGCCTATTAACAGGAAAAGTCCATTTATTGTCGCTCATGCCTTCAAAAGCCTTATTACTCACTTTCAATAGTTTTATAATCTCATTATCGATTTCAAGTTGAATATTTTTATATTTTTTGTTAAAACAGATTATAATTGAATGCTTGCATTGGGTAACATGAAGCTAAAACTCTCTATTGACAAGAAAAGTCCATTTACTGTCGCTCATGCCTTCGAAAGCCTTATTACTTGCTTTAAATGGTTTTATAATCTCATTATTGATTTTAAGTTGAATTTTTTTACATTTTTTCTTAAAACAGAATATAATTGAATGTTTACCTCGGGAAACGTTAAGCTAAAACCCTCTATTAATAGGAAAAGTCCATTTCTTGTCGCTCATGCCTTCAAAAGCCTTATTACACGCTTTAAATGGTTTCCTAATCTCATTATTGATTTTAAATTGAATTTGTTTTCATTTCTTTTAAAACTGATTATAATTGAATGTTTACCTCGAGAAATGTGGGGCTAAAGCCCTCATTTGACATAAAAAGAGCATTTATAGTCACTCATGCCTTCAAAATCCTTATTACTCGCTTTCAATGGTTTTATAGTCTCATTATTGATTTCAGGTTGAATTTTTTTACATTTTTAGCTGAAACAGATTAGAATTGAATATTTACCTCGGGAAACGTTAAGCTAAAACCCTCTATTAACAGGAAAAGTCCATTTATTGTCGCTCATGCCTTCAAAAGCCTTATTACTCGCTTTCAATGGTTTTATAATCTCATTATCGATTTCAAGTTGAATTTTTTTACATTTTTTGTTAAAACAGATTAAAATTAAATGCTTGCCTTGGGTAAAATGAAGCAAAAACCCTTTACTGACAAGAACAGTCCATTTATTGTCCCTCATGCCTTCAAAAGCCTCGTTACTCGCTTTCAATGGTTTTATAATCTCATTATCGATTTCAAGTTGAATTTTTTTACATTTTTTGTTAAAACAGATTAAAATTGACTGCTTGCCTTGGGTAAAATGAAGCAAAAACCCTCTATTGACAAGAACAGTCCATTTATTGTCCCTCATGCCTTCAAAAGCCTTATTACTCACTTTCAATGATTTTATAATCTCATTATCGATTTCAAGTTGAATTTTTTTACATTTTTTGTTAAAACATAATATAGATGAATGCTTGCCTTGGGTAAAATGAAGCCAAAACCCTCTATTGACAAGAACAGTCCATTTATTGTCGCTCATGCCTTCAAAATCCTTATTACTCGCTTTCAATGGTTTTATAGTCTCATTATTGATTTTAAGTTGAATTTTTTAAAATTTTTAGTTGAAACAGATTAAAATTGAATATTTACCTCGGCAAACGTTAAGCTAAAGCCCTCTATTAACAGGAAAAGTCCATTTATTGTCGCTCATGCCTTCAAAAGCCTTATTACTCGCTTTAAATGGTTTTATAATCTCATTATCGATTTCAAGTTAAATATTTTATATTTTTTGTTAAAACAAATTATAATTGAATGCTTACCTTGGGAAACGTGAAGCTAAAATCCTCAATTGACAAGAAAAGTCCATTTATTGTCGCTCATGCCTTCAAAAGCCTTATTACTCGCTTTAAATTGTTTTATAATCTTATTATTGATTTTAAGTTGAATTTTTTTACATTTTTTGTTAAAACAGATTATAATTGAATGTTTACCTTGGGAAACGTTAAGCTAAAATGCTCTATTAATAGGAAAAGTCTATTTATTGTCGCTCATGCTTTTAAAAGTCTTATTACACGCTTTAAATGGTTTTCAAATCTCTTCATTGATTTTAAGTTGAATGATTTTACATTTTTATTTAAAGTAGATTATAATTGAATGTTTACGTCGGGAAACGTTAAGCTAAAACCCTTTATTAATAGGAAAAACCCATTTATTGTCTCTCATGCCTTCAAAAGCCTTATTACACGCTTTAAATGGTTTCCTAATCTCATTATTGATTTTAAGTTTAATTTGTTTTCATTTCTTTTAAAACTGATTATAATTGAACGTTTACCTCGAGAAACGTGGGGCTAAAGCCGTCATTTGACATAAAAAGAGCATTTATAGTCACTCATGCCTTTCAAAATCCTTATTACTCACTTTCATTGGTTTTAGAGTATCATTATTGATTTCAAGTTGAATTTTTTTACATTTTTAGTTGAAACAGATTAAAATTGAATGTTTACCTCGGGAAACGTTAAGCTAAAACCCTCTATGAACAGGAAAAGTCCATTTATTGTCGCTCATGCCTTCAAAAGCCTTATTACTCCCTTTCAATGGTTTTCTAATCTCATTATCGATTTCAAGTTGAATTTTTTTACATTTTTATTAAAACAGATTATAATTGAATGCTTGCCTTGGGTAAAATAAGGCTAAAACCCTTTATTGACAAGAACAGTCCATTTATTGTCGCTCATGCTTTCAAAAGCGTTATTACTCGCTTTAAATGGTTTTGTAATCTCATTATTGATTTCAAGTTGAATTTTTTACATTTTTGGTTAAAACAGATTATAATTGAATGCTTACCTTGGGAAACGTGAAGCTAAAACTCTCTATTGACAAGAAAAGTCCATTTATTGTCGCTCATGCCTTCAAAAGCCTTATTACTTACTTTAAATGGCTTTATAATCACATTATTGATTTTAAGTAGAAATTTTTTACATTGTTGGTTAAAACAAATTATAATTGCTTGTTTACCTTGGGAAACATTAAGTTAAAACTCTCTATTAATAGAAAAAATCCATTTATTGTCGCTCATGCCTTCAAAAGCCTTATTACTCGCTTTAAATGGTTTTATAATCTCATTATCGATTTTAAGTTGAATTTTTTTACATTTTTTGTTAAAACAAATTATAATTGAATGCTTACCTTGGGAAACGTGAAGCTAAAACCCTCAATTGATAAGAAAAATCTCATTTATTGTCGCACATGCCTTCAAAAGCCTTATTACACGCTTTAAATGGTTTCCTAATCTCTGTATTGATTTTAAGTTGAATGATTTTACATTTTTTTAAAACCGATTATAATTGAATGTTTACCTCGGGAAACGTGGGGTAAAGCCCTAATTTGGTATAAAAAGAGCATTTATAGTCACTCACGCCTTCAAAATCCTTATTACTCGCTTTCAACTGTTTTATAGTTTCATTATTGATTTCTAGTTGAATTTTTTTACATTTTTAGTTGAAACAGATTAAAATTGAATGTTTACCTCAGAAAACGTTAAGCTAAAACCGCCTATTAACAGGAAAAGTCCATTTATTGTCGTTCATGCCTTTAAAAGCCTTATTACTCGCTTTCAATGGTTTTATAATCTCATTATCGATTTCAAGTTGAATTTTTTTACATTTTTTGTTAAAACAGATTAAAATTGAATGCTTGCCTTGGGTAAAATGAAGCAAAAACCCTTTACTAACAAGAACAGTCCATTTATTGTCCCTAATGCCTTCCAAAGCCTTATTACTCGCTTCCAATGGTTTTATAATCTCATTATCGATTTCAAGTTGAATTTTTTTACATTTTTTTTAAAACAGATTAAAATTGAATGCTTGCCTTGAGTAAAATGAAGCAAAAACCCTCTATTGACAAGAACAGTCCATTTATTGTCCTTCATGCCTTCAAAAGCCTTATTACTCACTTTCAATGGTTTTAGAATCTCATTATCCATTTCAAGTTGAATTTTTTTACATTTTTTGTTAAAACATAATATAGTTGAATGCTTGCCTTGGGTAAAATGAAGCCAAAACCCTCTATTGACAAGAACAGTCCATTTATTGTCGCTCATGCCTTTAAAAGCCTTATTACTCGCTTTAAATGGTTTTGTAATCTCATTATTGATTTCAAGTTGAATTTTTTACATTTTTGGTTAAAACAGATTATAATTGAATGCTTACCTTGGGAAACGTGAAGCTAAAACTCTCTATTGACAAGAAAAGTCCATTTATTGTCGCTCATGCCTTCAAAAGCATTATTACTTACTTTAAATGGCTTTATAATCACATTATTGATTTTAAGTAGAAAGTTTTTACATTGTTGGTTAAAACAAATTATAATTGATTATTTACCTCGGGAAACATTAAGCCAAAACTCTCTATTAATAGAAAAAATCCATTTATTGTCGCTCATGCCTTCAAAAGCCTTATTACTCGCTTTAAATGGTTTTATAATCTCATTATCGATTTTAAGTTGAATTTTTTTACATTTTTTGCTAAAACAAATTATAATTGAATGCTTACCTTGGGAAACGTGAAGCTAAAACCCTCAATTGATAAGAAAAGTCCATTTATTGTCGCTCATGCCTTCAAAAGCCTTATTACTCGCTTTAAATGGTTTTATAATCTCATTATTGATTTTAAGTTGAATTTTTTTATATTTTTTGTTAAAACAGATTATAATTGAATGTTTACCTTGGGAAACGTTAAGCGAAAACCATCTATTAACAGGAAAAGTCTATTTATTGTCGCACATGCCTTCAAAAGCCTTATTACACGCTTTAAATGGTTTCCTAATCTCTTTATTGATTTTAAGTTGAATGATTTTACATTTTTCTAAAACCGATTATAATTGAATTTTTACCTCGGGAAACGTGGGGTAAAGGCCTAATTTGGTATAAAAAGAGCATTTATAATCACTCACGCCTTCAAAATCCTTATTACTCGCTTTCAATGGTTTTATAGTTTCATTATTGATTTCAAAATGAATTTTTTTACATTTTTAGTTGAAGCAGATTAAAATTGAATGTTTACCTCAGAAAACGTTAAGCTAAAACCGCCTATTAACAGGAAAAGTCCATTTATTGTCGCTCATGCCTTCAAAAGCCTTATTACTCGCTTTCAATGGTTTTATAATCTCATTATCGATTTCAAGTTGAATATTTTTACATTTTTTGTTAAAACAGATTATGATTGAATGCTTGCCTTGGGTAACATGAAGCTAAAACCCTCTATTGACAAGAAAACTCCATTTACTGTCGCTCATGCCTTCGAAAGCCTTATTACTCGCTTTAAAAGGTTTTATAATCTCATTATTGATTTTAAGTTAAATTTTTTTACATTTTTTCTTAAAACAGAATATAATTGAATGTTTACCTCGGGAAACGTTAAGCTAAAACCCTCTATCAATAGGAAAAGTCCATTTTTTTTCGCTCATGCCTTCAAAAGCCTTATTACACGCTTTAAATGGTTTCCTAATCTCATTATTGATTTTAAGTTGAATTTGTTTTCATTTCTTTTAAAACTGATTATAATTGAATGTTTACCTCGAGAAATGTGGGGCTAAAGCCCTCATTTGACATAAAAAGAGCATTTATAGTCACTCATGCCTTCAAAATCCTTATTACTCGCTTTCAATGGTTTTATAGTCTCATTATTGATTTCAAGTTGAATTTTTTTACATTTTTAGCTGAAACAGATTAGAATTGAATGTTTACCTTGGGAAACATTAAGCTAAAACCCTCTATTAACAGGAAAAGTCCATTTATTGTCGCTCATGCCTTCAAAAGCCTTATTACTCGCTTTCAATAGTTTTATAATCTCATTATCGATTTCAAGTTGAATTTTTTTACATTTTTTGTTAAAACAGATTAAAATTGAATGCTTGCCTTGGGTAAAATGAAGCAAAAACCCTTTACTAACAAGAACAGTCCATTTATTGTCCCTAATGCCTTCCAAAGCCTTATTACTCGCTTCCAATGGTTTTATAATCTCATTATCGATTTCAAGTTGAATTTTTTTACATTTTTTGTTAAAACAGATTAAAATTGAATGCTTGCCTTGAGTAAAATGAAGCAAAAACCCTCTATTGACAAGAACAGTCCATTTATTGTTCCTCATGCCTTCAAAAGCCTTATTACTCACTTTCAATGGTTTTATAATCTCATTATCCATTTCAAGTTGAATTTTTTTACATTTTTTGTTAAAACATAATATAGTTGAATGCTTGCCTTGGGTAAAATGAAGCCAAAACCCTCTATTGACAAGAACAGTCCATTTATTGTCGCTCATGCCTTTAAAAGCCTTATTACTCGCTTTAAATGGTTTTGTAATCTCATTATTGATTTCAAGTTGAATTTTTTACATTTTTGGTTAAAACAGATTATAATTGAATGCTTACCTTGGGAAACGTGAAGCTAAAACTCTCTATTGACAAGAAAAGTCCATTTATTGTCGCTCATGCCTTCAAAAGCATTATTACTTACTTTAAATGGCTTTATAATCACATTATTGATTTTAAGTAGAAAGTTTTTACATTGTTGGTTAAAACAAATTATAATTGATTATTTACCTCGGGAAACATTAAGCCAAAACTCTCTATTAATAGAAAAAATCCATTTATTGTCGCTCATGCCTTCAAAAGCCTTATTACTCGCTTTAAATGGTTTTATAATCTCATTATCGATTTTAAGTTGAATTTTTTTACATTTTTTGTTAAAACAAATTATAATTGAATGCTTACCTTGGGAAACGTGAAGCTAAAACCCTCAATTGATAATAAAAGTCCATTTATTGTCGCTCATGCCTTCAAAAGCCTTATTACTCGCTTTAAATGGTTTTATAATCTCATTATTGATTTTAAGTTGAATTTTTTTATATTTTTTGTTAAAACAGATTATAATTGAATGTTTACCTTGGGAAACGTTAAGCGAAAACCATCTATTAACAGGAAAAGTCCATTTATTGTCGCACATGCCTTCAAAAGCCTTATTACACGCTTTAAATGGTTTCCTAATCTCTTTATTGATTTTAAGTTGAATGATTTTACATTTTTCTAAAACCGATTATAATTGAATGTTTACCTCGGGAAACGTGGGGTAAAGGCCTCATTTGGTATAAAAAGAGCTTTTATAATCACTCACGCCTTCAAAATCCTTATTACTCGCTTTCAATGGTTTTATAGTTTCATTATTGATTTCAAAATGAATTTTTTTACATTTTTAGTTGAAGCAGATTAAAATTGAATGTTTACCTCAGAAAACGTTAAGCTAAAACCGCCTATTAACAGGAAAAGTCCATTTATTGTCGCTCATGCCTTCAAAAGCCTTATTACTCGCTTTCAATGGTTTTATAATCTCATTATCGATTTCAAGTTGAATATTTTTACATTTTTTGTTAAAACAGATTATGATTGAATGCTTGCCTTGGGTAACATGAAGCTAAAACCCTCTATTGACAAGAAAACACCATTTACTGTCGCTCATGCCTTCGAAAGCCTTATTACTCGCTTTAAAAGGTTTTATAATCTCATTATTGATTTTAAGTTAAATTTTTTTACATTTTTTCTTAAAACAGAATATAATTGAATGTTTACCTCGGGAAACGTTAAGCTAAAACCCTCTATTAATAGGAAAAGTCCATTTTTTTTCGCTCATGCCTTCAAAAGCCTTATTACACGCTTTAAATGGTTTCCTAATCTCATTATTGATTTTAAGTTGAATTTGTTTTCATTTCTTTTAAAACTGATTATAATTGAATGTTTACCTCGAGAAATGTGGGGCTAAAGCCCTCATTTGACATAAAAAGAGCATTTATAGTCACTCATGCCTTCAAAATCCTTATTACTCGCTTTCAATGGTTTTATAGTCTCATTATTGATTTCAGGTTGAATTTTTTTACATTTTTAGCTGAAACAGATTAGAATTGAATGTTTACCTCGGGAAACGTTAAGCTAAAACCCTCTATTAACAGGAAAAGACCATTTATTGTCGCTCATGCCTTCAAAAGCCTTATTACTCGCTTTCAATGGTTTTATAATCTCATTATCGATTTCAAGTTGAATATTTTTACATTTTTTGTTAAAACAGATTATGATTGAATGCTTGCCTTGGGTAACATGAAGCTAAAACCCTCTATTGACAAGAAAACTCCATTTACTGTCGCTCATGCCTTCGAAAGCCTTATTACTCGCTTTAAATGGTTTTATAATCTCATTATTGATTTTAAGTTAAATTTTTTTACATTTTTTCTTAAAACAGAATATAATTGAATGTTTACCTCGGGAAACGTTAAGCTAAAACCCTCTATTAATAGGAAAAGTCCATTTCTTGTCGCTCATGCCTTCAAAAGCCTTATTACACGCTTTAAATGGTTTCCTAATCTCATTATTGATTTTAAGTTGAATTTGTTTTCATTTCTTTTAAAACTGATTATAATTGAATGTTTACCTCGAGAAATGTGGGGCTAAAGCCCTCATTTGACATAAAAAGAGCATTTATAGTCACTCATGCCTTCAAAATCCTTATTACTCGCTTTCAATGGTTTTATATTTTCATTATTGATTTCAGGTTGAATTTTTTTACATTTTTAGCTGAAACAGATTAGAATTGAATGTTTACCTTGGGAAACATTAAGCTAAAACCCTCTATTAACAGGAAAGTCCATTTATTGTCGCTCATGCCTTCAAAAGCCTTATTACTCGCTTTCAATGGTTTTATAATCTCATTATCGATTTCAAGTTGAATTTTTTTACATTTTTTGTTAAAACAGATTAAAATTGAATGCTTGCCTTGGGTAAAATGAAGCAAAAACTCTTTACTGACAAGAACAGTCCATTTATTGTCCCTCATGCCTTCGAAAGCCTTATTACTCGCTTTCAATGGTTTTATAATCTCATTATCGATTTCAAGTTGAATTTTTTTACATTTTTTGTTCAAACAGATTAAAATTGAATGCTTGCCTTGGGTAAAATGAAGCAAAAACCCTCTATTGACAAGAACAGTCCATTTATTGTCCCTCATGCCTTCAAAAGCCTTATTACTCACTTTCAATGGTTTTATAATCTCATTATCGATTTCAAGTTGAATTTTTTTACATTTTTTGTTAAAACATAATATAGTTGAATGCTTGCCTTGGGTAAAATGAAGCAAAAACCCTCTATTGACAAGAACAGTCCATTTATTGTCGCTCATGCCTTTAAAAGTCTTATTACTCGCTTTAAATGGTTTTGTAATCTCATTATTGATTTCAAGTTGAATTTTTTATATTTTTGGTTAAAACAGATTATAATTGCATGCTTACCTTGGGAAACGTGAAGCTAAAACTCTCTATTGACAAGAAAAGTCCATTTATTGTCGCTCATGCTTTCAAAAGCCTTATTACTTACTTTAAATGGCTTTATAATCACATTATTGATTTTAAGTAGAAAGTTTTTACATTGTTGGTTAAAACAAATTATAATTGATTATTTACCTCAGGAAACATTAAGCTAAAACTCTATATTAATAGAAAAAATCCATTTATTGTCGCTCATGCCTTCAAAAGCCTTATTACTCGCTTTAAATGGTTTTATAATCTCATTATCGATTTTAAGTTGAATTTTTTTACATTTTTTGCTAAAAAAAATTATAATTGAATGCTTACCTTGGGAAACGTGAAGCTAAAACCCTCAATTGATAAGAAAAGTCCATTTATTGTCGCTCATGCCTTCAAAAGCCTTATTACTCGCTTTAAATGGTTTTATAATCTCATTATTGATTTTAAGTTGAATTTTTTTATATTTTTTGTTAAAACAGATTATAATTGAATGTTTACCTTGGGAAACGTTAAGCGAAAACCCTCTATTAACAGGAAAAGTCTATTTATTGTCGCACATGCCTTCAAAAGCCTTATTACACGCTTTAAATGGTTTCCTAATCTCTTTATTGATTTTAAGTTGAATGATTTTACATTTTTTTAAAACCGATTATAATTGAATGTTTACCTCGTGAAACGTGGGGTGAAGCCCTAATGTGGTATAAAAAGAGCATTTATAGTCTCTCAAGCCTTCAAAATCCTTATTACTCGCTTTCAATGGTTTTATAGTTTCATTATTGATTTCAAGTTGAATTTTTTTACATTTTTAGTTGAAGCAGATTAAAATTGAATGTTTACCTCAGAAAACGTTAAGCAAAAACCGCCTATTAACAGGAAAAGTCCATTTATTGTCGCTCATGCCTTCAAAAGCCTTATTACTCGCTTTCAATAGTTTTATAATCTCATTATCGATTTCAAGTTGAATATTTTTATATTTTTTGTTAAAACAGATTATAATTGAATGCTTGCCTTGGGTAACATGAAGCTAAAACTCTCTATTGACAAGAAAAGTCCATTTACTGTAGCTCATGCCTTCGAAAGCCTTATTACTTGCTTTAAATGGTTTTATAATCTCATTATTGATTTTAAGTTGAATTTTTTTACATTTTTTCTTAAAACAGAATATAATTGAATGTTTACCTCGGGAAACGTTAAGCTAAAACCCTCTATTAATAGGAAAAGTCCATTTCTTGTCGCTCATGCCTTCAAAAGCCTTATTACACGCTTTAAATGGTTTCCTAATCTCATTATTGATTTTAAGTTGAATTTGTTTTCATTTCTTTTAAAACTGATTATAATTGAATGTTTACCTCGAGAAATGTGGGGCTAAAGCCCTCATTTGACATAAAAAGAGCATTTATAGTCACTCATGCCTTCAAAATCCTTATTACTCGCTTTCCATGGTTTTATAGTCTCATTATTGATTTCAGGTTGAATTTTTTTACATTTTTAGCTGAAACAGATTAGAATTGAATGTTTACCTCGGGAAACGTTAAGCTAAAACCCTCTATTAACAGGAAAAGACCATTTATTGTTGCTCATGCCTTCAAAAGCCTTATTACTAGCTTTCAATGGTTTTATAATCTCATTATCGATTTCAAGTTGAATTTTTTTACATTTTTTGTTAAAACAGATTAAAATTGAATGCTTGCCTTGGGTAAAATGAAGCAAAAACCCTTTACTGACAAGAACAGTCCATTTATTGTCCCTAATGCCTTCAAAAGCCTTATTACTCGCTTCCAATGGTTTTATAATCTCATTATCGATTTCAAGTTGAATTTTTTTACATTTTTTGTTAAAACAGATTAAAATTGAATGCTTGCCTTGGGTAAAATGAAGCAAAAACCCTCTATTGACAAGAACAGTCCATTTATTGTCCCTCATGCCTTCAAAAGCCTTATTACTCACTTTCAATGGTTTTATAATCTCATTATCCATTTCAAGTTGAATCTTTTTACATTTTTTGTTAAAACATAATATAGTTGAATGCTTGCCTTGGGTAAAATGAAGCCAAAACCCTCTATTGACAAGAACAGTCCATTTATTGTCGCTCATGCCTTTAAAAGCCTTATTACTCGCTTTAAATGGTTTTGTAATCTCATTATTGATTTCAAGTTGAATTTTTTACATTTTTGGTTAAAACAGATTATAATTGAATGCTTACCTTGGGAAACGTGAAGCTAAAACTCTCTATTGACAAGAAAAGTCCATTTATTGTCGCTCATGCCTTCAAAAGCCTTATTACTTACTTTAAATGGCTTTATAATCACATTATTGATTTTAAGTAGAAAGTTTTTACATTGTTGGTTAAAACAAATTATAATTGATTATTTACCTCGGGAAACATTAAGCCAAAACTCTCTATTAATATAAAAAATCCATTTATTGTCGCTCATGCCTTCAAAAGCCTTATTACTCGCTTTAAATGGTTTTATAATCTCATTATCGATTTTAAGTTGAATTTTTTTACATTTTTTGTTAAAACAAAATATAATTGAATGCTTACCTTGGGAAACGTGAAGCTAAAACCCTCTATTAACAGGAAAAGTCTATTTATTGTCGCACATGCCTTCAAAAGCCTTATTACACGCTTTAAATGGTTTCCTAATCTCTTTATTGATTTTAAGTTGAATGATTTTACATTTTTTTAAAACCGATTATAATTGAATGTTTACCTCGGGAAACGTGGGGTGAAGCCCTAATGTGGTATAAAAAGAGCATTTATAGTCACTCAAGCCTTCAAAATCCTTATTACTCGCTTTCAATGGTTTTATAGTTTCATTATTGATTTCAAGTTGAATTTTTTTACATTTTTAGTTGAAGCAGATTAAAATTGAATGTTTACCTCAGAAAACGTTAAGCAAAAACCGCCTATTAACAGGAAAAGTCCATTTATTGTCGCTCATGCCTTCAAAAGCCTTATTACTCGCTTTCAATAGTTTTATAATCTCATTATCGATTTCAAGTTGAATATTTTTATATTTTTTGTTAAAACAGATTATAATTGAATGCTTGCCTTGGGTAACATGAATCTAAAACTCTCTATTGATAAGAAAAGTCCATTTACTGTAGCTCATGCCTTCGAAAGCCTTATTACTTGCTTTAAATGGTTTTATAATCTCATTATTGATTTTAAGTTGAATTTTTTTACATTTTTTCTTAAAACAGAATATAATTGAATGTTTACCTCGGGAAACGTTAAGCTAAAACCCTCTATTAATAGGAAAAGTCCATTTCTTGTCGCTCATGCCTTCAAAAGCCTTATTACACGCTTTAAATGGTTTCCTAATCTCATTATTGATTTTAAGTTGAATTTGTTTTCATTTCTTTTAAAACTGATTATAATTGAATGTTTACCTCGAGAAATGTGGGGCTAAAGCCCTCATTTGACATAAAAAGAGCATTTATAGTCACTCATGCCTTCAAAATCCTTATTACTCGCTTTTAATGGTTTTATATTTTCATTATTGATTACAGGTTGAATTTTTTTACATTTTTAGCTAAAACAGATTAGAATTGAATGTTTACCTTGGGAAACATTAAGCTAAAACCCTCTATTAACAGGAAAGTCCATTTATTGTCGCTCATGCCTTCAAAAGCCTTATTACTCGCTTTCAATGGTTTTATAATCTCATTATCGATTTCAAGTTGAATTTTTTTACATTTTTTGTTAAAACAAATTAAAATTGAATGCTTGCCTTGGGTAAAATGAAGCAAAAACTCTTTACTGACAAGAACAGTCCATTTATTGTCCCTCATGCCTTCGAAAGCCTTATTACTCGCTTTCAATGGTTTTATAATCTCATTATCGATTTCAAGTTGAATTTTTTTACATTTTTTGTTCAAACAGATTAAAATTGAATGCTTGCCTTGGGTAAAATGAAGCAAAAACCCTCTATTGACAAGAACAGTCCATTTATTGTCCCTCATGCCTTCAAAAGCCTTATTACTCACTTTCAATGGTTTTATAATCTCATTATCGATTTCAAGTTGAATTTTTTTACATTTTTTGTTAAAACATAATATAGTTGAATGCTTGCCTTGGGAAACGTGAAGCTCAAACTCTCTATTGACAAGAAAAGTCCATTTATTGTCGCTCATGCTTTCAAAAGCCTTATTACTTACTTTAAATGGCTTTATAATCACATTATTGATTTTAAGTAGAAAGTCTTTACATTGTTGGTTAAAACAAATTATAATTGATTATTTACCTCGGGAAACATTAAGCTAAAACTCTATATTAATATAAAAAATCCATTTATTGTCGCTCATGCCTTCAAAAGCCTTATTACTCGCTTTCAATGGTTTTATAATCTCATTATCGATTTCAAGTTGAATTTTTTTACATTTTTTGTTAAAACAGATTAAAATTGAATGCTTGCCTTGGGTAAAATGAAGCAAAAACTCTTTACTGACAAGAACAGTCCATTTATTGTCCCTCATGCCTTCGAAAGCCTTATTACTCGCTTTCAATGGTTTTATAATCTCATTATCGATTTCAAGTTGAATTTTTTTACATTTTTTGTTCAAACAGATTAAAATTGAATGCTTGCCTTGGGTAAAATGAAGCAAAAACCCTCTATTGACAAGAACAGTCCATTTATTGTCCCTCATGCCTTCAAAAGCCTTATTACTCACTTTCAATGGTTTTATAATCTCATTATCGATTTCAAGTTGAATTTTTTTACATTTTTTGTTAAAACATAATATAGTTGAATGCTTGCCTTGGGCAAAATGAAGCAAAAACCCTCTATTGACAAGAACAGTCCATTTATTGTCGCTCATGCCTTTAAAAGCCTTATTACTCGCTTTAAATGGTTTTGTAATCTCATTATTGATTTCAAGTTGAATTTTTTACATTTTTGGTTAAAACAGATTATAATTGAATGCTTACCTTGGGAAACGTGAAGCTAAAACTCTCTATTGACAAGAAAAGTCCATTTATTGTCGCTCATGCTTTCAAAAGCCTTATTACTTACTTTAAATGGCTTTATAATCACATTATTGATTTTAAGTAGAAAGTCTTTACATTGTTGGTTAAAACAAATTATAATTGATTATTTACCTCGGGAAACATTAAGCTAAAACTCTATATTAATATAAAAAATCCATTTATTGTCGCTCATGCCTTCAAAAGCCTTATTACTCGCTTTAAATGGTTTTATAATCTCATTATCGATTTTAAGTTGAATTTTTTTACATTTTTTGCTAAAACAAATTATAATTGAATGCTTACCTTGGGAAACGTGAAGCTAAAACCCTCAATTGATAAGAAAAGTCCATTTATTGTCGCTCATGCCTTCAAAAGCCTTATTACTCGCTTTAAATGGTTTTATAATCTAATTATTGATTTTAAGTTGAATTTTTTTACATTTTTTGTTAAAACAGATTATAATTGAATGTTTACCTTGGGAAACGTTAAGCGAAAACCCTCTATTAACAGGAAAAGTCTATTTATTGTCGCACATGCCTTCAAAAGCCTTATTACACGCTTTAAATGGTTTCCTCATCTCTTTATTGATTTTCAGTTGAATGATTTTACATTTTTTTAAAACCGATTATAATTGAATGTTTACCTCGGGAAACGTGGGGTGAAGCCCTAATGTGGTATAAAAAGAGCATTTATAGTCACTCAAGCCTTCAAAATCCTTATTACTCGCTTTCAATGGTTTTATAGTTTCATTATTGATTTCAAGTTGAATTTTTTTACATTTTTAGTTGAAGCAGATTAAAATTGAATGTTTACCTCAGAAAACGTTAAGCAAAAACCGCCTATTAACAAGAAAAGTCCATTTATTGTCGCTCATGCCTTCAAAAACCTTATTACTCGCTTTCAATAGTTTTATAATCTCATTATCGATTTCAAGTTGAATATTTTTATATTTTTTGTTAAAACAGATTATAATTGAATGCTTGCCTTGGGTAACATGAATCTAAAACTCTCTATTGATAAGAAAAGTCCATTTACTGTCGCTCATGCCTTCGAAAGCCTTATTACTTGCTTTAAATGGTTTTATAATCTCATTATTGATTTTAAGTTGAATTTTTTTACATTTTTTCTTAAAACAGAATATAATTGAATGTTTACCTCGGGAAACGTTAAGCTAAAACCCTCTATTAATAGGAAAAGTCCATTTCTTGTCGCTCATGCCTTCAAAAGCCTTATTACACGCTTTAAATGGTTTCCTAATCTCATTATTGATTTTAAGTTGAATTTGTTTTCATTTCTTTTAAAACTGATTATAATTGAATGTTTACCTCGAGAAATGTGGGGCTAAAGCCCTCATTTGACATAAAAAGAGCATTTATAGTCACTCATGCCTTCAAAATCCTTATTACTCGCTTTCAATGGTTTTATAGTGTCATTATTGATTTCAGCTTGAATTTTTTTACATTTTTAGCTGAAACAGATTAGAATTGAATGTTTACCTTGGGAAACATTAAGCTAAAACCCTCTATTAACAGGAAAAGTCCATTTAGTGTCGCTCATGCCTTCAAAAGCCTTATTACTCGCTTTCAATGGTTTTATAATCTCATTATCGATTTCAAGTTGAATTTTTTTACATTTTTTGTTAAAACAGATTAAAATTGAATGCTTGCCTTGGGTAAAATGAAGCAAAAACTCTTTACTGACAAGAACAGTCCATTTATTGTCCCTCATGCCTTCGAAAGCCTTATTACTCGCTTTCAATGGTTTTATAATCTCATTATCGATTTCAAGTTGAATTTTTTTACATTTTTTGTTCAAACAGATTAAAATTGAATGCTTGCCTTGGGTAAAATGAAGCAAAAACCCTCTATTGACAAGAACAGTCCATTTATTGTCCCTCATGCCTTCAAAAGCCTTATTACTCACTTTCAATGGTTTTATAATCTCATTATCGATTTCAAGTTGAATTTTTTTACATTTTTTGTTAAAACATAATATAGTTGAATGCTTGCCTTGGGCAAAATGAAGCAAAAACCCTCTATTGACAAGAACAGTCCATTTATTGTCGCTCATGCCTTTAAAAGCCTTATTACTCGCTTTAAATGGTTTTGTAATCTCATTATTGATTTCAAGTTGAATTTTTTACATTTTTGGTTAAAACAGATTATAATTGCATGCTTACCTTGGGAAACGTGAAGCTAAAACTCTCTATTGACAAGAAAAGTCCATTTATTGTCGCTCATGCTTTCAAAAGCCTTATTACTTACTTTAAATGGCTTTATAATCACATTATTGATTTTAAGTAGAAAGTTTTTACATTGTTGGTTAAAACAAATTATAATTGATTATTTACCTCAGGAAACATTAAGCTAAAACTCTATATTAATAGAAAAAATCCATTTATTGTCGCTCATGCCTTCAAAAGCCTTATTACTCGCTTTAAATGGTTTTATAATCTCATTATCGATTTTAAGTTGAATTTTTTTACATTTTTTGCTAAAACAAATTATAATTGAATGCTTACCTTGGGAAACGTGAAGCTAAAACCCTCAATTGATAAGAAAAGTCCATTTATTGTCGCTCATGCCTTCAAAAGCCTTATTACTCGCTTTAAATGGATTTATAATCTCATTATTGATTTTAAGTTGAATTTTTTTATATTTTTTGTTAAAACAGATTATAATTGAATGTTTACCTTGGGAAACGTTAAGCGAAAACCCTCTATTAACAGGAAAAGTCTATTTATTGTCGCACATGCCTTCAAAAGCCTTATTACACGCTTTAAATGGTTTCCTAATCTCTTTATTGATTTTAAGTTGAATGATTTTACATTTTTTTAAAACCGATTATAATTGAATGTTTAGCTCGGGAAACGTGGGGTGAAGCCCTAATGTGGTATAAAAAGAGCATTTATAGTCTCTCAAGCCTTCAAAATCCTTATTACTCGCTTTCAATGGTTTTATAGTTTCATTATTGATTTCAAGTTGAATTTTTTTACATTTTTAGTTGAAGCAGATTAAAATTGAATGTTTACCTCAGAAAACGTTAAGCAAAAACCGCCTATTAACAGGAAAAGTCCATTTATTGTCGCTCATGCCTTCAAAAGCCTTATTACTCGCTTTCAATAGTTTTATAATCTCATTATCGATTTCAAGTTGAATATTTTTATATTTTTTGTTAAAACAGATTATAATTGAATGCTTGCCTTGGGTAACATGAAGCTAAAACTCTCTATTGACAAGAAAAGTCCATTTACTGTAGCTCATGCCTTCGAAAGCCTTATTACTTGCTTTAAATGGTTTTATAATCTCATTATTGATTTTAAGTTGAATTTTTTTACATTTTTTCTTAAAACAGAATATAATTGAATGTTTACCTCGGGAAACGTTAAGCTAAAACCCTCTATTAATAGGAAAAGTCCATTTCTTGTCGCTCATGCCTTCAAAAGCCTTATTACACGCTTTAAATGGTTTCCTAATCTCATTATTGATTTTAAGTTGAATTTGTTTTCATTTCTTTTAAAACTGATTATAATTGAATGTTTACCTCGAGAAATGTGGGGCTAAAGCCCTCATTTGACATAAAAAGAGCATTTATAGTCACTCATGCCTTCAAAATCCTTATTACTCGCTTTCCATGGTTTTATAGTCTCATTATTGATTTCAGGTTGAATTTTTTTACATTTTTAGCTGAAACAGATTAGAATTGAATGTTTACCTCGGGAAACGTTAAGCTAAAACCCTCTATTAACAGGAAAAGACCATTTATTGTTGCTCATGCCTTCAAAAGCCTTATTACTAGCTTTCAATGGTTTTATAATCTCATTATCGATTTCAAGTTGAATTTTTTTACATTTTTTGTTAAAACAGATTAAAATTGAATGCTTGCCTTGGGTAAAATGAAGCAAAAACCCTTTACTGACAAGAACAGTCCATTTATTGTCCCTAATGCCTTCAAAAGCCTTATTACTCGCTTCCAATGGTTTTATAATCTCATTATCGATTTCAAGTTGAATTTTTTTACATTTTTTGTTAAAACAGATTAAAATTGAATGCTTGCCTTGGGTAAAATGAAGCAAAAACCCTCTATTGACAAGAACAGTCCATTTATTGTCCCTCATGCCTTCAAAAGCCTTATTACTCACTTTCAATGGTTTTATAATCTCATTATCCATTTCAAGTTGAATCTTTTTACATTTTTTGTTAAAACATAATATAGTTGAATGCTTGCCTTGGGTAAAATGAAGCCAAAACCCTCTATTGACAAGAACAGTCCATTTATTGTCGCTCATGCCTTTAAAAGCCTTATTACTCGCTTTAAATGGTTTTGTAATCTCATTATTGATTTCAAGTTGAATTTTTTACATTTTTGGTTAAAACAGATTATAATTGAATGCTTACCTTGGGAAACGTGAAGCTAAAACTCTCTATTGACAAGAAAAGTCCATTTATTGTCGCTCATGCCTTCAAAAGCCTTATTACTTACTTTAAATGGCTTTATAATCACATTATTGATTTTAAGTAGAAAGTTTTTACATTGTTGGTTAAAACAAATTATAATTGATTATTTACCTCGGGAAACATTAAGCCAAAACTCTCTATTAATATAAAAAATCCATTTATTGTCGCTCATGCCTTCAAAAGCCTTATTACTCGCTTTAAATGGTTTTATAATCTCATTATCGATTTTAAGTTGAATTTTTTTACATTTTTTGTTAAAACAAATTATAATTGAATGCTTACCTTGGGAAACGTGAAGCTAAAACCCTCTATTAACAGGAAAAGTCTATTTATTGTCGCACATGCCTTCAAAAGCCTTATTACACGCTTTAAATGGTTTCCTAATCTCTTTATTGATTTTAAGTTGAATGATTTTACATTTTTTTAAAACCGATTATAATTGAATGTTTACCTCGGGAAACGTGGGGTGAAGCCCTAATGTGGTATAAAAAGAGCATTTATAGTCACTCAAGCCTTCAAAATCCTTATTACTCGCTTTCAATGGTTTTATAGTTTCATTATTGATTTCAAGTTGAATTTTTTTACATTTTTAGTTGAAGCAGATTAAAATTGAATGTTTACCTCAGAAAACGTTAAGCAAAAACCGCCTATTAACAGGAAAAGTCCATTTATTGTCGCTCATGCCTTCAAAAGCCTTATTACTCGCTTTCAATAGTTTTATAATCTCATTATCGATTTCAAGTTGAATATTTTTATATTTTTTGTTAAAACAGATTATAATTGAATGCTTGCCTTGGGTAACATGAATCTAAAACTCTCTATTGATAAGAAAAGTCCATTTACTGTCGCTCATGCCTTCGAAAGCCTTATTACTTGCTTTAAATGGTTTTATAATCTCATTATTGATTTTAAGTTGAATTTTTTTACATTTTTTCTTAAAACATAATATAATTGAATGTTTACCTCGGGAAACGTTAAGCTAAAACCCTCTATTAATAGGAAAAGTCCATTTCTTGTCGCTCATGCCTTCAAAAGCCTTATTACACGCTTTAAATGGTTTCCTAATCTCATTATTGATTTTAAGTTGAATTTGTTTTCATTTCTTTTAAAACTGATTATAATTGAATGTTTACCTCGAGAAATGTGGGGCTAAAGCCCTCATTTGACATAAAAAGAGCATTTATAGTCACTCATGCCTTCAAAATCCTTATTACTCGCTTTCAATGGTTTTATAGTCTCATTATTGATTTCAGGTTGAATTTTTTTACATTTTTAGCTGAAACAGATTAGAATTGAATGTTTACATCGGGAAACGTTAAGCTAAAACCCTCTATTAACAGGAAAAGACCATTTATTGTCGCTCATGCCTTCAACAGCCTTATTACTCGCTTTCAATGGTTTTATAATCTCATTATCGATTTCAAGTTGAATTTTTTTACATTTTTTGTTAAAGCAGATGAAAATTGAATGCTTGCCTTGGGTAAAATGAAGCAAAAACCCTCTATTGACAAGAACAGTCCATTTATTGTCCCTCATGCCTTCAAAAGCCTTATTACTCGCTTTCAACGGTTTTATAATCTCATTATCGATTTCAAGTTGAATTTTTTTACATTTTTTGTTAAAACATATTATAGTTGAATGCTTGCCTTGGGTAAAATGAAGCCAAAACCCTCTATTGACAAGAACAGTCCATTTCTTGTCGCTCATGCCTTTAAAAGCCTTATTACTCGCTTTAAATGGTTTTGTAATCTCATTATTGATTTGAAGTTGAATTTTTTACATTTTTGGTTAAAACAGATTATAATTGAATGCTTACCTTGGGAAACGTGAAGCTAAAACTCTCTATTGACAAGAAAAGTCCATTTATTGTCGCTCAAGCCTTCAAAAGCCTTATTACTTACTTTAAATGGCTTTATAATCACATTATTGATTTTAGGTAGAAAGTTTTTACATTGTTGGTTAAAACAAATTATAATTGATTATCTACCTCGGGAAACATTAAGCTAAAACACTCTATTAATAGAAAAAATCCATTTATTGTCGCTCATTCCTTCAAAAGCCTTATTACTCGCTTTAAATGGTTTTATAATCTCATTATCGATTTTAAGTTGAATTTTTTTATATTTTTTGTTAAAACAAATTATAATTGAATGCTTACCTTGGGAAACGTGAAGCTAAAACCCTCAATTGATAAGAAAAGTCCATTTATTGTCGCTCATGCCTTCAAAAGCCTTATTACTCGCTTTCAATGGTTTTATAATCTCATTATCGATTTCAAGTTGAATATTTTTATATTTTTTGTTAAAACAGATTATAATTGAATGCTTGCCTTGGGTAACATGAAGCTAAAACCCTCTATTGACAAGAAAACTCCATTTACTGTCGCTCATGCCTTCGAAAGCCTTATTACTCGCTTTAAATGGTTTTATAATCTCATTATTGATTTTAAGTTGAATTTTTTTACATTTTTTCTTAAAACAGAATATAATTGAATGTTTACCTCGGGAAACGTTAAGCTAAAACCCTCTATTAATAGGAAAAGTCCATTTCTTGTCGCTCATGCCTTCAAAAGCCTTATTACACGCTTTAAATGGTTTCCTAATCTCATTATTGATTTTAAGTTGAATTTGTTTTCATTTCTTTTAAAACTGATTATAATTGAATGTTTACCTCGAGAAATGTGGGGCTAAAGCCCTCATTTGACATAAAAAGAGCATTAATAGTCACTCATGCCTTCAAAATCCTTATTACTCGCTTTCAATGGTTTTATAGTCTCATTATTGATTTCAAGTTGAATTTTTTTACATTTTTAGCTGAAACAGATTAGAATTGAATGTTTACCTCGGGAAACGTTAAGCTAAAACCCTCTATTAACAGGAAAAGTCCATTTGTTGTCGCTCATGCGTTCATAAGCCTTTTTACTCGCTTTCAATGGTTTTATAATCTCATTATTGATTTTAAGTTGAATTTTTTTTACATTTTTTGTTAAAACAGATTAAAATTGACTGCTTGCCTTGGGTAAAATCAAGCTAAAACCCTCTATTGACAAGAACAGTCCATTTATTGTCCCTCATGCCTTCAAAAGCCTTATTACTTGCTTTCAATGATTTTATAATCTCATTATCGATTTCAAGTTGAATTTTTTTACATTTTTTATTAAAACATAATATAGTTGAATGCTTGCCTTGGGTAAAATGAAGCCAAAACCCTCTATTGACAAGAACAATCCATTTATTGTCGCTCATGCCTTTAAAAGCCTTATTACTCGCTTTAAACGGTTTTGTAATCTCATTATAGATTTCAAGTTGAATTTTTTACATTTCTTGTTAAAAAAGATTATAATTGAATGTTTACCTTGGGAAATGTGGAGGTAAAGCCCTAATTTGGTATAAAAAGAGCATTTATAGTCACTCATGCCTTCAAAATCCTTATTACTCGCTTTCAATGGTTTTGTAGTCTTATTATTGATTTCAAGTTGAATTTTTTTACATTTTTAGTTGAAACAGATTAAAATTGAATGTTTACCTTGGGAAACGTGAAGCTAAAACTCTCTATTGACAAGAACACTCCATTTACTGTCGTTCATGCCTTCGAAAGCCTTATTACTCGTTTTAAATGGTTTTATAATCTCATTATTGATTTTAAGTTGAATTTTTTTACATTTTTTCTTAAAACAGAATATAATTGAATGTTTACCTCGGGAAACATTAAGCTAAAACCTTCTATTAATAGGAAAAGTCCATTTCCTGTCGCTCATGCCTTCAAAAGCCTTATTACACGCTTTAAATGGTTTCCTAATCTCATTATTGATTTTAAGTTAAATTTGTTTTCATTTCTTTTAAAACTGATTATAATTGAATGTTTACCTCGAGAAATGTGGGGCTAAAGCCCTCATTTGACATAAAAATAGCATTTATAGTCACTCATACCTTCAAAATCCTTATTACTCGCTTTCAATGGTTTTATAGTCTCATTATTGATTTCAAGTTGAATTTTTTTACATTTTTAGCTGAAACAGATTAGAATTGAATGTTTACCTCGGAAAACGTTAAGCTAAAACCCTCTATTAACAGGAAAAGTCCATTTGTTGTCGCTCATGCCTTCATAAGCCTTATTACTCGCTTTCAATGGTTTTATAATCTCATTATCGATTTTAAGTTGAATTTTTTTTACATTTTTTGTTAAAACAGATTAAAATTGACTGCTTGCCTTGGGTAAAATCAAGCTAAAACCCTCTATTGACAAGAACAGTCCATTTATTGTCCCTCATGCCTTCAAAAGCCTTATTACTTGCTTTCAATGGTTTTATAATCTCATTATCGATTTCAAGTTGAATTTTTTTACATTTTTTATTAAAACATATTATAGTTGAATGCTTGCCTTGGGTAAAATGAAGCCAAAACCCTCTATTGATAAGAACAATCCATTTATTGTCGCTCATGCCTTTAAAAGCCTTATTACTCGCTTTAAATGGTTTTGAAATCTCATTATTGATTTCAAGTTGAATTTTTTACATTTTTTGTTAAAAAAGATTATAATTGAATGTTTACCTTGGGAAACGTGGAGCTAAAGCCCTAATTTGGTATAAAAAGAGCATTTATAGTCACTCATGCCTTCAAAATCCTTATTACTCGCTTTCAATGGTTTTGTAGTCTTATTATTGATTTCAAGTTGAATTTTTTTACATTTTTAGTTGAAACAGATTAAAATTGAATGTTTACCTTGGGAAACGTGAAGCTAAAACTCTCTATTGACAAGAAAACTCCATTTACTGTCGTTCATGCCTTCGAAAGCCTTATTACTCGCTTTAAATGGTTTTATAAACTCATTATTGATTTTAAGTTGAATTTTTTTACATTTTTTCTTAAAACAGAATATAATTGAATGTTTACCTCGGGAAACATTAAGCTAAAACCCTCTATTAATAGGAAAAGTCCATTTCCTGTCGCTCATACCTTCAAAAGCCTTATTACATGCTTTAAATGGTTTCCTAATCTCATTATTGATTTTAAGTTGAATTTGTTTTCATTTCTTTTAAAACTGATTATAATTGAATGTTTACCTCGAGAAATGTGGGGCTAAAGCCCTCATTTGACATAAAAAGAGCATTTATAGTCACTCATACCTTCAAAATCCTTATTACTCGCTTTCAATGGTTTTATAGTCTCATTATTGATTTCAAGTTGAATTTTTTTACATTTTTAGCTGAAACAGATTAGAATTGAATGTTTACCTCGGGAAACGTTAAGCTAAAACCCTCTATTAACAGGAAAAGTCCATTTGTTGTCGCTCATGCCTTCATAAGCCTTATTACTCGCTTTCAATGGTTTTATAATCTCATTATCGATTTTAAGTTGAATTTTTTTTACATTTTTTGTTAAAACAGATTAAAATTGACTGCTTGCCTTGGGTAAAATCAAGCTAAAACCCTCTATTGACAAGAATAGTCCATTTATTGTCCCTCATGCCTTCAAAAGCCTTATTACTTGCTTTCAATGGTTTTATAATCTCATTATCGATTTCAAGTTGAATTTTTTTACATTTTTTATTAAAACATATTATAGTTGAATGCTTGCCTTGGGTAAAATGAAGCCAAAACCCTCTATTGACAAAAACAATCCATTTATTGTCGCTCATGCCTTTAAAAGCCTTATTACTCGCTTTAAATGGTTTTGAAATCTCATTATTGATTTCAAGTTGAATTTTTTACATTTTTTGTTAAAAAAGATTATAATTGAATGTTTACCTTGGGAAACGTGGAGCTAAAGCCCTAATTTCGTATAAAAAAAGCATTTATAGTCACTCATGCCTTCAAAATCCTTATTACTCGCTTTCAATGGTTTTGTAGTCTTATTATTGATTTCAAGTTGAATTTTTTTACATTTTTAGTTGAAACAGATTAAAATTGAATGTTTACCTTGGGAAACGTGAAGCTAAAACTCTCTATTGACAAGAAAACTCCATTTACTGTCGTTCATGCCTTCGAAAGCCTTATTACTCGCTTTAAATGGTTTTATAATCTCATTATTGATTTTAAGTTGAATTTTTTTACATTTTTTCTTAAAACAGAATATAATTGAATGTTTACCTCGGGAAACATTAAGCTAAAACCCTCTATTAATAGGAAAAGTCCATTTCCTGTCGCTCATACCTTCAAAAGCCTTATTACATGCTTTAAATGGTTTCCTAATCTCATTATTGATTTTAAGTTGAATTTGTTTTCATTTCTTTTAAAACTGATTATAATTGAATGTTTACCTCGAGAAATGTGGGGCTAAAGCCCTCATTTGACATAAAAAGAGCATTTATAGTCACTCATGCCTTCAAAATCCTTATTACTCGCTTTGAATGGTTTTATAGTCTCATTATTGATTTCAAGTTGAATTTTTTTACATTTTTAGCTGAAACAGATTAGAATTGAATGTTTACCTCGGGAAACGTGAAGCTAAAACCCTCTACTAACAGGAAAAGTCTATTTATTGTCGCTCATGCCTTCAAAAGCCTTATTACTCGCTTTCAATGGTTTTGTAATCTCATTATCGATTTCAAGTTGAATTTTTTTAGCTTTTTTGTTAAAACAGATTATAATTGAATATTTACCTTGGCAAACGTTAAGCTAAAACCCTCTATTAACAAGAAAAGTCTATTTATTGTCGCTCATGCCTTCAAAAGCCTTATTACACGGTTTAAATAGTTTCCTAATCTGATTATTGATTTTAAGTTGAATGATTTTACATTTTTTTAAAACTAATTATAAGTGAATGTTTACCTTGGGAAACATGGGGCTAAAGCCCTAATTTGGTATAAAAAGAGCATTTATAGTTACTCATGCCTTCAAAATCCTTATTACTCGCTTTCAATGGTTTTATAGTCTTATTATTGATTTTAAGTTGAATTTTTTTTCATTTTTAGTTGAAACAGATTAAAATTGAATGTTTACCTCAGGAAACGTTAAGCTAAAACCCTCTATTAACAGGAAAAGTCCACTTATTATCGCTCATGCCCTCAAAAGACTTATTACTTGCTTTAAGTGGTTTTATAATCTTATTATCGATTTCAAGTTGAATTTTTCTACATTTTTTGTTAAAACATATTATAATTGAATGCTTATCTTGGGAAACGTGAATCTAAAACCCTCTATTGACAAGAAAAGTCCATTTACTGTCACCCATGCGTACAAAAGCCTTATTACTCGCTTTAAATGGTTTTATAATCTCATTATTGATTTTAAGTTGAATTTTTTTACATTTTTATTTAAAACAGATTATAATTGAAAGTTTACCTAGGGAAACGTTAAGCTAAAACCCTTTATTAATAGGAAAAGTCCATTTATTGTCGCTCATGCCTTCAAAAGCCTTGTTACTCGCATTAAATGGTTTTATAATCTCATTATCGATTTCAAGTTGAATTGTTTTACATTTTTTATTAAAACAGATAATAATTGAATGCTTGCCTTGGGTAACATGAACCTAAAACCCTCTATTGACAAGAAAAGTCAATTTATTGTCGCTCATGCCTTCAAAAGCCTTATTACTCGCTTTAAATGGTTTTATAATCTTATTATTGATTTTAAGTTTAATTTTTTTACATTTTTTCTTAAAACAGAATATAATTGAATGTTTACCTCGGGAAACGTTAAGCTAAAACCATCTATTAATAAGAAAAGTCCATTTATTGTCGCTCATGCCTTCAAAAGCCTTATTACCCGCTTTAAATGGTTTCCTAATCTCATTATTGATTTTAAGTTGAATTTGTTTTCATTTCTTTTTAAACTGATTATAATTGAATTTTTACCTCGGGAAACGTGGGGCTGAAGCCTTCATTTGACATAAAAAAAACATTTATAGTCACTCATACCTTCAAAATCCTTATTACTCGCTTTCAAGGGTTTTTGAGTCTCATTATTGATTTCAAGTTGAATTTTTTCACATTTTTAGTTGAAATAGATTAAAATTGAATGTTTACCTCGGGAAACGTTAAGCTAAAACCCTCTATTAACAGGAAAAGTCTATTTATTGTCACTCATACCTTCAAAAGCCTTATTACTCGCTTTAAATGGTTTTGTAATCTCATTATGGATTTCAAGTTGAATTTTTTATATTTTTTGTTAAAACAGATTATAATTGAATGCTTACCTTGAGAAACATGAAGCTAAAACCCTCTATTGACAAGAAAAGTGCATTTACTATCGCTCATGCCTTCAAAAGCCTTACTACTCGCTTTAAATGGTTTTATAATCTCATTATTGATTTAAGTTGAATTTTTTTACATTTTTATTTAAAATAGATTATAATTGAATGTTTCCCTTGGGAAACGTTAAGATAAAACCCTCTATTAATAGGAAAGTCCATTTATTATCGCTCATGCCTTCAAAAGCTTTATTACTCGTATTAAATGGTTTTATAATCTCATTATTGATTTCAAGTTGAATTTTGTTATATTTTTTATTAAAACAAATTATAATTGAATGCTTGCCTTGGGTAACATGAACCTAAAACCCTCTATTGACAAGAAAAGTCAATTTATTGTCGCTCATGCCTTCAAAAGCCTTATTACTCGCTTTAAATGGTTTTATAATCTTATTATTGATTTTAAGTTTAATTGTTTTACATTTTTTCTTAAAACAGAGTATAATTTAATGTTTACCTCGGGAAACGTTAAGCTAAAACCATCTATTAATAAGAAAAGTCCATTTATTGTCGCTCATGCCTTCAAAAGCCTTATTACCCGCTTTAAATGGTTTCCTAATCTCATTATTGATTTTAAGTTTAATTTGTTTTCATTTCTTTTTAAACTGATTATAGTTGAATGTTTACCTCGGGAAACGTAGGGCTAAAGCCTTCATTTGACATAAAAAAAACATTTATAGTCACTCATACCTTCAAAATCTTTATTACTTGCTTTCAAGGGTTTTTGACTCTCATTATTGATTTCAAGTTGACTTTTTTCACATTTTTAGTTGAAATAGATTAAAATTGAATGTTTACCTCGGGAAACGTTAAGCTAAAACCCTCTATTAATAAGAAAAGTCCATTTATTGTTACTCATGCCTTCAAAAGCCTTATTACACACTTTAAATGGTTTCCTAATCTGATTATTGATTTTAAGTTGAATGATTTTACATTTTTTTAAAACTGATTATAATTGAATGTCTACCTTGGGAAACGTGGGGTCAAAGCCCTAATTTGGGATAAAAAGAGCATTTAGAGTCACTTATGCCTTCAAAATCCTTATTACTCGCTTTCAAAGGTTTTATAGTCTCATTACTGATTTCAAGTTGAATTTTTTTACATTTTTGGTTTAAACAGATTGAAATTGAATGTTTACCTCAGGAAACGTTAAGCTAAAACCCTCTATTAACAGGAAAAGTCCATTTATTGTCGCTCATGCCTTCAAAAGCCTTATTACTCGCTTTCAATGGTTTTATAATCTCATTATCGATTTCAAGTTGAATTGTTTTACATTTTTTGTTAAAACAGAATATAATTGAATGCTTATCTTGGGAAACGTGAAGCTAAAACCCTCTATTGACAAGAAAAGTCCATTTACTGCCACTCATGTCTACAAAAGCCTTATTACTCGCTTTAAATGGTTTTATAATCTCATTATTGATTTTAAGTTGAGTTTTTTTACATTTTTATTTAAACCAGATTATAATTGAAAGTTTACCTCGGGAAATGTTAAGCTAAAACCCTCTATTAATAGGAAAAGTCCATTTATTGTCGCTCATGCCTTCAAAAGCCTTATTACTCGCATTAAATGGTTTTATAATCTCATTATCGATTTCAAGTTGAATTTTTTACATTTTGTGTTAAAACAGATTATAATTGAATACTTGCCTTGGGTAACATGAAGCTAAAACCGTCTATTGACAAGAAAAGTCCATTTACTATCGCTCATGCCTTCAAAAGCCTTATTAATCGCTTTAAATGGTTTTATAATCTCATTATTGATTTAAGTTGAATTTTTTTACATTTTTATTTAAAACAGAATATAATTGAATGTTTACCTCGGGAAACGTTAAGCTAAAACCTTCTATTAATAGGAAAAGTCCATTTATTATCGCTCATGCCTTCAAAAGCCTTATTACTCGTATTACATGATTTTATAATCTCATTATCGATTTCAAGTTGAATTTTTTTATATTTTTTCTTAAAACAGATTATAATTGAATGCTTGCGTTGGGTAACATGATGCTAAAACCCTCTATTAACAAGAAAACTCTATTTATTGTCGCTCATGCCATCAAAAGCCTTATTACACGCTTTAAATGGTTTCCTAATCTGATTATTGATTTTAAGTTGAATGATTTTACATTATTTTAAAACTGATTATAATTGAATGTTTACCTTCGAAAACATGGGGCTAAAGCCCTAATTTGGTATAAAAAGAGCATTTATAGTTACTCATGCCTTCAAAATCCTTATTACTCACTTTCAATGGTTTTATAGCCTTATTATTGATTTCAAGTTGAATTGTTTTACATTTTTAGTTGAAACAGATTAAAATTGAATGTTTACCTTAGGAAACGTTAAGCTAAAACCCTCTATGAATAGGAAAAGTCCATTTATTGTCGCTCATGCCTTCAAAAGACTTATTACTCGCTTTAAGTGGTTTTATAATCTTATTATCTATTTCAAGTTGAATTTTTCTACATTTTTTGTTAAACCAGATTATAATTGAATGCTTGCCTTAGGTAACATGAAGCTAAAACCCTCTATTGACAAGAAAAGCCTATTTACGGTCGCTCATGCCTTCAAAAGCCTTATTACTCGCTTTAAATTGTTTTATAATCTCATTATTGATTTTAAGTTGAATTGTTTTACATTTTTATTTAAAACAGATTATAATTGAAAGTTTACCTCGGGAAACGTTAAGCTAAAACCCTCTATTAATAGGAAAAGTCAATTTATTGTCGCTCATGCGTTCAAAAGCATTATTACTCGCATTAAATGGTTTTATAATCTCATTATCGATTTCAAGTTGAATTGTTTTACATTTTTTGTTAAAACAGATTATAATTGAATGCTTGCCTTGGGTAACATGAAGCTAAAAGCCTCTATTGACAAGAAAAGTCCATTTATTGTCGCTCATGCCTTCAAAAGCCTTATTACTCGCTTTAAATGGTTTTATAATCTCATTATTGATTTAAGTTGAATTTTTTTACATTTTTATTTAAAATAGATTATGGTTGAATATTTACCTCAGGAAACGTTAAGCTAAAACCCTCTATTAATAGGAAAGTACATTTATTATCGCTCATGCCTTCAAAAGCCTTATTACTCGTATTAAATGGTTTTATAATCTCATTATCGATTTCAAGTTGAATTTTTTTATATTTTTTATTTAAACAGATTATAATTGAATGCTTGCCTTGGGTAACATGAACCTAAAACCCTCTATTGACAAGAAAAGTCAATTTATTGTCGCTCATGCCTTCAAAAGCCTTATTACTCGCTTTAAATGGTTTTATAATCTCATTATTGATTTGAAGTTTAATTTTTTTACATTTTTTCTTAAAGCAGAATATAATTGAATGTTTACCTCGGGAAACGTTAAGCTAAAACCATCTATTAATAAGAAAAGTCCATTTATTGTCGCTCATGCCTTCAAAAGCCTTATTAACCGCTTTAAATGGTTTCCTAATCTCATTATTGATTTTAAGTTGAATTTGTTTTCATTTCTTTTTAAACTGATTATAGTTGAATGTTTACCTCGGGAAACATGGGGCTAAAGCCTTCATTTGACATCAAAAAAGCATTTATAGTCACTCATGCCTTCAAAATCCTTTTTACTCGCTTTCAATGGTTTTTGAGTCTCATTATTGATTTAAAGTTGAATTTTTTTACATTTTTAGTCGAAATAGATTAAAATTGAATGTTTACCTCGGGAAACGTTAAGTTAAAACCCCCTATTAACAGGAAAAGTCCATTTATTGTCACTCATACCTTCAAAAGCCTTATTACTCGCTTTAAATGGTTTTGTAATCTCATTATGGATTTCAAGTTGAATTTTTTACATTTTTTGTTAAAACAGATTATAATTGAATGCTTACCTTGAGAAACATGAAGCTAAAACCCTCTATTGACAAGAAAAGTCCATTTACTATCGTTCATGCTTTCAAAAGCCTTATTACTCGCTTTAAATGGTTTTATAATCTCATTATTGATTTAAGTTGAATTTTTTTACATTTTTATTTAAAACAGATTATAATTGAATGTTTGCCTCGGGAAACGTTAAGATAAAACCCTCTTTTAATAGGAATGTTTGCCTTGGGAAACGTTAAGCTAAAACCCTCTATTAACAGGAAAAGTCCGTTTATTGTCGCTCATGCCTTCAAAAGCCTTATTACTCGCTTTCAATGGTTTTATAATCTCATTATCGACTTCAAGTTGAATTTTTTTACATTTTTTGTTAAAACAGATTAAAATTGAATGCTTGCGTTGGGTAAAATGAAGCAAAAACTCTTTACTGACAAGAACAGTCCATTTATTGTCCCTCATGCCTTCAAAAGCCTTATTACTCGCTTTCAATGGTTTTATAATCTCATTATCGATTTCAAGTTGAATTTTTTTACATTTTTTTTTAAAACAGATTAAAATTGAATGCTTGCCTTGGGTAAAATGAAGCAAAAACCCTCTATTGACTAGAACAGTCCATTTATTATCCCTCATGCCTTCAAAAGCCTTATTACTCACTTTCAATGGTTTTATAATCTCATTATCGATTTCAAGTTGAATTTTTTTACATTTTTTGTTAAAACATAATATAGTTGAATGATTGCCTTGGGTAAAATGAAGCCAAAACCCTCTATTGACAAGAACAGTCCATTTATTGTCACTCATGCCTTTAAAAGCCTTATTACTCGCTTTAAATGGTTTTGTAATCTCATTATTGATTTCAAGTTGAATTTTTTACATTTTTGGTTAAAACAGATTATAATTGAATGCTTACCTTCGGAAACGTGAAGCTAAAACTCTCTATTGACAAGAAAAGTCCATTTATTGTCGCTCATGCCTTCAAAAGCCTTATTACTTACTTTAAATGGCTTTATAATCACATTATTGATTTTAAGTAGAAAGTTTTTACATTGTTGGTTAAAACAAATTATAATTGATTATCTACCTCGGGAAACATTAAGCTAAAACTCTATATTAATAGAAAAAATCCATTTATTGTCGCTCATGCCTTCAAAAGCCTTATTACTCGCTTTAAATGGTTTTACAATCTCATTATCAATTTTAAGTTGAATTTTTTTACATTTTTTGTTAAAACAAATTATAATTGAATGCTTACCTTGGGAAACGTGAAGCTAAAACCCTCAATTGATAAGAAAAGTCCATTTATTGTCGCTCATGCCTTCAAAAGCCTTATTACACGCTTTAAATGGTTTCCTAATCTCTTTATTGATTTTAAGTTGAATGATTTTACATTTTTTTAAAACCGATTATAATTGAATGTTTACCTCGGGAAACGTGGGGTGAAGCCCTAATGTGGTATAAAAAGAGCATTTATAGTCACTCAAGCCTTCAAAATCCTTACTACTCGCTTTCAATGGTTTTATAGTTTCATTATTGATTTCAAGTTGAATTTTTTTACATTTTTAGTTGAAGCAGATTAAAATTGAATGTTTACCTCAGAAAACGTTAAGCAAAAACCGCCTATTAACAGGAAAAGTCTATTTATTGTCGCTCATGCCTTCAAAAGCCTTATTACTCGCTTTCAATAGTTTTATAATCTCATTATCGATTTCAAGTTGAATATTTTTATATTTTTTGGTAAAACAGATTATAATTGAATGCTTGCCTTGGGTAACATGAAGCTAAAACTCTCTATTGACAAGAAAAGTCCATTTACTGTCGCTCATGCCTTCGAAAGCCTTATTACTCGCTTTAAATGGTTTTATAATCTCATTATTGATTTTAAGTTGAATTTTTTTACATTTTTTCTTAAAACAGAATATAATTGAATGTTAAACTCGGGAAACGTTAAGCTAAAACCCTCTATTAATAGGAAAAGTCCATTTCTTGTCGCTCATGCCTTCAAAAGCCTTATTACACGCTTTAAATGGTTTCCTAATCTCATTATTGATTTTAAGTTGAATTTGTTTTCATTTCTTTTAAAACTGATTATAATTGAATGTTTACCTCGAGAAATGTGGGGCTAAAGCCCTCATTTGACATAAAAAGAGCATTTATAGTCACTCATGCCTTCAAAATCCTTATTACTCGCTTTCAATGGTTTTATAGTCTCATTATTGATTTCAGGTTGAATTTTTTTACATTTTTAGCTGAAACAGATTAGAATTGAATGTTTACCTCGAGAAACGTTAAGCTAAAACCCTCTATTAACAGGAAAAGACCATTTATTGTCGCTCATGCCTTCAAAAGCCTTATTACTCGCTTTCAATGGTTTTATAATGTCATTATCGATTTCAAGTTGAATTTTTTTACATTTTTTGTTAAAACAGATTAAAATTGAATGCTTGCCTTGGGTAAAATGAAGCAAAAACCCTCTATTGACAAGAACAGTCCATTTATTGTCCCTCATGCCTTCAAAAGCCTTATTACTCGCTTTCAACGGTTTTATAATCTCATTATCGATTTCAAGTTGAATTTTTTTACATTTTTTGTTAAAACATATTATAGTTGAATGCTTGCCTTGGATAAAATGAAGCCAAAACCCTCTATTGACAAGAACAGTCCATTTCTTGTCGCTCATGCCTTTAAAAGCCTTATTACTCGCTTTAAATGGTTTTGTAATCTCATTATTGATTTCAAGTTGAAATTTTTATATTTTTGGTTAAAACAGATTATAATTGAATGCTTACCTTGGGAAACGTGAAGCTAAAACTCTCTATTGATTAGAAAAGTCCATTTATTGTCGCTCAAGCCTTCAAAAGCCTTATTACTTACTTTAAATGGCTTTATAATCACATTATTGATTTTAAGTAGAAAGTTTTTACATTGTTGGTTAAAACAAATTATAATTGATTATCTACCTCGGGAAACATTAAGCTAAAACTCTCTATTAATAGAAAAAATCCATTTATTGTCGCTCATGCCTTCAAAAGCCTTATTACTCGCTTTAAATGGTTTTATAATCTCATTATCGATTTTAAGTTGAATTTTTTTATATTTTTTGTTAAAACAAATTATAATTGAATGCTTACCTTGGGAAACGTGAAGCTAAAACCCTCAATTGATAAGAAAAGTCCATTTATTGTCGCTCATGCCTTCAAAAGCCTTATTACTCGCTTTCAATGGTTTTATAATCTCATTATCGATTTCAAGTTGAATATTTTTATATTTTTTGTTAAAACAGATTATAATTGAATGCTTGCCTTGGGTAACATGAAGCTAAAACCCTCTATTGACAAGAAAACTCCATTTACTGTCGCTCATGCCTTCGAAAGCCTTATTACTCGCTTTAAATGGTTTTATAATCTCATTATTGATTTTAAGTTGAATTTTTTTACATTTTTTCTTAAAACAGAATATAATTGAATGTTTACCTCAGGAAACGTTAAGCTAAAACCCTCTATTAATAGGAAAAGTCCATTTCTTGTCGCTCATGCCTTCAAAAGCCTTATTACACGCTTTAAATGGTTTCCTAATCTCATTATTGATTTTAAGTTGAATTTGTTTTCATTTCTTTTAAAACTGATTATAATTGAATGTTTACCTCGAGAAATGTGGGGCTAAAGCCCTCATTTGACATAAAAAGAGCATTAATAGTCACTCATGCCTTCAAAATCCTTATTACTCGCTTTCAATGGTTTTATAGTCTCATTATTGATTTCAAGTTGAATTTTTTTACATTTTTAGCTGAAACAGATTAGAATTGAATGTTTACCTCGGGAAACGTTAAGCTAAAACCCTCTATTAACAGGAAAAGTCCATTTGTTGTCGCTCATGCCTTCATAAGCCTTTTTACTCGCTTTCAATGGTTTTATAATCTCATTATCGATTTTAAGTTGAATTTTTTTTACATTTTTTGTTAAAACAGATTAAAATTGACTGCTTGCCTTGGGTAAAATCAAGCTAAAACCCTCTATTGACAAGAACAGTCCATTTATTGTCCCTCATGCCTTCAAAAGCCTTATTACTTGCTTTCAATGGTTTTATAATCTCATTATCGATTTCAAGTTGAATTTTTTTACATTTTTTGTTAAAACATAATATAGTTGAATGCTTGCCTTGGGTAAAATGAAGCCAAAACCCTCTATTGACAAGAACAATCCATTTATTGTCGCTCATGCCTTTAAAAGCCTTATTACTCGCTTTAAACGGTTTTGTAATCTCATTATTGATTTCAAGTTGAATTTTTTACATTTTTTGTTAAAAAAGATTATAATTGAATGTTTACCTTGGGAAATGTGGAGCTAAAGCCCTAATTTGGTATAAAAAGAGCATTTATAGTCACTCATGCCTTCAAAATCCTTATTACTCGCTTTCAATGGTTTTGTAGTCTTATTATTGATTTCAAGTTGAATATTTTTACATTTTTAGTTGAAACAGATTAAAATTGAATGTTTACCTTGGGAAACGTGAAGCTAAAACTCTCTATTGACAAGAAAACTCCATTTACTGTCGTTCATGCCTTCGAAAGCCTTATTACTCGTTTTAAATGGTTTTTTAATCTCATTATTGATTTTAAGTTGAATTTTTTTACATTTTTTCTTAAAACAGAATATAATTGAATGTTTACCTCGGGAAACATTAAGCTAAAACCTTCTATTAATAGGAAAAGTCCATTTCCTGTCGCTCATGCCTTCAAAAGCCTTATTACACGCTTTAAATGGTTTCCTAATCTCATTATTGATTTTAAGTTGAATTTGTTTTCATTTCTTTTAAAACTGATTATAATTGAATGTTTACCTCGAGAAATGTGGGGCTAAAGCCCTCATTTGACATAAAAAGAGCATTTATAGTCACTCATGCCTTCAAAATCCTTATTACTCGCTTTGAATGGTTTTATAGCGTCATTTTTGATTTCAAGTTGAATTTTTTTACATTTTTAGCTGAAACAGATTAGAATTGAATGTCTACCTCGGGAAACGTTAAGCTAAAACCCTCTACTAACAGGAAAAGTCTATTTATTGTCGCTCATGCCTTCAAAAGCCTTATTACTCGCTTTCAATGGTTTTATAATCTCATTATCGATTTCAAGTTGAATTTTTTTACATTTTTTGTTAAAACAAAATAAAATTGAATGCTTGCCTTGGGTAAAATGAAGCTAAAACCCTCTATTGACAAGAACAGTCCATTTATTGTCCCTCATGCCTTCAAAAGCCTTATTACTCGCTTTCAATGGTTTTATAATCTCATTATCGATTTCAAGTTGAATTTTTTTACATTTTTTGTTAAAACAAATTAAAATTGAATGCTTGCCTTGGGTAAAATGAAGCTAAAACCCTCTATTGACAAGAACAGTCCATTTATTGTCCCTCATGCCTTTAAAATCCTTATTACTTGCTTTCAATGGTTTTATAGTCTTATTATTGATTTCAAGTTGAATTTTTTTTCATTTTTAGTTGAAACAGATTAAAATTGAATGTTTACCTCAGGAAACGTTAAGCTAAAACCCTCTATTAACAGGAAAAGTCCACTTATTATCGCTCATGCCCTCAAAAGACTTATTACTCGCTTTAAGTGGTTTTATAATCTTATTATCGATTTCAAGTTGAATTTTTCTACATTTTTTGTTAAAACATATTATAATTGAATGCTTATCTTGGGAAACGTGAATCTAAAACCCTCTATTGACAAGAAAAGTCCATTTACTGTCACCCATGCCTACAAAAGCCTTATTACTCGCTTTAAATGGTTTTATAATCTCATTATTGATTTTAAGTTGAATTTTTTTACATTTTTATTTAAAACAGATTATAATTGAAAGTTTACCTCGGGAAACTTAAGCTAAAATCCTCTATTAATAGGAAAAGTCCATTTATTGTCGCTCATGCCTTCAAAAGCCTTGTTACTCGCATTAAATGGTTTTATAATCTCATTATCGATTTCAAGTTGAATTTTTTTACATTTTTTATTAAAACAGATTATAATTGAATGCTTGCCTTAGGTAACATGAAGCTAAAACCCTCTATTGACAAGAAAAGCCTATTTACTGTCGCTCATGCCTTCAAAACCCTTATTACTCGCTTTAAATGGTTTTATAATCTCATTATTGATTTTAAGTTGAATTTTTTTACATTTTTATTTAAAACAGATTATAATTGAAAGTTTACCTCGGGAAACGTTAAGCTAAAACCCTATATTAATAGGAAACGTCCATTTATTGTCGCTCATGCGTTCAAAAGCATTATTACTCGCATTAAATGGTTTTATAATCTCATTATCGATTTCAAGTTGAATTCTTTTACATTTTTTGTTAAAACAGATTATAATTGAATGCTTGCCGTAGGTAACATGAAGCTAAAACCCTCTATTGACAAGAAAAGTCTATTTACTGTCGCTCATGCCTTCAAAAGCTTTATTACTCGCTTTAAATGGTTTTATAATCTCATTATTGATTTAAGTTGAATTTTTTTACATTTTTATTTAAAACAGATTACGATTGAATATTTACCTCGGGAAACGTTAAGCTAAAACCCTCTATTAATAGAAAAAGTCCATTTATTATCGCTCATACCTTCAAAAGCCTTATTACTCGTATTAAATGGTTTTATAATCTCATTATTGATTTCAAGTTGAATTTTTTTACATTTTTTATTAAAACAGATAATAATTGAATGCTTGCCTTGGGTAACATGAACCTAAAACCCTCTATTGACAAGAAAAGTCAATTTATTGTCGCTCATGCCTTCAAAAGCCATATTACTCGCTTTAAATGGTTTTATAATCTTATTATTGATTTTAAGTTTAATTTTTTTACATTTTTTCTTAAAACATAATATAATTGAATGTTTACCTCGGGAAACGTTAAGCTAAAACCATCTATTAATAAGAAAAGTCCATTTATTGTCGCTCATGCCTTCAAAAGCCTTATTACCCGCTTTAAATGGTTTCCTAATCTCAATATTGATTTTAAGTTGAATTTGTTTTCATTTCTTTTTAAACTGATTATAATTGAATTTTTACCTCAGGAAACGTGGGGCTAAAGCCTTCATTTGACAAAAAAAAACATTTATAGTCACTCATACCTTCAAAATCCTTATTACTCGCTTTCAAGGGTTTTTGAGTCTCATTATTGATTTCAAGTTGAATTTTTTCACATTTTTAGTTGAAATAGATTAAAATTGAATGTTTACCTCGGGAAACGTTAAGCTAAAACCCTCTATTAACAGGAAAAGTCTATTTATTGTCACTCATACCTTCAAAAGCCTTATTACTCGCTTTAAATGGTTTTGTAATCTCATTATGGATTTCAAGTTGAATTTTTTACATTTTTTGTTAAAACAGACTATAATTGAATGCTTACCTTGAGAAACATGAAGCTAAAACCCTCTATTGACAAGAAAAGTGCATTTACTATCGTTCATGCCTTCAAAAGCCTTATTACTCGCTTTAAATGGTTTTATAATCTCATTATTGATTTAAGTTGAATTTTTTTACATTTTTATTTAAAATAGATTATAATTGAATGTTTGCCTTGGGAAACGTTAAGATAAAACCCTCTATTAATAGGAAAGTCTATTTATTATCGCTCATGCCTTCAAAAGCTTTATTACTCGTATTAAATGGTTTTATAATCTCATTATCAATTTCAAGTTGAATTTTGTTATATTTTTTATTAAAACAAATTATAATTGAATGCTTGCCTTGGGTAACATGAACCTAAAGCCCTCTATTGACAAGAAAAGTCAATTTATTGTCGCTCATGCCTTCAAAAGCCTTATTACTCGCTTTAAATGGTTTTATAATCTTATTATTGATTTTAAGTTTAATTGTTTTACATTTTTTCTTAAAACAGAGTATAATTTAATGTTTACCTCGAGAAATGTTAAGCTAAAACCATCTATTAATAAGAAAAGTCCATTTATTGTCGCTCATGCCTTCAAAAGCCTTATTACCCGCTTTAAATGGTTTTCTAATCTCATTATTGATTTTAAGTTGAATTTGTTTTCATTTCTTTTTAAACTGATTATAATTGAATGTTTACCTCGGGAAACGTAGGGCTAAAGCCTTCATTTGACATAAAAAAAACATTTATAGTCACTCATACCTTCAAAATCTTTATTACTCGCTTTCAAGGGTTTTTGAGTCTCATTATTGATTTCAAGTTGACTTTTTTCACATGTTTAGTTGAAATATATTAAAATTGAATGTTTACCTCGGGAAATGTTAAGCTAAAACCCTCTATTAATAAGAAAAGTCCATTTATTGTTACTCATGCCTTCAAAAGCCTTATTACACACTTTAAATGGTTTCCTAATCTGATTATTGATTTTAAGTTAAATGATTTTACATTTTTTTAAAACTGATTATAATTGAATGTTTACCTTGGGAAACGTGGGGTCAAAGCCCTAATTTTGGATAAAAAGAGCATTTATAGTCACTTATGCCTTCAAAATCCTTATTACTCGCTTTCAAAGGTTTTATAGTCTCATTACTGATTTCAAGTTGAATTTTTTTACATTTTTGGTTTAAACAGATTGAAATTGAATGTTTACCTCAGGAAACATTAAGCTAAAACCCTCTATTAACAGGAAAAGTCCATTTATTGTCGCTCATGCCTTCAAAAGCCTTATTACTCGCTTTCAATGGTTTTATAATCTCATTATCGATTTCAAGTTGAATTGTTTTACATTTTTTGTTAGAACAGAATATAATTGAATGCTTATCTTGGGAAACATGAAGCTAAAACCCTCTATTGAGAAGAAAAGTCCATTTACTGCCACTCATGTCTACAAAAGCCTTATTACTCGCTTTAAATGGTTTTATAATCTCATTATTGAATTCAAGTTGAATTTTTTACATTTTGTGTTAAAACAGATTATAATTGAATACTTGCCTTGGGTAACATGAAGCTAAAACCCTCTATTGACAAGAAAAGTCCATTTACTATCGCTCATGCCTTCAAAAGCCTTATTAATCGCTTTAAATGGTTTTATAATCTCATTATTGATTTAAGTTGAATTTTTTTACATTTTTATTTAAAACAGATTATAATTGAATGTTTACCTCGGGAAACGTTAAGCTAAAACCTTCTATTAATAGGAAAAGTCCATTTATTATCGCTCATGCCTTCAAAAGCCTTATTACTCGTATTACATGATTTTATAATCTCATTATCGATTTCAAGTTGAATTTTTTTATATTTTTTATTAAAACAGATTATAATTGAATGCTTGCGTTGGGTAACATGAAGCTAAAACCCTCTATTAACAAGAAAAGTCTATTTATTGTCGCTCATGCCTTCAAAAGCCTTATTACACGCTTTAAATGGTTTCCTAATCTGATTATTGATTTTAAGTTGAATGATTTTACATTATTTTAAAACTGATTATAATTGAATGTTTACCTTGGGAAACATGGGGCTAAAGCCCTAATTTGGTATAAAAAGAGCATTTATAGTTACTCATGTCTTCAAAATCCTTATTACTCACTTTCAATGGTTTTATAGTCTTATTATTGATTTCAAGTTGAATTGTTTTACATTTTTAGTTGAAACAGATTAAAATTGAATGTTTACCTCAGGAAACGTTAAGCTAAAACCCTCTATTAATAGGAAAAGTTCATTTATTGTCGCTCATGCCTTCAAAAGAATTATTACTCGCTTTAAGTGGTTTTATAATCTTATTATCGATTTCAAGTATAATTTTTCTACATTTTTTGTTAAAACAGATTATAATTGAATGCTTATCTTGGGAAACGTGAAGCTAAAACCCTCTATTGACAAGAAAAGTCCATTTACTGTCACCCATGCCTACAAAAGCCTTATTACTCGCTTTAAATGGTTTTATAATCTCATTATTGATTTTAAGTTGAATTTTTTTACATTTTTATTTAAAACAGATTGTAATTGAAAGTTTACCTCGGGAAACGTTAAGCTAAAATCCTCTATTAATAGGAAAAGTCAATTTATTGTCGCTCATGCCTTAAAAAAGCCTTGTTACACGCATTAAATGGTTTTATAATCTGATTATAGATTTCAAGTTGAATTTTTTTTACATTTTTTGTTAAAACAGATTATAATTGAATGCTTGCCTTAGGTAACATGAAGCTAAAACCCTCTATTGACAAGAAAAGCCTATTTACGGTCGCTCATGCCTTCAAAAGCCTTATTACTCGCTTTAAATGGTTTTATAATCTCATTATTGATTTTAAGTTGAATTGTTTTACATTTTTATTTAAAACAGATTATAATTGAAAGTTTACCTCGGGAAACGTTAAGCTAAAACCCTCTATTAATAGGAAAAGTCCATTTATTGTCGCTCATGCGTTCAAAAGCATTATTACTCGCATTAAATGGTTTTATAATCTCATTATCGATTTCAAGTTGAATTGTTTTACATTTTTTGTTAAAACAGATTATAATTGAATGCTTGCCTTGGGTAACATGAAGCTAAAAGCCTCTATTGACAAGAAAAGTCCATTTATTGTCGCTCATGCCTTCAAAAGCTTTATTACTCGCATTAAATGGTTTTATAATCTCATTATTGATTTAAGTTGAATTTTTTTACATTTTTATTTAAAACAGATTATGATTGAATATTTACCTCAGGAAACGTTAAGCTAAAACCCTCTATTAATAGGAAAGTACATTTATTATCGCTCATGCCTTCAAAAGCCTTATTACCCATATTAAAAGGTTTTATAATCTCATTATCGATTTCAAGTTGAATGTTTTTATATTTTTTATTAAAACAGATTATAATTGAATGCTTGCCTTGGGTAACATGAACCTAAAACTTTCTATTGACAAGAAAAGTCAATTTATTGTCGCTCATGCCTTCAAAAGCCTTATTACTCGCTTTAAATGGTTTTATAATCTCATTATTGATTTTAAGTTTAATTTTTTTACATTTTTTCTTAAAACAAAATATAATTAAATGTTTACCTCGGGAAACGTTAAGCTAAAACCATCTATTAATAAGAAAAGTCCATTTATTGTCGCTCATGCCTTCAAAAGCCTTATTAACCGCTTTAAATGGTTTCCTAATCTCATTATTGATTTTAAGTTGAATTTGTTTTCATTTCTTTTTAAACTGATTATAGTTGAATGTTTACCTCGGGAAACATGGGGCTAAAGCCTTCATTTGACATCAAAAAAGCATTTATAGTCACTCATGCCTTCAAAATCCTTATTACTCGCTTTCAATGGTTTTTGAGTCTCATTATTGATTTCAAGTTGAATTTTTTTACATTTTTAGTTGAAATAGATTAAAATTGAATGTTTACCTCGGGAAACGTTAAGTTAAAACCCTCTATTAACAGCAAAAGTCCATTTATTGTCACTCATACCTTCAAAAGCCTTATTACTCGCTTTAAATGGTTTTGTAATCTCATTATGGATTTCAAGTTGAATTTTTTACATTTTCTGTTAAAACAGATTATAATTGAATGTTTACCTTGAGAAACATGAAGCTAAAACCCTCTATTGACAAGAAAAGTCCATTTACTATCGCTCATGCCTTCAAAAGCCTTATTACTCGCTTTAAATGGTTTTATAATCTCATTATTGATTTAAGTTGAATTTTTTTACATTTTTATTTAAAACAGATTATAATTGAATGTTTCCCTCGGGAAACGTTAAAATAAAACCCTCTTTTAATAGGAAAGTACATTTATTATCGCTCATGCCTTCAAAAGCCTTATTACTCGTATTAAATGGTTTTATAATCTCATTACCGATTTCAAGTTGAATTTTTTTACATTTTTTATTAAAACAGATTATAATTGAATGCTTGCCTTGGGTAACATGAACCTTAAACCCTCTATTGACAAGAAAAGTCAATTTATTGTCGCTCATGCCTTCAAAAGCCTTATTACTCGCTTTAAATGGTTTTATAATCTCATTATTGATTTTAAGTTTAATTTTTTTACATTTTTTCTTAAAACAGAATATAATTGAATGTTTACCTCGGGAAACGTTAAGCTAAAACCATCTATTAATAAGAAAAGTCCATTTATTGTCGCTCATGCCTTCAAAAGCCTTATTACCCGCTTTAAATGGTTTCCTAATCTCATTATTGATTTTAAGTTGAATTTGCTTTCATTTCTTTTTAAACTGATTATAATTGAATGTTTACCTCGGGAAACGTGGGGCTAAAGCCTTCATTTGACATAAAGAAAGCATTTATAGTCACTCATGCCTTCAAAATCCTTATTACTCGCTTTCAATGGTTTTTGAGTCTCATTATTGATTTCAAGTTGAATTTTTTTACATTTTTAGTTGAAATAGATTAAAATTGAATGTTTACCTCGGGAAACGTTAAGCTAAAACCCTCTATTAACCGAAAAAGTCCATTTATTGTCACTCATACCTTCAAAAGCCTTATTACTTGCTTTAAATGGTTTTGTAATCTCATTATGGATTTCAAGTTGAATTTTTTACATTTTTTGTTAAAACAGATTATAATTGAATGCTTACCTTGAGAAACATGAAGCTAAAACCCTCTATTGACAAGAAAAGTCCATTTACTATCGCTCATGCCTTCAAAAGCCTTATTACTCGCTTTAAATGGTTTTATAATCTCATTATTGATTTACGTTGAATTTTTTTACATTTTTATTTAAAACAGATTATAATTGAATGTTTGCCTCGGGAAACGTTAAGATAAAACCCTCTATTAATAGGAAAGTACATTTATTATTGCTCATGCCTTCAAAAGCCTTATTACTCGTATTAAATGGTTTTATAATCTCATTATCGATTTCAAGTTGAATTTTTTAACATTTTTTATTAAAACATATTATAATTGAATGCTTGCCTTGGGTAACATGAACCTAAACCCCTCTATTGACAAGAAAAGTCAATTTATTGTCGCTCATGCCTTCAAAAGTCTTATTACTCGCTTTAAATGGTTTTATAATCTCATTATTGATTTTAAGTTTAATTTTTTTACATTTTTTCTTAAAATAGAATATAATTGAATGTTTACCTCGGGAAACGTTAAGCTAAAACCATCTAAGAATAAGAAAAGTCCATTTATTGTCGCTCATGCCTTCAAAAGCCTTATTCCCCGCTTTAAATGGTTTCCTAATCTCATTATTGATTTTAAGTTGAATTTGTTTTCATTTCTTTTTAAATTGATTATAATTGAATGTTTACCTCGGGAAACGTGGGGCTAAAGCATTCATTTGACATAAAAAAAGCATTTATAGTCACTCATGTCTTCAAAATCCTTATTACTCGCTTTCAATGGTTTTTGAGTCTCATTATTGATTTCAAGTTGAATTTTTTTACATTTTTAGTTGAAATAGATTAAAATTGAATGTTTACCTCGAGAAACGTTAAGTTAAAACCCTCTATTAACAGGAAAAGTCTATTTATTGTCACTCATAACTTCAAAAGCCTTATTACTCGCTTTAAATGGTTTTGTAATCCCATTATAGATTTCAAGTTGAATTTTTTACATTTTTTGTTAAAACAGATTATAATTGAATGCTTACCTTGAGAAACATGAAGCTAAAACCCTCTATTGACAAGAAAAGTCCATTTACTATCGCTCATGCCTTCAAAAGCCTTATTACTCGCTTTAAATGGTTGTATAATCTCATTATTGATTTAAGTTGAATTTTTTTACATTTTTATTTAAAACAGATTATAATTGAATGTTTGCCTCGTGAAACGTTAAGATAAAACCCTCTATTAATAGGAAAGTACATTTATTATCGCTCATGCTTTCAAAAGCCTTATTACTCGTATTAAATGGTTTTATAATCTCATTATCGATTTCAAGTTGAATTTTTTTACATTTTTTGTTAAAACAGATTATAATTGAATGCTTGCCTTGGGTAACATGAACCTAAAACCCTCTATTGACAAGAAAAGTCGATTTATTGTCGCTCATGCCTTCAAAAGCCTTATTACTCGCTTTAAATGGTTTTATAATCTCATTATTGATTTTAAGTTTAATTTTTTTACATTTTTTCTTAAAACAGAATATAATTGAATGTTTACCTCGGGAAACGTTAAGCTAAAACCATCTATTAATAAGAAAAGTGCATTTATTGTCGCTCATGCCTTCAAAAGCCTTATTACCCGCTTTAAATGGTTTCCTAATCTCATTATTGATTTTAAGTTGAATTTGTTTTCATTTCTTTTTAAACTGATTATAATTGAATATTTACCTCGAGAAACGTGGGGCTAAAGCCTTCATTTGACATAAAAAAAGCATTTATAGTCACTCATGCCTTCAAAATCCTTATTACTCGCTTTCAATGGTTTTTGAGTCTGATTATTGATTTCAAGTTGAATTTTTTTACCTTTTTAGTTGAAATAGATTAAAATTGAATGTTTACCTCGGGAAACGTTAAGCTAAAACCATCTATTAACAGGAAAAGTCCATTTATTGTCACTCATACCTTCAAAAGCCTTATTACTCGCTTTAAATGGTTTTGTAATCTCATTATGGATTTCAAGTTGAATTTTTTACATTTTTTGTTAAAACAGATTATAATTGAATGCTTACCTTGAGAAACATGAAGCTAAAACCCTCTATTGACAAGAAAAGTCCATTTACTATCGCTCATGCCTTCAAAAGCCTTATTACTCGCTTTAAATGGTTTTATAATCTCATTATTGATTTAAGTTGAATTTTTTTACATTTTTATTTAAAACAGATTATAATTGAATGTTTGCCTCGGGAAACGTTAAGATAAAACCCTCTATTAATAGGAAAGTACATTTATTATCGCTCATGCCTTCAAAAGCCTTATTACTCGTATTAAATGGTTTTATAATCTCATTATCGATTTCAAGTTGAATTTTTTTACATTTTTTGTTAAAACAGATTATAATTGAATGCTTGCCTTGGGTAACATGAACCTAAAACCCTCTATTGACAAGAAAAGTCAATTTATTGTCGCTTATGCCTTCAAAAGTCTTATTACTCGCTTTAAATGGTTTTATAATCTCATTATTGATTTTAAGTTTAATTTTTTTACATTTTTTCATAAAACAGAATATAATTGAATGTTTACGTCGGGAAACGTTAAACTAAAACCATCTATTAATAAGAAAAGTCCATTTATTGTCGCTCATGCCTTCAAAAGCCTTATTACCCGCTTTAAATGGTTTCCTAATCTCATTATTGATTTTAAGTTGAATTTGTTTTCATTTCTTTTTAAACTGATTATAATTGAATATTTACCTCGGGAAACGTGGGGCTAAAGCCTTCATTTGAAATAAAAAAAGCATTTATAGTCACTCATGTCTTCAAAATCCTTATTACTCGCTTTCAATGGTTTTTGAGTCTCATTATTGATTTCAAGTTGAATTTTTTTACATTTTTAGTTGAAATAGATTAAAATTGAATATTTACCTTGGGAAACGTTAAGCTAAAATCCTCTATTAACAGGAAAAGTCCATTTATTGTCACTCATACCTTCAAAAGCCTTATTACTCGTTTTAAATGGTTTTGTAATCTCATTATGGATTTCAAGTTGAATTTTTTACATTTTTTGTTAAAACATATTATAATTGAATGCTTACCTTGAGAAACACGAAGCTAAAACCCTCTATTGACAAGAAAAGTCCATTTACTATCGCTCATGCCTTCAAAAGCCTTATTACTCGCTTTAAATGGTTTTATAATCTCATTATTGATTTAAGTTGAATTTTTTTACATTTTTATTTAAAACAGATTATAATTGAATGTTTGCCTCGGGAAACGTTAAGATAAAACCCTCTATTAATAGGAAAGTACATTTATTATTGCTCATGCCTTCAAAAGCCTTATTACTCGTATTAAATGGTTTTATAATCTCATTATCGATTTCAAGTTGAATTTTTTTACATTTTTTATTAAAACATATTATAATTGAATGCTTGCCTTGGGTAACATGAACCTAAAACCCTCTATTGACAAGAAAAGTCAATTTATTGTCGCTCATGCCTTCAAAAGTCTTATTACTCGCTTTAAATGGTTTTATAATCTCATTATTGATTTTAAGTTTAATTTTTTTACATTTTTTCTTAAAATAGAATATAATTGAATGTTTACCTCGGGAAACGTTAAGCTAAAACCATCTATGAATAAGAAAAGTCCATTTATTGTCGCTCATGCCTTCAAAAGCCTTATTACCCGCTTTAAATGGTTTCCTAATCTCATTATTGATTTTAAGTTGAATTTGTTTTCATTTCTTTTTAAATTGATTATAATTGAATGTTTACCTCGGGAAACGTGGGGCTAAAGCATTCATTTGACATAAAAAAAGCATTTATAGTCACTCATGTCTTCAAAATCCTTATTACTCGCTTTCAATGGTTTTTGAGTCTCATTATTGATTTCAAGTTGAATTTTTTTACATTTTTAGTTAAAATAGATTAAAATTGAATGTTTACCTCGAGAAACGTTAAGTTAAAACCCTCTATTAACAGGAAAAGTCCATTTATTGTCACTCATAACTTCAAAAGCCTTATTACTCGCTTTAAATGGTTTTGTAATCCCATTATGGATTTCAAGTTGAATTTTTTACATTTTTGGTTAAAACAGATTATAATTGAATGCTTACCTTGAGAAACATGAAGCTAAAACCCTCTATTGACAAGAAAAGTCCATTTACTATCGCTCATGCCTTCAAAAGCCTTATTACTCGCTTTAAATGGTTGTATAATCTCATTATTGATTTAAGTTGAATTTTTTTACATTTTTATTTAAAACAGATTATAATTGAATGTTTGCCTCGTGAAACGTTAAGATAAAACCCTCTATTAATAGGAAAGTACATTTATTATCGCTCATGCTTTCAAAAGCCTTATTACTCGTATTAAATGGTTTTATAATCTAATTATCGATTTCAAGTTGAATTTTTTTACATTGTTTGTTAAAACAGATTATAATTGAATGCTTGCCTTGGGTAACATGAACCTAAAACCCTCTATTGACAAGAAAAGTCGATTTATTGTCGCTCATGCCTTCAAAAGCCTTATTACTCGCTTTAAATGGTTTTATAATCTCATTATTGATTTTAAGTTTAATTTTTTTACATTTTTGCTTAAAACAGAATATAATTGAATGTTTACCTCGGGAAACGTTAAGCTAAAACCATCTATTAATAAGAAAAGTGCATTTATTGTCGCTCATGCCTTCAAAAGCCTTATTACCCGCTTTAAATGGTTTCCTAATCTCATTATTGATTTTAAGTTGAATTTGTTTTCATTTCTTTTTAAACTGATTATAATTGAATATTTACCTCGAGAAACGTGGGGCTAAAGCCTTCATTTGACATAAAAAAAGCATTTATAGTCACTCATGCCTTCAAAATCCTTATTACTCGCTTTCAATGGTTTTTGAGTCTCATTATTGATTTCAAGTTGAATTTTTTTACCTTTTTAGTTGAAATAGATTAAAATTGAATGTTTACCTCGGGAAACGTTAAGCTAAAACCATCTATTAACATGAAAAGTCCATTTATTGTCACTCATACCTTCAAAAGCCTTATTACTCGCTTTAAATGGTTTTGTAATCTCATTATGGATTTCAAGTTGAATTTTTTACATTTTTTGTTAAAACAGATTATAATTGAATGCTTACCTTGAGAAACATGAAGCTAAAACCCTCTATTGACAAGAAAAGTCTATTTACTATCGCTCATGCCTTCAAAAGCCTTATTACTCGCTTTAAATGGTTTTATAATCTCATTATTGATTTAAGTTGAATTTTTTTACATTTTTATTTAAAACAGATTGTAATTGAATGTTTACCTCGGGAAACGTTAAGATAAAACCCTCTATTAATAGGAAAGTACATTTATTATCGCTCATGCCTTCAAAAGCCTTATTACTCGTATTAAATGGTTTTATAATCTCATTATCGATTTCAAGTTGAATTTTTTTTACATTTTTTGTTAAAACAGATTATAATTGAATGCTTGCCTTGGGTAACATGAACCTAAAACCCTCTATTGACAAGAAAAGTCAATTTATTGTCGCTTATGCCTTCAAAAGTCTTATTACTCGCTTTAAATGGTTTTATAATCTCATTATTGATTTTAAGTTTAATTTTTTTACATTTTTTCATAAAACAGAATATAATTGAATGTTTACGTCGGGAAACGTTAAACTAAAACCATCTATTAATAAGAAAAGTCCATTTATTGTCGCTCATGCCTTCAAAAGCCTTATTACCCGCTTTAAATGGTTTCCTAATCTCATTATTGATTTTAAGTTGAATTTGTTTTCATTTCTTTTTAAACTGATTATAATTGAATATTTACCTCGGGAAACGTGGGGCTAAAGCCTTCATTTGAAATAAAAAAAGCATTTATAGTCACTCATGTCTTCAAAATCCTTATTACTCGCTTTCAATGGTTTTTGAGTCTCATTATTGATTTCAAGTTGAATTTTTTTACATTTTTAGTTGAAATAGATTAAAATTGAATATTTACCTTGGGAAACGTTAAGCTAAAATCCTCTATTAACAGGAAAAGTCCATTTATTGTCACTCATACCTTCAAAAGCCTTATTACTCGTTTTAAATGGTTTTGTAATCTCATTATGGATTTCAAGTTGAATTTTTTACATTTTTTGTTAAAACATATTATAATTGAATGCTTACCTTGAGAAACACGAAGCTAAAACCCTCTATTGACAAGAAAAGTCCATTTACTATCGCTCATGCCTTCAAAAGCCTTATTACTCGCTTTAAATGGTTTTATAATCTCATTATTGATTTACGTTGAATTTTTTTACATTTTTATTTAAAACAGATTATAATTGAATGTTTGCCTCGGGAAACGTTAAGATAAAACCCTCTATTAATAGGAAAGTACATTTATTATTGCTCATGCCTTCAAAAGCCTTATTACTCGTATTAAATGGTTTTATAATCTCATTATCGATTTCAAGTTGAATTTTTTTACATTTTTTATTAAAACATATTATAATTGAATGCTTGCCTTGGGTAACATGAACCTAAAACCCTCTATTGACAAGAAAAGTCAATTTATTGTCGCTCATGCCTTCAAAAGTCTTATTACTCGCTTTAAATGGTTTTATAATCTCATTATTGATTTTAAGTTTAATTTTTTTACATTTTTTCTTAAAATAGAATATAATTGAATGTTTACCTCGGGAAACGTTAAGCTAAAACCATCTATGAATAAGAAAAGTCCATTTATTGTCGCTCATGCCTTCAAAAGCCTTATTACCCGCTTTAAATGGTTTCCTAATCTCATTATTGATTTTAAGTTGAATTTGTTTTCATTTCTTTTTAAATTGATTATAATTGAATGTTTACCTCGGGAAACGTGGGGCTAAAGCATTCATTTGACATATAAAAAGCATTTATAGTCACTCATGTCTTCAAAATCCTTATTACTCGCTTTCAATGGTTTTTGAGTCTCATTATTGATTTCAAGTTGAATTTTTTTACATTTTTAGTTGAAATAGATTAAAATTGAATGTTTACCTCGAGAAACGTTAAGTTAAAACCCTCTATTAACAGGAAAAGTCCATTTATTGTCACTCATAACTTCAAAAGCCTTATTACTCGCTTTAAATGGTTTTGTAATCCCATTATGGATTTCAAGTTGAATTTTTTACATTTTTTGTTAAAACAGATTATAATTGAATGCTTACCTTGAGAAACATGAAGCTAAAACCCTCTATTGACAAGAAAAGTCCATTTACTATCGCTCATGCCTTCAAAAGCCTTATTACTCGCTTTAAATGGTTGTATAATCTCATTATTGATTTAAGTTGAATTTTTTTACATTTTTATTTAAAACAGATTATAATTGAATGTTTGCCTCGTGAAACGTTAAGATAAAACCCTCTATTAATAGGAAAGTACATTTATTATCGCTCATGCTTTCAAAAGCCTTATTACTCGTATTAAATGGTTTTATAATCTCATTATCGATTTCAAGTTGAATTTTTTTTACATTTTTTGTTAAAACAGATTATAATTGAATGCTTGCCTTGGGTAACATGAACCTAAAACCCTCTATTGACAAGAAAAGTCGATTTATTGTCGCTCATGCCTTCAAAAGCCTTATTACTCGCTTTAAATGGTTTTATAATCTCATTATTGATTTTAAGTTTAATTTTTTTACATTTTTTCTTAAAACAGAATATAATTGAATGTTTACCTCGGGAAACGTTAAGCTAAAACCATCTATTAATAAGAAAAGTGCATTTATTGTCGCTCATGCCTTCAAAAGCCTTATTACCCGCTTTAAATGGTTTCCTAATCTCATTATTGATTTTAAGTTGAATTTGTTTTCATTTCTTTTTCAACTGATTATAATTGAATATTTACCTCGAGAAACGTGGGGCTAAAGCCTTCATTTGACATAAAAAAAGCATTTATAGTCACTCATGCCTTCAAAATCCTTATTACTCGCTTTCAATGGTTTTTGAGTCTCATTATTGATTTCAAGTTGAATTTTTTTACCTTTTTAGTTGAAATAGATTAAAATTGAATGTTTACCTCGGGAAACGTTAAGCTAAAACCATCTATTAACAGGAAAAGTCCATTTATTGTCACTCATACCTTCAAAAGCCTTATTACTCGCTTTAAATGGTTTTGTAATCTCATTATGGATTTCAAGTTGAATTTTTTACATTTTTTGTTAAAACAGATTATAATTGAATGCTTACCTTGAGAAACATGAAGCTAAAACCCTCTATTGACAAGAAAAGTCCATTTACTATCGCTCATGCCTTCAAAAGCCTTATTACTCGCTTTAAATGGTTTTATAATCTCATTATTGATTTAAGTTGAATTTTTTTACATTTTTATTTAAAACAGATTATAATTGAATGTTTGCCTCGGGAAACGTTAAGATAAAACCCTCTATTAATAGGAAAGTACATTTATTATCGCTCATGCCTTCAAAAGCCTTATTACTCGTATTAAATGGTTTTATAATCTCATTATCGATTTCAAGTTGAATTTTTTTACTTTTTTTGTTAAAACAGATTATAATTGAATGCTTGCCTTGGGTAACATGAACCTAAAACCCTCTATTGACAAGAAAAGTCAATTTATTGTCGCTTATGCCTTCAAAAGTCTTATTACTCGCTTTAAATGGTTTTATAATCTCATTATTGATTTTAAGTTTAATTTTTTTACATTTTTTCATAAAACAGAATATAATTGAATGTTTACGTCGGGAAACGTTAAACTAAAACCATCTATTAATAAGAAAAGTCCATTTATTGTCGCTCATGCCTTCAAAAGCCTTATTACCCGCTTTAAATGGTTTCCTAATCTCATTATTGATTTTAAGTTGAATTTGTTTTCATTTCTTTTTAAACTGATTATAATTGAATATTTACCTCGGGAAACGTGGGGCTAAAGCCTTCATTTGAAATAAAAAAAGCATTTATAGTCACTCATGTCTTCAAAATCCTTATTACTCGCTTTCAATGGTTTTTGAGTCTCATTATTGATTTCAAGTTGAATTTTTTTACATTTTTAGTTGAAATAAATTAAAATTGAATATTTACCTTGGGAAACGTTAAGCTAAAATCCTCTATTAACAGGAAAAGTCCATTTATTGTCACTCATACCTTCAAAAGCCTTATTACTCGTTTTAAATGGTTTTGTAATCTCATTATGGATTTCAAGTTGAATTTTTTACATTTTTTGTTAAAACATATTATAATTGAATGCTTACCTTGAGAAACACGAAGCTAAAACCCTCTATTGACAAGAAAAGTCCATTTACTATCGCTCATGCCTTCAAAAGCCTTATTACTCGCTTTAAATGGTTTTATAATCTCATTATTGATTTAAGTTGAATTTTTTTACATTTTTATTTAAAACAGATTATAATTGAATGTTTGCCTCGGGAAACGTTAAGATAAAACCCTCTATTAATAGGAAAGTACATTTATTATCGCTCATACCTTCAAAAGCCTTATTACTCGTATTAAATGGTTTTATAATCTCATTATCGATTTCAAGTTGAATTTTTTTACATTTTTTGTTAAAACAGATTATAATTGAATGCTTGCCTTGGGTAACATGAACCTAAAACCCTCTATTGACAAGAAAAGTCTATTTATTGTCGCTCATGCCTTCAAAAGCCTTATTACTCGCTTTAAATGGTTTTATAATCTCATTATTGATTTAAGTTGAATTTTTTTACATTTTTATTTAAAACAGATTATAATTGAATGTTTGCCTCGTGAAACGTTAAGATAAAACCCTCTATTAATAGGAAAGTACATTTATTATCGCTTATGCCTTCAAAAGCCTTATTACTCGTATTAAATGGTTTTATAATCTCATTATCGATTTCAAGTTGAATTTTTTTTTCATTTTTTATTAAAACAGATTATAATTGAATGCTTGCCTTGGGTAACATGAACCTAAAACCCTCTATTGACAAGAAAAGTCGATTTATTGTCGCTCATGCCTTCAAAAGCCTTATTACTCGCTTTAAATGGTCTTATAATCTCATTATTGATTTTAAGTTTAATTTTTTTACATTTGTTCTTAAAACATAATATAATTGAATGTTTACCTCGGGAAACGTTAAGCTAAAACCACCTATTAACAGGAAAAGTCCATTTATTGTCACTTATACCTTCAAAAGCCTTATTACTCGCTTTAAATGGTTTTGTAATCTCATTATGGATTTCAAGTTGAATTTTTTACATTTTTTGTTAAAACAGATTATAATTGAATGCTTACCTTGAGAAACATGAAGCTAAAACCCTCTATTGACAAGAAAAGTCCATTTACTATCGCTCATGCCTTCAAAAGCCTTATTACTCGCTTTAAATGGTTTTATAATCTCATTATTGATTTAAGTTGAATTTTTTTACATTTTTATTTAAAACAGATTATAATTGAATGTTTGCCTCGGGAAACGTTAAGATAAAACCCTCTATTAATAGGAAAGTACATTTATTATCGCTCATGCCTTCAAAAGCCTTATTACTCGTATTAAATGGTTTTATAATCTCATTATCGATTTCAAGTTGAATTTTTTTTCATTTTTTGTTAAAACGGATTATAATTGAATGCTTGCCTTGGGTAACATGAACCTAAAACCCTCTATTGACAAGAAAAGTCTATTTATTGTCGCTCATGCCTTCAAAAGCCTTATTACTCGCTTTAAATGGTTTTATAATCTCATTATTGATTTAAGTTGAATTTTTTTACATTTTTATTTAAAACAGATTATAATTGAATGTTTGCCTCGTGAAACGTTAAGATAAAACCCTCTATTAATAGGAAAGTACATTTATTATCGCTTATGCCTTCAAAAGCCTTATTACTCGTATTAAATGGTTTTATAATCTCATTATCGATTTCAAGTTGAATTTTTTTTTCATTTTTTATTAAAACATATTATAATTGAATGCTTGCCTTGGGTAACATGAACCTAAAACCCTCTATTGACAAGAAAAGTCGATTTATTGTCGCTCATGCCTTCAAAAGCCTTATTACTCGCTTTAAATGGTTTTATAATCTCATTATTGATTTTAAGTTTAATTTTTTTACATTTGTTCTTAAAACATAATATAATTGAATGTTTACCTCGGGAAACGTTAAGCTAAAACCATCTATTAATAAGAAAAGTCCATTTATGGTCGCTCATGCCTTCAAAAGCCTTATTACCCGCTTTAAATGGATTCCTAATCTCATTATTGATTTTAAGTTGAATTTGTTTTCATTTCTTTTTAAACTGATTATAATTGAATGTTTACCTCGGGAAACGTGGGACTAAAGCCTTCATTTGACATAAAACAAGCATTTATAGTCACTCATGCCATCAAAATCCTTATTACTCGCTTTCAATGGTTTTTGAGTCTCATTATTGATTTCAAGTTGAATTTTTTTACATTTTTAGTTGAAATAGATTAAAATTGAATGTTTACCTCGGGAAACGTTAAGCTAAAACCACCTATTAACAGGAAAAGTCCATTTATTGTCACTTATACCTTCAAAAGCCTTATTACTCGCTTTAAATGGTTTTGTAATCTCATTATGGATTTCAAGTTGAATTTTTTACATTTTTTGTTAAAACAGATTATAATTGAATGCTTACCTTGAGAAACATGAAGCTAAAACCCTCTATTGACAAGAAAAGTCCATTTACTATCGCTCATGCCTTCAAAAGCCTTATTACTCGCTTTAAATGGTTTTATAATCTCATTATTGATTTAAGTTGAATTTTTTTACATTTTTATTTAAAACAGATTATAATTGAATGTTTGCCTTGGGAAACGTTAAGATAAAACCCTCTATTAATAGGAAAGTACATTTATTATCGCTCATGCCTTCAAAAGCCTTATTACTCGTATTAAATGGTTTTATAATCTCATTATCGATTTCAAGTTGAATTTTTTTACATTTTTTGTTAAAACGGATTATAATTGAATGCTTGCCTTGGGTAACATGAACCTAAAACCCTCTATTGACAAGAAAAGTCTATTTATTGTCGCTCATGCCTTCAAAAGTCTTATTACTCGCTTTAAATGGTTTTATAATCTCATTATTGATTTTAAGTTTAATTTTTTACATTTTTTCATAAAACAGAATATAATTGAATGTTTACCTCGGGAAACGTTAAACTAAAACCATCTATTAATAAGAAAAGTCCATTTATTGTCGCTCATGCCTTCAAAAGCCTTATTACCCGCTTTAAATGGTTTCCTAATCTCATTATTGATTTTAAGTTGAATTTGTTTTCATTTCTTTTTAAACTGATTATAATTGAATGTTTACCTTGGGAAACGTGGGGCTAAAGCCTTCATTTGACATAAAAAAAGCATTTATAGTCACTCATGTCTTCAAAATCGTTATTACTCGCTTTCAACGGTTTTTGAGTCTCATTATTGATTTCAAGTTGAATTTTTTTACATTTTTAGTTGAAATAGATTAAAATTGAATGTTTACCTTGGGAAACGTTAAGCTAAAATCCTCTATTAACAGGAAAAGTCCATTTATTGTCACTCATACCTTCAAAAGCCTTATTACTCGCTTTAAATGGTTTTATAATCTCATTATTGATTTAAGTTGAATTTTTTTACATTTTTATTTAAAACAGATTATAATTGAATGTTTGCCTCGGGAAACGTTAAGATAAAACCCTCTATTAATAGGAAAGTACATTTATTATCGCTCATGCCTTCAAAAGCCTTATTACTCGTATTAAATGGTTTTATAATCTCATTATCGATTTCAAGTTGAATTCTTTTACATTTTTTGTTAAAACAGATTATAATTGAATGCTTGCCTTGGGTAACATGAACCTAAAACCCTCTATTGACAAGAAAAGTCAATTTATTGTCGCTCATGCCTTCAAAAGCCTTATTACTCGCTTTAAATGGTTTTATAATCTCATTATTGATTTTAAGTTTAATTTTTTTACATTTTTTCTTAAAACAGAATATAATTGAATGTTTACCTCGGGAAACGTTAAGCTAAAACCATCTAGTAACCGAAAAAGTCCATTTATTGTCACTCATACCTTCAAAAGCCTTATTACTTGCTTTAAATGGTTTTGTAATCTCATTATGGATTTCAAGTTGAATTTTTTACATTTTTTGTTAAAATAGATTATAATCGAATGCTTACCTTGAGAAACATGAAGCTAAAACCCTCTATTGACAAGAAAAGTCCATTTACTATCGCTCATGCCTTCAAAAGCCTTATTACTCGCTTTAAATGGTTTTATAATCTCATTATTGATTTAAGTTGAATTTTTTTACATTTTTATTTAAAACAGATTATAATTGAATGTTTGCCTCGGGAAACGTTAAGATAAAACCCTCTATTAATAGGAAAGTACATTTATTATCGCTCATGCCTTCAAAAGCCTTATTACTCGTATTAAATGGTTTTATAATCTCATTATCGATTTCAAGTTGAATTTTTTTACATTTTTTGTTAAAACAGATTATAATTGAATGCTTGCCTTGGGTAACATGAACCTAAAACCCTCTATTGACAAGAAAAGTCAATTTATTGTCGCTCATGCCTTCAAAAGCCTTATTACTCGCTTTAAATGGTTTTATAATCTTATTATTGATTTTAAGTTTAATTTTTTTACATTTTTTCTTAAAACAGAATATAATTGAATGTTTACCTCGGGAAACGTTAAGCTAAAACCATCTATTAATAAGAAAAGTCCATTTATTGTCGCTCATGCCTTCAAAAGCCTTATTACCCGTTTTAAATGGTTTCCTAATCTCATTATTGATTTTAAGTTGAATTTGTTTTCATTTCTTTTTAAACTGATTATAATTGAATATTTACCTCGAGAAACGTGGGGCTAAAGCCTTCATTTGACATAAAAAAAGCATTTATAGTCACTCATGCCTTCAAAATCCTTATTACTCGCTTTCAATGGTTTTTGAGTCTCATTATTGATTTCAAGTTGAATTTTTTTACCTTTTTAGTTGAAATAGATTAAAATTGAATCTTTACCTCGGGAAACGTTAAGCTAAAACCATCTATTAACAGGAAAAGTCCATTTATTGTCACTCATACCTTCAAAAGCATTATTACTCGCTTTAAATGGTTTTGTAATCTCATTATGGATTTCAAGTTGAATTTTTTACATTTTCTGTTAAAACAGATTATAATTGAATGTTTACCTTGAGAAACATGAAGCTAAAACCCTCTATTGACAAGAAAAGTCCATTTACTATCGCTCATGCCTTCAAAAGCCTTATTACTCGCTTTAAATGGTTTTATAATCTCATTATTGATTTAAGTTGAATTTTTTTACATTTTTATTTAAAACAGATTATAATTGAATGTTTGCCTTGGGAAACGTTAAGATAAAACCCTCTATTAATAGGAAAGTACATTTATTATCGCTCATGCCTTCAAAAGCCTTATTACTCGTATTAAATGGTTTTATAATCTCATTATCGATTTCAAGTTGAATTTTTTTACATTTTTTGTTAAAACAGATTATAATTGAATGCTTGCCTTGGGTAACATGAACCTAAAACCCTCTATTGACAAGAAAAGTCAATTTATTGTCGCTCATGCCTTCAAAAGTCTTATTACTCGCTTTAAATGGTTTTATAATCTCATTATTGATTTTAAGTTTAATTTTTTTACATTTTTTAATAAAACAGAATATAATTGAATGTTTACCTCGGGAAACGTTAAACTAAAACCATCTATTAATAAGAAAAGTCCATTTATTGTCGCTTATGCCTTCAAAAGCCTTATTACCCGCTTTAAATGGTTTCCTAATCTCATTATTGATTTTAAGTTGAATTTGTTTTCATTTCTTTTTAAACTGATTATAATTGAATGTTTACCTCAGGAAACGTGGGGCTAAAGCCTTCATTTGACATAAAAAAAGCATTTATAGTCACTCATGTCTTCAAAATCCTTATTACTCGCTTTCAATGGTTTTTGAGTCTCATTATTGATTTCAAGTTGAATTTTTTTGCATTTTTAGTTGAAATAGATTAAAATTGAATGTTTAGCTTGGGAAACGTTAAGCTAAAATCCTCTATTAACAGGAAAAGTCCATTTATTGTCACTCATACCTTCAAAAGCCTTATTACTCGCTTTAAATGGTTTTGTAATCTCATTATGGATTTCAAGTTGAATTTTTTACATTTTTTGTTAAAACAGATTATAATTGAATGCTTACCTTGAGAGACATCAAGCTAAAACCCTCTATTGACAAGAAAAGTCCATTTACTATCGCTCATGCCTTCAAAAGCCTTATTACTCGCTTTAAATGGTTTTAAAATCTCATTATTGATTTAAGTTGAATTTTTTTACATTTTATTTAAAATAGATTATAATTGAATGTTTGCCTCGGGAAACGTTAAGATAAAACCCTCTACTAATAGGAAAGTACATTAATTATCGCTCATACCTTCAAAAGCCTTATTACTCGTATTAAATGGTTTTATAATCTCATTATCGATTTCAAGTTGAATTTTTTTATATTTTTTATTAAAACAGATTATAATTGAATGCTTGCCTTGGGTAACATGAACCTAAAACCCTCTATTGAGAAGAAAAGTCAATTTATTGTCGCTCATGCCTTCAAAAGCCTTATTACTCGCTTTAAATGGTTTTATAATCTCATTATTGATTTTAGGTTTAATTTTTTTATATTTTTTCTTAAAATAGAATATAATTGAATGTTTACCTCGGGAAACGTTAAGCTAACACCATCTATTAGTAAGAAAAGTCCATTTATTGTCGCTCATGCCTTCAAAAGCCTTATTACCCGCTTTAAATGGTTTCCTAATCTCATTATTGATTTTAAGTTGAATTTGTTTTCATTTCTTTTTAAACTGATTATAATTGAATGTTTACCTCGGGAAACGTGGGGCTAAAGCCTTCATTTGACATAAAAAAAGCATTTATAGCCACTCATGCCTTCAAAATCCTTATTACTCGCTTTCAATGGTTTTTTAGTCTCATTATTGATTTCAAGTTGAATATTTTTACATTTTTGGTTCAAATAGATTAAAATTGAATGCTAACCTCGGGAAACGTTAAGCTAAAACCCTCTATTAATAGGAAAAGTCCATTTATTGTCACTCATACCTTCAAAAGCCTTATTACTCGCTTTAAATGGTTTTGAAATCTTATTATGGATTTCAAGTTGAATTTTTTACATTTTTTGTTAAAACAGATTATAATTGAATGCTTACTTTGAGAAACATGAAGCTAAAACCCTCTATTGACAAGAAAAGTCCATTTACTATCGCTCATGCCTTCGAAAGCCTTATTACTCGCTTTAAATGGTTTTATAATCTCATTATTGATTTAACTTGAATTTTTTTACATTTTTATTTAAAACAGATTATAATTCAATGTTTGCCTCGGGAAACATTAAGATAAAACCCTCTACTAATAGGAAAGTACATTTATTATCGCTCATACCTTCAAAAGCCTTATTACTTGTACTAAATGGTTTTATAATCTCATTATCGATTTCAAGTTGAATTTTTTTACATTTTTTATTAAAAAAGATTATAATTGAATGCTTGCCTTGGGTAACATGAACCTAAAACCCTCTATTGACAAGAAAAGTCAATTTATTGTCGCTCATGCCTTCAAAAGCCTTATTACTTGCTTTAAATGGTTTTATAATCTCATTATTGATTTAACTTGAATTTTTTTACATTTTTATTTAAAACAGATTATAATTAAATGTTTGCCTCGGGAAACGTTAAGAAAAAACCCTCTATTAATAGGAAAGTACATTTATTATCGCTCATACCTTCAAAAGCCTTATTACTCATATTAAATGGTTTTATAATCTCATTATCGATTTCAAGTTGAATTTTTTTACATTTTTTATTAAAACAGATTATAATTGAATGCTTGCCTTGGGTAACATGAACCTAAAACCCTCTATTGACAAGAAAAGTCAATTTATTGTCGCTCATGCCTTCAAAAGCCTTATTACTCGCTTTAAATGGTTTTATAATCTCATTATTGATTTTAAGTTGAATTTTTTTACATTTATTCTTAAAACAGAATATAATTGAATGTTTACCTCGGGAAACGTTAAGCTAACACCATCTATTAATAAGAAAAGTCCATTTATTGTCGCTCATGCCTTCAAAAGCCTTATTACCCTGCTTTAAATGGTTTCCTAATCTCATTATTGATTTTAAGTTGAATTTGTTTTCATTTCTTTTTAAACTGATTATAATTGAATGTTTACCTCGGGAAACGTGAGGCTAAAGCCTTCATTTGACGTAAAAAAAGCATTTATAGTCACTCATGCCTTCAAAATCCTTATTACTCGCTTTCAATGGTTTTTTAGTCTCATTATTGATTTCAAATTGAATATTTTTACATTTTTAGTTGAAATAGATTAAAATTGAATGTTTACCTGGGGAAACGTTAAGCTAAAACCCTCTATTAATAGGAAAAGTCCATTTATTGTCACTCATACCTTCAGAAGCCTTATTACTCGCTTTAAATGGTTTTGTAATCTCATTATGGATTTCAAGTTGAACTTTTTACATTTTTTGTTAAAATAGATTATAATTGAATGCTTACCTTGAGAAACATGAAGCTAAAACCCTCTATTGACAAGAAAAGTCCATTTACTATCGCTAATGCCTTCAAAAGCCTTATTACTCGCTTTAAATGGTTTTATAATCTCATTATTGATTTAAGTTGAATTTTTTTACATTTTTATTTAAAACAGATTATAATTGAATGTTTGCCTCGGGAAACGTTAAGAAAAAACCCTCTACTAATAGGCAAGTACATTTATTATCGCTCATACCTTCAAAAGCCTTATTACTCGTATTAAATGGTTTTATAATCTCATTATCAATTTCAAGTTGAATTTTTTTATATTTTTTATTAAAACAGATTATAATTGAATGCTTGCCTTGGGTAACATGAACCTAAAACCCTCTATTGACAAGAAAAGTCAATTTATTGTCGCTCATGCCTTCAAAAGCCTTATTACTCGCTTTAAATGGTTTTACAATCTCATTATTGGTTTTAAGTTTAATTTTTTTACATTTTTTCTTAAAACATAATATAATTGAATGTTTACCTCGGGAAACGTTAAGCTAAAACCATCTATTAATAAGAAAAGTCCATTTATTGTCGCTCATGCCTTCAAAAGCCTTATTACCCGCTTTAAATGGTTTCCTAATCTCATTATTGATTTTAAGTTGAATTTGTTTTCATTTCTTTTTAAACTGATTATAATTGAATGTTTACCTCGGGAAACGTGGGGCTAAAGCCTTCATTTGACATAAAAAAAGCATTTATAGTCACTCATGCCTTCAAAATCCTTATTACTCACTTTCAATGGTTTTTTAGTCTCATTATTGATTTCAAGTTGAATATTTTTACATTTTTGGTTCAAATAGATTAAAATTGAATGTTTACTTTGGGAAACGTTAAGCTAACACCATCTATTAATAAGAAAAGTCCATTTATTGTCGCTCATGCCTTCAAAAGCCTTATTACCTGCTTTAAATGGTTTCCTAATCTCATTATTGATTTTAAGTTGAATTTGTTTTCATTTCTTTTTAAACTGATTATAATTGAATGTTTACCTCGGGAAACGTGGGGCTAAAGCCTTCATTTGACATAAAAAAAGCATTTATAGTCACTCATGTCTTCAAAATCCTTATTACTCGCTTTCAAAGGTTTTTGAGTCTCATTATTGATTTCAAGTTGAATTTTTTTGCATTTTTAGTTGAAATAGATTAAAATTGAATGTTTACCTTGGGAAACGTTAAGCTAAAATCCTCTATTAACAGGAAAAGTCCATTTACTGTCACTCATACCTTCAAAAGCCTTATTACTCGCTTTAAATGGTTTTGTAATCTCATTATGGATTTCAAGTTGAATTTTTTACATTTTTTGTTAAAACAGATTATAATTGAATGCTTACCATGAGAAACATGAAGCTAAAACCCTCTATTGACAAGAAAAGTCCATTTACTATCACTCATGCCTTCAAAAGCCTTATTACTCGCTTTAAATGGTTTTATAATCTCATTATTGATTGAAGTTGAATTTTTTTACATTTTTATTTAAAACAGATTATAATTGAATGTTTGCCTCGGGAAACGTTAAGATAAAACCCTCTACTAATAGGAAAGTACATTGATTATCGCTCATGCCTTTAAAAGCCTTATTACTCGTATTAAATGGTTTTATAATCTCATTATCGATTTCAAGTTGAATTTTTTTATATTTTTTATTAAAACAGATTATAATTGAATGCTTGCCTTGGGTAACATGAACCTAAAACCCTCTATTGACAAGAAAAGTCAATTTATTGTCGCTCATGCCTTCAAAAGCCTTATTACTCGCTTTAAATGGTTTTACAATCTCATTATTGATTTTAAGTTTAATTTTTTTACATTTTTTCTTAAAACATAATATAATTGAATGTTTACCTCGGGAAACGTTAAGCTAAAACCATCTATTAATAAGAAAAGTCCATTTATTGTCGCTCATGCCTTCAAAAGCCTTATTACCCGCTTTAAATGGTTTCCTAATCTCATTATTGATTTTAAGTTGAATTTGTTTTCATTTCTTTTTAAACTGATTATAATTGAATGTGTCCCTCGGGAAACGTGGGGCTAAAGCCTTCATTTGACATAAAAAAAGCATTTATAGCCACTCATGCCTTCAAAATCCTTATTACTCGCTTTCAATGGTTTTTTAGTCTCATTATTGATTTCAAGTTGAATATTTTTACATTTTTGGTTCAAATAGATTAAAATTGAATGTTAACCTCGGGAAACGTTAAGCTAAAACCCTCTATTAACAGGAAAAGTCCATTTATTGTCACTCATACCTTCAAAAGCCTTATTACTCGCTTTAAATGGTTTTGAAATCTTATTATGGATTTCAAGTTGAATTTTTTACATTTTTTGTTAAAACAGATTATAATTGAATGCTTACCTTGAGAAACATGAAGCTAAAACCCTCTATTGACAAGAAAAGTCCATTTACTATCGCTCATGCCTTCGAAAGCCTTATTACTCGCTTTAAATGGTTTTATAATCTCATTATTGATTTAACTTGAATTTTTTTACATTTTTATTTAAAACAGATTATAATTCAATGTTTGCCTCGGGAAACATTAAGATAAAACCCTCTACTAATAGGAAAGTACATTTATTATCGCTCATACCTTCAAAAGCCTTATTACTTGTACTAAATGGTTTTATAATCTCATTATCGATTTCAAGTTGAATTTTTTTACATTTTTTATTAAAAAAGATTATAATTGAATGCTTGCCTTGGGTAACATGAACCTAAAACCCTCTATTGACAAGAAAAGTCAATTTATTGTCGCTCATGCCTTCAAAAGCCTTATTACTTGCTTTAAATGGTTTTATAATCTCATTATTGATTTAACTTGAATTTTTTTACATTTTTATTTAAAACAGATTATAATTAAATGTTTGCCTCGAGAAACGTTAAAAAAAAACCCTCTATTAATAGGAAAGTACATTTATTATCGCTCATGCCTTCAAAAGCCTTATTACTCGTATTAAATGGTTTTATAATCTCATTATCGATTTCAAGTTGAATTTTTTTACATTTTTTATTAAAACAGATTATAATTGAATGCTTGCCTTGGGTAACATGAACCTAAAACCCTCTATTGACAAGAAAAGTCAATTTATTGTCGCTCATGCCTTCAAAAGCCTTATTACTCGCTTTAAATGGTTTTATAATCTCATTATTGATTTTAAGTTTAATTTTTTTACATTTATTCTTAAAACAGAATATAATTGAATGTTTACCTCGGGAAACGTTAAGCTAACACCACCTATTAATAAGAAAAGTCCATTTATTGTCGCTCATGCCTTCAAAAGCCTTATTACCCGCTTTAAATGGTTTCCTAATCTCATTATTGATTTTAAGTTGAATTTGTTTTCATTTCTTTTTAAACTGATTATAATTGAATGTTTACCTCGGGAAACGTGAGGCTAAAGCCTTCATTTGACGTAAAAAAAGCATTTATAGTCACTCATGCCTTCAAAATCCTTATTACTCGCTTTCAATGGTTTTTTAGTCTCATTATTGATTTCAAATTGAATATTTTTACATTTTTAGTTGAAATAGATTAAAATTGAATGTTTACCTGGGGAAACGTTAAGCTAAAACCCTCTATTAATAGGAAAAGTCCATTTATTGTCACTCATACCTTCAGAAGCCTTATTACTCGCTTTAAATGGTTTTGTAATCTCATTATGGATTTCAAGTTGAACTTTTTACATTTTTTGTTAAAATAGATTATAATTGAATGCTTACCTTGAGAAACATGAAGCTAAAACCCTCTATTGACAAGAAAAGTCCATTTACTATCGCTAATGCCTTCAAAAGCCTTATTACTCGCTTTAAATGGTTTTATAATCTCATTATTGATTTAAGTTGAATTTTTTTACATTTTTATTTAAAACAGATTATAATTGAATGTTTGCCTCGGGAAACGTTAAGAAAAAACCCTCTACTAATAGGCAAGTACATTTATTATCGCTCATACCTTCAAAAGCCTTATTACTCGTATTAAATGGTTTTATAATCTCATTATCAATTTCAAGTTGAATTTTTTTATATTTTTTATTAAAACAGATTATAATTGAATGCTTGCCTTGGGTAACATGAACCTAAAACCCTCTATTGACAAGAAAAGTCAATTTATTGTCGCTCATGCCTTCAAAAGCCTTATTACTCGCTTTAAATGGTTTTACAATCTCATTATTGGTTTTAAGTTTAATTTTTTTACATTTTTTCTTAAAACATAATATAATTGAATGTTTACCTCGGGAAACGTTAAGCTAAAACCATCTATTAATAAGAAAAGTCCATTTATTGTCGCTCATGCCTTCAAAAGCCTTATTACCCGCTTTAAATGGTTTCCTAATCTCATTATTGATTTTAAGTTGAATTTGTTTTCATTTCTTTTTAAACTGATTATAATTGAATGTTTACCTCGGGAAACGTGGGGCTAAAGCCTTCATTTGACATAAAAAAAGCATTTATAGTCACTCATGTCTTCAAAATCCTTATTACTCGCTTTCAAAGGTTTTTGAGTCTCATTATTGATTTCAAGTTGAATTTTTTTGCATTTTTAGTTGAAATAGATTAAAATTGAATGTTTACCTTGGGAAACGTTAAGCTAAAATCCTCTATTAACAGGAAAAGTCCATTTATTGCCACTCATACCTTCAAAAGCCTTATTACTCGCTTTAAATGGTTTTGTAATCTCATTATGGATTTCAAGTTGAATTTTTTACATTTTTTGTTAAAACAGATTATAATTGAATGCTTACCATGAGAAACATGAAGCTAAAACCCTCTATTGACAAGAAAAGTCCTTTTACTATCGCTCATGCCTTCAAAAGCCTTATTACTCGCTTTAAATGGTTTTATAATTTCATTATTGATTTAAGTTGAATTTTTTTACATTTTTATTTAAAACAGATTATAATTGAATGTTTGCCTCGGGAAACGTTAAGATAAAACCCTCTACTAATAGGAAAGTACATTGATTATCGCTCATGCCTTCAAAAGCCTTATTACTCGTATTAAATGGTTTTATAATCTCATTATCGATTTCAAGTTGAATTTTTTTATATTTTTTATTAAAACAGATTATAATTGAATGCTTGCCTTGGGTAACATGAACCTAAAACCCTCTATTGACAAGAAAAGTCAATTTATTGTCGCTCATGCCTTCAAAAGCCTTATTACTCGCTTTAAATGGTTTTATAATCTCATTATTGATTTTAAGTTTAATTTTTTTACATTTTTTCTTAAAACAGAATATAATTGAATGTTTACCTCGGGAAACGTTAAGCTAAAACCATCTATTAATAAGAAAAGTTCATTTATTGTCGCTCATGCCTTCAAAAGCCTTATTACTCGCTTTAAATGGTTTTGTAATCTCATTATGGATTTCAAGTTGAATTTTTTACATTTTTTGTTAAAACAGATTATAATTGAATGCTTACCATGAGAAACATGAAGCTAAAACCCTCTATTGACAAGAAAAGTCCATTTACTATCGCTCATGCCTTCAAAAGCCTTATTACTCGCTTTAAATGGTTTTATAATCTCATTATTGATTTAAGTTGAATTTTTTTACATTTTTATTTAAAACAGATTATAATTGAATGTTTGCCTCGGGAAACGTTAAGATAAAACCCTCTACTAATAGGAAAGTACATTGATTATCGCTCATGCCTTCAAAAGCCTTATTACTCGTATTAAATGGTTTTATAATCTCATTATCGATTTCAAGTTGAATTTTTTTATATTTTTTATTAAAACAGATTATAATTGAATGCTTGCCTTGGGTAACATGAACCTAAAACCCTCTATTGACAAGAAAAGTCAATTTATTGTCGCTCATGCCTTCAAAAGCCTTATTACTCGCTTTAAATGGTTTTATAATCTCATTATTGATTTTAAGTTTAATTTTTTTACATTTTTTCTTAAAACAGAATATAATTGAATGTTTACCTCGGGAAACGTTAAGCTAAAACCATCTATTAATAAGAAAAGTTCATTTATTGTCGCTCATGCCTTCAAAAGCCTTATTACCCGCATTAAATGGTTTCCTAATCTCATTATTGATTTTAAGTTGAATTTGTTTTCATTTCTTTTTAAACTGATTATAATTGAATGTTTACCTCGGGAAACGTGGGGCTAAAGCCTTCATTTGACATAAAAAAAGCATTTATAGTCACTCATGCCTTCAAAATCCTTATTACTCGCGTTCAATGGTTTTTTAGTCTCATTATTGATTTCAAGTTGAATATTTTTACATTTTTAGTTGAAATAGATTAAAATTAAATGTTTACCTCGTGAAACGTTAAGCTAAAACCCTCTATTAACAGGAAAAGTCCATTTATTGTCACTCATACCTTCAAAAGCCTTATTACTCTCTTTAAATGGTTTTGTAATCTTATTATGGATTTCAAGTTGAATTTTTTACATTTTTTGTTAAAACAGATTATAATTGAATGCTTACCTTGAGAAACATGCATCTAAAACCCTCTATTGACAAGAAAAGTCCATTTACTATCGCTAATGCCTTCAAAAGCCTTATTACTCGCTTTAAATGGTTTATAATCTCATTATTGATTTAAGTTGAATTTTTTTACATTTTTATTTAAAACAGATTATAATTGAATGTTTGTCTCGGGAAACGTTAAGATAAAACCCTCTACTAATAGGAAAGTACATTTATTATCGCTCATACCTTCAAAAGCCTTATTACTCGTATTAAATGGTTTTATAATCTCATTATCGATTTCAAGTTGAATTTTTTTATATTTTTTATTAAAACAGATTATAATTGAATGCTTGCCTTGGGTAACATGAACCTAAAACCCTCTATTGACAAGAAAAGTCAATTTATTGTCGCTCATGCCTTCAAAAGCCTTATTACTTGCTTTAAATGGTTTTACAATCTCATTATTGATTTTAAGTTTAGGTTTTTTACATTTTTTCTTAAAACATAATATAATTGAATGTTTACCTCGGGAAACGTTAAGCTAAAACCATCTATTAATAAGAAAAGTCCATTTATTGTCGCTCATGCCTTCAAAAGCCTTATTACCCGCTTTAAATGGTTTCCTAATCTCATTATTGATTTTAAGTTGAATTTGTTTTCATTTCTTTTTAAACTGATTATAATTGAATGTTCACCTTGGGAAACGTGGGGCTAAAGCCTTCATTTGACATAAAAAAAGCATTTATAGTCACTCATGCCTTCAAAATCCTTATTACTCACTTTCAATGGTTTTTTAGTCTCATTATTGATTTCAAGTTGAATATTTTTACATTTTTGGTTCAAATAGATTAAAATTGAATGTTTACCTCGGGAAACGTTAAGCTAACACCATCTATTAATAAGAAAAGTCCATTTATTGTCGCTCATGCCTTCAAAAGCCTTATTACCCGCTTTAAATGGTTTCCTAATCTCATTATTGATTTTAAGTTGAATTTGTTTTCATTTCTTTTTAAACTGATTATAATTGAATGTTTACCTCGGGAAACGTGGGGCTAAAGCCTTCATTTGACATAAAAAAAGCATTTATAGTCACTCATGTCTTCAAAATCCTTATTACTCGCTTTCAAAGGTTTTTGAGTCTCATTATTGATTTCAAGTTGAATTTTTTTGCATTTTTAGTTGAAATAGATTAAAATTGAATGTTTACCTTGGGAAACGTTAAGCTAAAATCCTCTATTAACAGGAAAAGTCCATTTATTGTCACTCATACCTTCAAAAGCCTTATTACTCGCTTTAAATGGTTTTGTAATCTCATTATGGATTTCAAGTTGAATTTTTTACATTTTTTGTTAAAACAGATTATAATTGAATGCTTACCATGAGAAACATGAAGCTAAAACCCTCTATTGACAAGAAAAGTCCATTTACTATCGCTCATGCCTTCAAAAGCCTTATTACTCGCTTTAAATGGTTTTATAATCTCATTATTGATTTAAGTTGAATTTTTTTACATTTTTATTTAAAACAGATTATAATTGAATGTTTGCCTCGGGAAACGTTAAGATAAAACCCTCTACTAATAGGAAAGTACATTGATTATCGCTCATGCCTTCAAAAGCCTTATTACTCGTATTAAATGGTTTTATAATCTCATTATCGATTTCAAGTTGAATTTTTTTATATTTTTTATTAAAACAGATTATAATTGAATGCTTGCCTTGGGTAACATGAACCTAAAACCCTCTATTGACAAGAAAAGTCAATTTATTGTCGCTCATGCCTTCAAAAGCCTTATTACTCGCTTTAAATGGTTTTATAATCTCATTATTGATTTTAAGTTTAATTTTTTTACATTTTTTCTTAAAACAGAATATAATTGAATGTTTACCTCGGGAAACGTTAAGCTAAAACCATCTATTAATAAGAAAAGTTCATTTATTGTCGCTCATGCCTTCAAAAGCCTTATTACCCGCTTTAAATGGTTTCCTAATCTCATTATTGATTTTAAGTTGAATTTGTTTTCATTTCTTTTTAAACTGATTATAATTGAATGTTTACCTCGGGAAACGTGGGGCTAAAGCCTTCATTTGACATAAAAAAAGCATTTATAGTCACTCATGCCTTCAAAATCCTTATTACTCGCGTTCAATGGTTTTTTAGTCTCATTATTGATTTCAAGTTGAATATTTTTACATTTTTAGTTGAAATAGATTAAAATTAAATGTTTACCTCGTGAAACGTTAAGCTAAAACCCTTTATTAACAGGAAAAGTCCATTTATTGTCACTCATACCTTCAAAAGCCTTATTACTCACTTTAAATGGTTTTGTAATCTTATTATGGATTTCAAGTTGAATTTTTTAAATTTTTTGTTAAAACAGATTATAATTGAATGCTTACCTTGAGAACCATGCAGCTAAAACCCTCTATTGAAAAGAAAAGTCCATTTACTATCGCTAATGCCTTCAAAAGCCTTATTACTCGCTTTAAATGGTTTTATAATCTCATTATTGATTTAAGTTGAATTTTTTTACATTTTTATTTAAAACAGATTATAATTGAATGTTTGCCTCGGGAAACGTTAAGATAAAACCCTCTACTAATAGGAAAGTACATTTATTATCGCTCATACCTTCAAAAGCCTTATTACTCGTATTAAATGGTTTTATAATCTCATTATCGATTTCAAGTTGAATTTTTTTATATTTTTTATTAAAACAGATTATAATTGAATGCTTGCCTTGGGTAACATGAACCTAAAACCCTTTATTGACAAGAAAAGTCAATTTATTGTCGCTCATGCCTTCAAAAGCCTTATTACTCGCTTTAAATGGTTTTACAATCTCATTATTGATTTTAAGTTTAATTTTTTTACATTTTTTCTTAAAACAGAATATAATTGAATGTTTACCTCGGGAAACGTTAAGCTAAAACCATCTATTAATAAGAAAAGTCCATTTATTGTCGCTCATGCCTTCAAAAGCCTTATTACCCGCTTTAAATGGTTTCCTAATCTCATTATTGATTTTAAGTTGAATTTGTTTTCATTTCTTTTTAAACTGATTATAATTGAATGTTTACCTCGGGAAACGTGGGGCTAAAGCCTTCATTTGACATAAAAAAAGCATTTATAGTCACTCATGCCTTCAAAATCCTTATTACTCACTTTCAATGGTTTTTTAGTCTCATTATTGATTTCAAGTTGAATATTTTTACATTTTTGGTTCAAATAGATTAAAATTGAATGTTTACCTCGGGAAACGTTAAGCTAACACCATCTATTAATAAGAAAAGTCCATTTATTGTCGCTCATGCCTTCAAAAGCCTTATTACCCGCATTAAATGGTTTCCTAATCTCATTATTGATTTTAAGTTGAATTTGTTTTCATTTCTTTTTAAACTGATTATAATTGAATGTTTACCTCGGGAAACGTGGGGCTAAAGCCTTCATTTGACATAAAAAATGCATTTATAGTCACTCATGTCTTCAAAATCCTTATTACTCGCTTTCAAAGGTTTTTGAGTCTCATTATTGATTTCAAGTTGAATTTTTTTGCATTTTTAGTTGAAATAGATTAAAATTGAGTGTTTACCTTGGGAAACGTTAAGCTAAAATCCTCTATTAACAGGAAAAGTCCATTTATTGTCACTCATACCTTCAAAAGCCTTATTACTCGCTTTAAATGGTTTTGTAATCTCATTATGGATTTCAAGTTGAATTTTTTACATTTTTTGTTAAAACAGATTATAATTGAATGCTTACCATGAGAAACATGAAGCTAAAACCCTCTATTGACAAGAAAAGTCCATTTACTATCGCTCATGCCTTCAAAAGCCTTATTACTCGCTTTAAATGGTTTTATAATCTCATTATTGATTTAAGTTGAATTTTTTTACATTTTTATTTAAAACAGATTATAATTGAATGTTTGCCTCGGGAAACGATAAGATAAAACCCTCTACTAATAGGAAAGTACATTGATTATCGCTCATGCCTTCAAAAGCCTTATTACTCGTATTAAATGGTTTTATAATCTCATTATCGATTTCCAGTTGAATTTTTTTGTATTTTTTATTAAAACAGATTATAATTGAATGCTTGCCTTGGGTAACATGAACCTAAAACCCTCGATTGACAAGAAAAGTCAATTTATTGTCGCTCATGCCTTCAAAAGCCTTCTTACTCGCTTTAAATGGTTTTATAATCTCATTATTGATTTTAAGTTTAATTTTTTTACATTTTTTCTTAAAACAGAATATAATTGAATGTTTACCTCGGGAAACGTTAAGCTAACACCATCTATTAATAAGAAAAGTCCATTTATTGTCGCTCATGCCTTCAAAAGCCTTATTACCCGCTTTAAATGGTTTCCTAATCTCATTATTGATTTTAAGTTGAATTTGTTTTCATTTCTTTTTAAACTGATTATAATTGAATGTTTACCTCGGGAAACGTGGGGCTAAAGCCTTCATTTGACATAAAAAAAGCATTTATAGTCACTCATACCTTCAAAATCCTTATTACTCGCTTTCAATGGTTTTTTAGTCTCATTATTGATTTCAAGTTTAATATTTTTACATTTTTAGTTGAAATAGATTAAAATTAAATGTTTACCTCGGGAAACGTTCAGCTAAAACCCTCTATTAACAGGAAAAGTCCATTTATTGTCACTCATACCTTCAAAAGCCTTATTACTCGCTTTAAATGGTTTTGTAATCTTATTATGGATTTCAAGTTGAATTTTTTACATTTTTTGTCAAAACAGATTGAAATTGAATGCTTACCTTGAGAAACATGAAGCTAAAACCCTCTATTGACAAGAAAAGTCCATTTACTATCGCTCATGCCTTCAAAAGCCTTATTACTCGCTTTAAATGGTTTTATAATCTCATTATTGATTTACCTTGAATTTTTTTACATTTTTATTTAAAACAGATTATAATTGAATGTTTGCCTCGGGAAACGTTAAGATAAAACCCTCCACTAATAGGAAAGTACATTTATTATCGCTCATACCTTCAAAAGCCTTATTACTCGTATTAAATGGTTTTATAATCTCATTATCGATTTCAAGTTGAATTTTTTTATATTTTTTATTAAAACAGATTATAATTGAATGCTTGCCTTGGGTAACATGAACCTAAAACCCTCTATTGACAAGAAAAGTCAATTTATTGTCGCTCAAGCCTTCAAAAGCCTTATTACTCGCTTTAAATGGTTTTATAATCTCATTATTGATTTTAAGTTTCATTTTTTTACATTTTTTCTTAAAACAGAATATAATTGAATGTTTACCTCGGGAAACGTTAAGCTAAAACCATCTATTAATAAGAAAAGTTCATTTATTGTCGCTCATGCCTTCAAAAGCCTTATTACCCGCTTTAAATGGTTTCCTAATCTCATTATTGATTTTAAGTTGAATTTGTTTTCATTTCTTTTTAAACTGATTATAATTGAATGTTTACCTCGGGAAACGTGGGGCTAAAGCCTTCATTTGACATAAAAAAAGCATTTATAGTCACTCATGCCTTCAAAATCCTTATTACTCGCTCTCAATGGTTTTTTAGTCTCATTATTGATTTCAAGTTGAATATTTTTACATTTTTGGTTCAAATAGATTAAAATTGAATGTTTACCTCGGGAAACGTTAAGCCAAAACCCTCTATTAACAGGAAAAGTCCATTTATTGTCACTCATACCTTCAAAAGCCTTATTACTCGCTTTAAATGGTTTTGTAATCTTATTATGGATTTCAAGTTGAATTTTTTACATTTTTTGTTAAAACAGATTATAATTGAATGCTTACCTTGAGAAACATGAAGCTAAAACCCTCTATTGACAAGAAAAGTCCATTTACTATCGCTCATGCCTTCAAAAGCCTTATTACTCGTTTTAAATGGTTTTATAATCTCATTATTGATTTAACTTGAATTTTTTTACATTTTTATTTAAAACAGAATATAATTCAATGTTTGCCTCGGGAAACTTTAAGATAAAACCCTCTATTAATAGGAAAGTACATTTATTATCGCTCATACCTTCAAAAGCCTTATTACTCGTATTAAATGGTTTTATAATCTCATTATCGATTTCAAGTTGAATTTTTTTATATTTTTTATTAAAACAGATTATAATTGAATGCTTGCCTTGGGTAACATGAACCTAAAACCCTCTATTGACAAGAAAAGTCAATTTATTGTCGCTCATGCCTTCAAAAGCCTTATTACTCGCTTTAAATGGTTTTATAATCTCATTATTGATTTTAAGTTTCATTTTTTTACATTTTTTCTTAAAACAGAATATAATTGAATGTTTACCTCGGGAAACGTTAAGCTAAAACCATCTATTAATAAGAAAAGTTCATTTATTCTCGCTCATGCCTTCAAAAGCCTTATTACCCGCTTTAAATGGTTTCCTAATCTCATTATTGATTTTAAGTTGAATTTGTTTTCATTTCTTTTTAAACTGATTATAATTGAATGTTTACCTCGGGAAACGTGGGGCTAAAGCCTTCATTTGACATAAAAAAAGCATTTATAGTCACTCATGCCTTCAAAATCCTTATTACTCGCTCTCAATGGTTTTTTAGTCTCATTATTGATTTCAAGTTGAATATTTTTACATTTTTGGTTCAAATAGATTAAAATTGAATGTTTACCTCGGGAAACGTTAAGCCAAAACCCTCTATTAACAGGAAAAGTCCATTTATTGTCACTCATACCTTCAAAAGCCTTATTACTCGCTTTAAATGGTTTTGTAATCTTATTATGGATTTCAAGTTGAATTTTTTACATTTTTTGTTAAAACAGATTATAATTGAATGCTTACCTTGAGAAACATGAAGCTAAAACCCTCTATTGACTAGAAAAGTCCATTTACTATCGCTCATGCCTTCAAAAGCCTTATTACTCGCTTTAAATTGTTTTATAATCTCATTATTGATTTAACTTGAATTTTTTTACATTTTTATTTAAAACAGATTATAATTCAATGTTTGCCTCGGGAAACGTTAAGATAAAACCCTCTACTAATAGGAAAGTACATTTATTATCGCTCATACCTTCAAAAGCCTTATTACTTGTACTAAATGGTTTTATAATCTCATTATCGATTTCAAGTTGAATTTTTTTACATTTTTTATTAAAACAGATTATAATTGAATGCTTGCCTTGGGTAACATGAACCTAAAACCCTCTATTGACAAGAAAAGTCAATTTATTGTCGCTCATGCCTTCAAAAGCCTTATTACTCGCTTTAAATGGTTTTATAATCTCATTATTGATTTAACTTGAATTTTTTTACATTTTTATTTAAAACAGATTATAATTCAATGTTTGCCTCGGGAAACGTTAAGATAAAACCCTCTACTAATAGGAAAGTACATTTATTATCGCTCATACCTTCAAAAGCCTTATTACTCGTATTAAATGGTTTTATATTCTCATTATCGATTTCAAGTTGAATTTTTTTATATTTTTTATTAAAACAGAGTATAATTGAATGCTTGCCTTGGGTAACATGAACCTAAAACTTTCTATTGATAAGAAAAGTCAATTTATTGTCGCTCATGCCTTCAAAAGCCTTATTACTCGCTTTAAATGGTTTTATAATCTCATTATTGATTTTAAGTTTAATTTTTTTACATTTTTTCTTAAAACAGAATATAATTGAATGTTTACCTTGGGAAACGTTAAGCTAAAACGATCTATTAAGAAGAAAAGTCCATTTATTGTCGCTCATGCCTTCAAAAGCCATATTACCCGCTTTAAATGGTTTCCTAATCTCATTATTGATTTTAAGTTGAATTTGTTTTCATTTCTTTTTAAACTGATTATAATTGAATGTTTACCTCGGGAAACGTGGGGCTAAACCCTTCATTTGACATAAAAAAGCATTTATAGTCACTCATTCCTTCAAAATCCTTATTACTCGCTTTCAATGGTTTTTTAGTCTCATTATTGATTTCAAGTTGAATATTTTTACATTTTTGGTTCAAATAGATTAAAATTGAATGTTTACCTCGGGAAACGTTAAGCTAAAACCCTCTATTAACAGGAAAAGTCCATTTATTGTCACTCATACCTTCAAAAGCCTTATTACTCGCTTTAAATGGTTTTGTAATCTTATTATGGATTTCAAGTTGAATTTTTTACATTTTTTGTTAAAACAGATTATAATTGAATGCTTACCTTGAGAAATATGAAGCTAAAACCCTCTATTGACAAGAAAAGTCCATTTACTATCGCTCATGCCTTCAAAAGCCTTATTACTCGTTTTAAATGGTTTTATAATCTCATTATTGATTTAACTTGAATTTTTTTACATTTTTATTTAAAACAGAATATAATTCAATGTTTGCCTCGGGAAACGTTAAGATAAAACCCTCTATTAATAGGAAAGTACATTTATTATCGCTCATGCCTTCAAAAGCCTTATTACTCGTATTAAATGGTTTTATAATCTTATTCTCGAATTCAAGTTGAATTTTTTTACATTTTTTATTAAAACAGATTATAATTGAATGCTTGCCTTGGGTAACATGAACCTAAAACTTTCTATTGACAAGAAAAGTCAATTTATTGTCGCTCATGCCTTCAAAAGCCTTATTACTCGCTTTAAATGGTTTTATAATCTCATTATTGATTTTAAGTTTAATTTTTTTACATTTTTTCTTAAAACAGAATATAATTGAATGTTTACCTTGGGAAACGTTAAGCTAAAACGATCTATTAATAAGAAAAGTCCATTTATTGTCGCTCATGCCTTCAGAAGCCTTATTACCCGCTTTAAATGGTTTCCTAATCTCATTATTGATTTTAAGTTGAATTTGTTTTCATTTCTTTTTAAACTGATTATAATTGAATGTTTACCTCGGGAAACGTGGGGCTAAACCCTTCATTTGACATAAAAAAGCATTTATAGTCACTCATTCCTTCAAAATCCTTATTACTCGCTTTCAATGGTTTTTTAGTCTCATTATGGATTTCAAGTTGAATATTTTTACATTTTTGGTTCAAATAGATTAAAATTGAATGTTTACCTCGGGAAACGTTAAGCTAAAACCCTCTATTAACAGGAAAAGTCCATTTATTGTCACTCATACCTTTAAAAGCCTTATTACTCGCTTTAAATGGTTTTGTAATCTTATTATGGATTTCAAGTTGAATTTTTTACATTTTTTGTTAAAACAGATTATAATTGAATGCTTACCTTGAGAAACATGAAGCTAAAACCCTCTATTGACAAGAAAAGTCCATTTACTATCGCTCATGCCTTCAAAAGCCTTATTACTCGTTTTAAATGGTTTTATAATCTCATTATTGATTTAACTTGAATTTTTTTACATTTTTATTTAAAACAGAATATAATTCAATGTTTGCCTCGGGAAACGTTAAGATAAAACCCTCTATTAATAGGAAAGTACATTTATTATCGCTCATGCCTTCAAAAGCCTTATTACTTGTATTAAATGGTTTTATAATCTTATCCTCGAATTCAAGTTGAATTTTTGTACATTTTTTATTAAAACAGATTATAATTGAATGCTTGCCTTGGGTAACATGAACCTAAAACCCTCTATTGACAAGAAAAGTCAATTTATTGTCGCTCAAGCCTTCAAAAGCCTTATTACTCGCTTGAAATGGTTTTATAATCTCATTATTGATTTTAAGTTTCATTTTTTTACATTTTTTCTTAAAACAGAATATAATTGAATGTTTACCTCGGGAAACGTTAAGCTAAAACGATCTATTAATAAGAAAAGTTCATTTATTCTCGCTCATGCCTTCAAAACCCTTATTACCCGCTTTAAATGGTTTCCTAATCTCATTATTGATTTTAAGTTGAATTTGTTTTCATTTCTTTTTAAACTGATTATAATTGAATGTTTACCTCGGGAAACGTGGGGCTAAAGCCTTCATTTGACTTAAAAAAAGCATTTATAGTCACTCATGCCTTCAAAATCCTTATTACTCGCTTTCAATGGTTTTTTAGTCTCATTATTGATTTCAAGTTGAATATTTTTACATTTTTAGTTGAAATAGATTAAAATTAAATGTTTACCTCGGGAAACGTTAAGCTAAAACCCTCTATTAACAGGAAAAGTCCATTTATTGTCACTCATACCTTCAAAAGCCTTATTACTCGCTTTAAATGGTTTTGTAATCTTATTATGGATTTCAAGTTGAATTTTTTACATTTTTTGTTAAAACAGATTATAATTGAATGCTTACCTTGAGAAACATGAAGCTAAAACCCTCTATTGACAAGAAAAGTCCATTTACTATCGCTCATGCCTTCAAAAGCCTTATTACTCGTTTTAAATGGTTTTATAATCTCATTATTGATTTAACTTGAATTTTTTTACATTTTTATTTAAAACAGAATATAATTCAATGTTTGCCTCGGGAAACGTTAAGATAAAACCCTCTATTAATAGGAAAGTACATTTATTATCGCTCATGCCTTCAAAAGCCTTATTACTTGTATTAAATGGTTTTATAATCTTATTCTCGAATTCAAGTTGAATTTTTTTACATTTTTTATTAAAACAGATTATAATTGAATGCTTGCCTTGGGTAACATGAACCTAAAACTTTCTATTGACAAGAAAAGTCAATTTATTGTCGCTCATGCCTTCAAAAGCCTTATTACTCGCTTTAAATGGTTTTATAATCTCATTATTGATTTTAAGTTTAATTTTTTTACATTTTTTCTTAAAACAGAATATAATTGAATGTTTACCTTGGGAAACGTTAAGCTAAAACGATCTATTAATAAGAAAAGTCCATTTATTGTCGCTCATGCCTTCAGAAGCCTTATTACCCGCTTTAAATGGTTTCCTAATCTCATTATTGATTTTAAGTTGAATTTGTTTTCATTTCTTTTTAAACTGATTATAATTGAATGTTTACCTCGGGAAACGTGGGGCTAAACCCTTCATTTGACATAAAAAAGCATTTATAGTCACTCATTCCTTCAAAATCCTTATTACTCGCTTTCAATGGTTTTTTAGTCTCATTATGGATTTCAAGTTGAATATTTTTACATTTTTGGTTCAAATAGATTAAAATTGAATGTTTACCTCGGGAAACGTTAAGCTAAAACCCTCTATTAACAGGAAAAGTCCATTTATTGTCACTCATACCTTCAAAAGCCTTATTACTCGCTTTAAATGGTTTTGTAATCTTATTATGGATTTCAAGTTGAATTTTTTACATTTTTTGTTAAAACAGATTATAATTGAATGCTTACCTTGAGAAACATGAAGCTAAAACCCTCTATTGACAAGAAAAGTCAATTTACTATCGCTCATGCCTTCAAAAGCCTTATTACTCGCTTTAAATGGTTTTATAATCTCATTATTGATTTAACTTGAATTTTTTTACATTTTTATTTAAAACAGATTATAATTCAATGTTTGCCTCGGGAAACGTTAAGATAAAACCCTCTACTAATAGGAAAGTACATTTATTATCGCTCATACCTTCAAAAGCCTTATTACTCGTATTAAATGGTTTTATAATCTCAGTATCGATTTCAAGTTGAATTTTTTAATATTTTTTATTAAAACAGATTATAATTGAATGCTTGCCTTGGGTAACATGAACCTAAAACCCTCTATTGACAAGAAAAGTCAATTTATTGTCGCTCATGCCTTCAAAAGCCTTATTACTCGCTTTAAATGGTTTTATAATCTCATTATTGATTTTAAGTTTAATTTTTTTACATTTTTTCTTAAAACAGAATATAATTGAATGTTTACCTCGGGAAACGTTAAGCTAACACCATCTATTAATAAGAAAAGTCCATTTATTGTAGCTCATGCCTTCAAAAGCCTTATTCCCCGCTTTAAATGGTTTCCTAATCTCATTATTGATTTTAAGTTGAATTTGTTTTCATTTCTTTTTAAACTGATTATAATTGAATGTTTACCTCGGGAAACGTGGGGCTAAAGCCTTCATTTGACATAAAAAAAGCATTTATAGTCACTCATGCCTTCAAAATCCTTATTACTCGCTTTCAATGGTTTTTTAGTCTCATTATTTATTTCAAGTTGAATATTTTTACATTTTTAGTTGAAATAGATTAAAATTAAATGTTTACCTCGGGAAACGTTAAGCTAAAAGCCTCTATTAACAGGAAAAGTCCATTTATTGTCACTCATACCTTCAAAAGCCTTATTACTCGCTTTAAATGGTTTTGTAATCTTATTATGGATTTCAAGTTGAATTTTTTACATTTTTTTGTCAAAACAGATTATAATTGAATGCTTACCTTGAGAAACATGAAGCTAAAACCCTCTATTGACAAGAAAAGTCCATTCACTATCGCTCATGCCTTCAAAAGCCTTATTACTCGCTTTAAATGGTTTTATAATCTCATTATAGATTTAACTTGAATTTTTTTACATTTTTATTTAAAACTGATTATAATTCAATGTTTGCCTCGGGAAACGTTAAGATAAAACCCTCCACTAATAGGAAAGTACATTTATTATCGCTCATACCTTCAAAAGCCTTATTACTCGTATTAAATGGTTTTATAATCTCATTATCGATTTCAAGTTGAATTTTTTTATATTTTTTATTAAAACAGATTATAATTGAATGCTTGCCTTGGGTAACATGAACCTAAAACCCTCTATTGACAAGAAAAGTCAATTTATTGTCGCTCATGCCTTCAAAAGCCTTATTACTCGCTTTAAATGGTTTTATAATCTCATTATCGATTTTAAGTTTAATTTTTTTATATTTTTTCTTAAAACAGAATATAATTGAATGTTTACCTCAAGAAACGTTAAGCTAACACCATCTATTAATAAGAAAAGTCCATTTATTGTCGCTCATGCGTTCAAAAGCCTTATTACCCGCTTTAAATGGTTTTCTAATCTCATTATTGATTTTAAGTTGAATTTGTTTTCATTTATTTTTAAACTGATTATAATTGAATGTTTACCTCGGGAAACGTGGGGCTAAAGCCTTCATTTAACATAAAAAAAGCATTTATAGTCACTCATGCCTTCAAAATCCTTATTACTCGCTCTCAATGGTTTTTTAGTCTCATTATTGATTTCAAGTTGAATATTTTTACATTTTTGGTTCAAATAGATTAAAATTGAATGTTTACCTCGGGAAACGTTAAGCTAAAACCCTCTATTAACAGGAAAAGTCCATTTATTGTCACTCATACCTTAAAAAGCCTTATTACTCGCTTTAAATGGTTTTGTAATCTTATTATGGATTTCAAGTTGAATTTTTTACATTTTTTGTTAAAACAGATTATAATTGAATGCTTACCTTGAGAAACGTGAAGCTAAAACCCTCTATTGACAAGAAAAGTCCATTTACTATCGCTCATGCCTTCAAAAGCCTTATTACTCGCTTTAAATGGTTTTATAATCTCATTATTGATTTAACTTGAATTTTTTTACATTTTTATTTAAAACAGATTATAATTCAATGTTTGCCTCGGGAAACGTTAAGATAAAACCCTCTACTAATAGGAAACTACATTTATTATCGCTCATACCTACAAAAGCCTTATTACTTGTACTAAATGGTTTTATAATCTCATTATGGATTTCAAGTTGAATTTTTTACATTTTTTTGTCAAAACAGATTATAATTGAATGCTTACCTTGAGAAACATGAAGCTAAAACCCTCTATTGACAAGAAAAGTCCATTTACTATCGCTCATGCCTTCAAAAGCCTTATTACTCGCTTTAAATGGTTTTATAATCTCATTATAGATTTAACTTGAATTTTTTTACATTTTTATTTAAAACTGATTATAATTCAATGTTTGCCTCGGGAAACGTTAAGATAAAACCCTCCACTAATAGGAAAGTACATTTATTATCGCTCATACCTTCAAAAGCCTTATTACTCGTATTAAATGGTTTTATAATCTCATTATCGATTTCAAGTTGAATTTTTTTATATTTTTTATTAAAACAGATTATAATTGAATGCTTGCCTTGGGTAACATGAACCTAAAACCCTCTATTGACAAGAAAAGTCAATTTATTGTCGCTCATGCCTTCAAAAGCCTTATTACTCGCTTTAAATGGTTTTATAATCTCATTATCGATTTTAAGTTTAATTTTTTTACATTTTTTCTTAAAACAGAATATAATTGAATGTTTACCTCGGGAAACGTTAAGCTAACACCATCTATTAATAAGAAAAGTCCATTTATTGTCGCTCATACGTTCAAAAGCCTTATTACCCGCTTTAAATGGTTTCCTAATCTCATTATTGATTTTAAGTTGAATTTGTTTTCATTTCTTTTTAAACTGATTATAATTGAATGTTTACCTCGGGAAACGTGGGGCTAAAGCCTTCATTTGACATAAAAAAAGCATTTATAGTCACTCATGCCTTCAAAATCCTTATTACTCCCTCTCAATGATTTTTTAGTCTCATTATTGATTTCAAGTTGAATATTTTTACATTTTTGGTTCAAATAGATTAAAATTGAATGTTTACCTCGGGAAACGTTAAGCTAAAACCCTCTATTAACAGGAAAAGTCCATTTATTGTCACTCATACCTTCAAAAGCCTTATTACTCGCTTTAAATGGTTTTGTAATCTTATTATGGATTTCAAGTTGAATTTTTTACATTTTTTGTTAAAACAGATTATAATTGAATGCTTACCTTGAGAAACGTGAAGCTAAAACCCTCTATTAACAAGAAAAGTCCATTTACTATCGCTCATGCCTTCAAAAGCCTTGTTACTCGCTTTAAATGGTTTTATAATCTCATTATTGATTTAACTTGAATTTTTTTACATTTTTATTTAAAACAGATTATAATTCAATGTTTGCCTCGGGAAACGTTAAGATAAAACCCTCTACTAATAGGAAACTACATTTATTATCGCTCATACCTACAAAAGCCTTATTACTTGTACTAAATGGTTTTATAATCTCATTATCGATTTCAAGTTGAATTTTTTTACATTTTTTATTAAAACAGATTATAATTGAATGCTTGCCTTGGGTAACATGAACCTAAAACCCTCTATTGACAAGAAAAGTCAACTTATTGTCGCTCATGCCTTCAAAAGCCTTATTACTCGCTTTAAATGGTTTTATAATCTCATTATTGATTTAACTTGAATTTTTTTACATTTTTATTTAAAACAGATTATAATTCAATGTTTGCCTCGGGAAACGTTAAGATAAAACCCTCTACTAATAGGAAACTACATTTATTATCGCTCATACCTTCAAAAGCCTTATTACTCGTATTAAATGGTTTTATAATCTCATTATCGATTTCAAGTTGAATTTTTTAATATTTTTTATTAAAACAGATTATAATTGAATGCTTGCCTTGGGTAACATGAACCTAAAACCCTCTATTGACAAGAAAAGTCAATTTATTGTCGCTCATGCCTTCAAAAGCCTTATTACTCGCTTTAAATGGTTTTATAATCTCATTATTGATTTTAAGTTTCATTTTTTTACATTTTTTCCTAAAACAGAATATAATTGAATGTTTACCTCGGGAAAAGTTAAGCTAACACCATCTATTAATAAGAAAAGTCCATTTATTGTCGCTCATGCCTTCAAAAGCCTTATTACCCGCTTTAAATGGTTTCCTAATCTCATTATTGATTTTAAGTTGAATTTGTTTTCATTTCTTTTTAAACTGATTACAATTGAATGTTTACCTCGGGAAACGTAAGGCTAAAGCCTTCATTTGACATAAAAAAAGCATTTATAGTCACTCATGCCTTCAAAATCCTTATTACTCGCTCTCAATGATTTTTTAGTCTCATTATTGATTTCAAGTTGAATATTTTTACATTTTTGGTTCAAATAGAGTAAAATTGAATGTTTACCTCGGGAAACTTTAAGCTAAAACCCTCTATTAACAGGAAAAGTCCATTTATTGTCACTCATACCTTCAAAAGCCTTATTACTCGCTTTAAATGGTTTTGTAATCTTATTATGGATTTCAAGTTGAATTTTTTACATTTTTGTTAAAACAGATTATAATTGAATGCTTACCTTGAGAAACATGAAGCTAAAACCCTCTATTGACAAGAAAAGTCCATTTACTATCGCTCATGCCTTCAAAAGCCTTATTACTCGCTCTAAATGGTTTTATAATCTCATTATTGATTTAACTTGAATTTTTTTACATTTTTTTTTAAAACAGAATATACTTCAATGTTTGCATCGGGAAACGTTAAGATAAAACCCTCTATTAATAGGAAAGTACATTTATTATCGCTCATGCCTTCAAAAGCCTTATTACTTGTATTAAATGGTTTTATAATCTTATTCTCGATTTCAAGTTGAATTTTTTTACATTTTTTGTTAAAACATATTATAATTGAATGCTTGCCTTAGGTAACATGAAGCTAAAACCCTCTATTGACAAAAAAAGCCCATTTACTGTCGCTCATGCCTTCAAAAGCCTTATTACTCGCTTTAAATGGTTTTATAATCTCATTATTGGTTTTAAGTTGAATTTTTTTACATTTTTATTTAAAACAGATTATAATTGAAAGTTTACATCGGGAAACGTTAAGCTAAAACCCTCTATTAATAGGAAAAGTCCATTTATTGTCGCTCATACGTTCAAAAGCCTTATTACTCGCATTAAATGGTTTTATAATCTCATTATCGATTTCAAGTTGAATTGTTTTACATTTTTTGTTAAAACAGATTATAATTGAATGCTTGCCTTGGGTAACATGAAGCTAAAACCCTTTATTGACAAGAAAAGTCCATTTACTGTCGCTCATGCCTTCAAAAGCCTTATTACTCGCTTTAAATGGTTTTATAATCTCATTATTGATTTTAAGTTGAATTTTTTTACATTTTTATTTAAAACAGATTATAATTGAAAGTTTACCTCGGGAAACGTTAAGCTAAAACCCTCTATTAATAGGAAAAGTCCATTTATTGTCGTTCATGCGTTCAAAAGCCTTATTACTCGCATTAAATGATTTTATAATCTCATTATCGATTTCAAGTTGAATTGTTTTACATTTTTTGCTAAAACAGATTATAATTGAATGCTTGCCTTGGGTAATATGAAGCTAAAACCCTTTACTGACAAGAAAAGTCCATTTACTGTCGCTCATCCTTCAAAAGCCTTATTACTCGCTTTAAATGGTTTTATAATCTCATTATTGATTTAAGTTGAATTCTTTTACATTTTTATTTAAAACAGATTATAATTGAATATTTATCTCGGGAAACGTTAAGCTAAAATCCTCTATTAATAGGAAAAGTCCATTTATTATCGCTCATGCCTTTGAAAGCCTTATTACTAGTATTAAATGGTTTTATAATCTCATTATCGATTTCAAGTTAAATTCTTTTACATTTTTTATTAAAACAGATTATAATTAAATGCTTGCCTTGGGTAACTTGAACCTAAAACCCTCTATTGACAAGAAAAGTTAATTTATTGTCGCTCATGCCTTCGAAAGCCTTATTACTCGCTTTAAATGGTTTTATAATCTCATTATTGATTTTAAGTTTAATTTTTTTACATTTTTTCTTAAAAAAGAATATAATTGAATGTTTACCTCGAGAAACGTTAACCTAAAACCATCTATTAATAAGAAAAGTCCATTTATTGTCGCTCATGCCTTCAAAAGCCTTATTACCCGCTTTAAATGGTTTCCTAATCTCATTATTGATTTTAAGTTGAATTTGTTTTCATTTCTTTTTAAATTGATTATAATTGAATGTTTACCTCGGGAAACGTGGGGCTAAAGTCTTCATTTGACATAAAAAAAGCATTTATAGTCACTCATGCCTTCGAAATCCTTATTACTCGCTTTCAAAGGTTTTAGAGTCTCATTATTGATTTCAAGTTGAATTTTTTTACATTTTTAGTTGAAACAGATTAAAATTCAATGTTTACCTTAGGAAACGTTAAGCTAAAACTCTCTATTAACAGGAAAAGTCCATTTATTGTCGCTCATGCCCTCAAAAGTCTTATTACTCGCTTTCAATGGTTTTATAATCTTATTATCGATTTCAAGTTGAATTTTTTTACATTTTTTTTTAAAACAAATTGTAATTGAATGCTTGCCTTGGGTAACATGAAGCTAAAACCCTCTATTGACAAGAAAAGTCCATTTACTGTCGCTTATGCCTTCAAAAGCCTTATTACTCGCTTTAAATGGTTTTATAATCTCATTATTGGTTTTAAGTTGAATTTTTTTACATTTTTATTTAAAACAGATTATAATTGAATGTTTCCCTCGGGAAACGTTAAGCTAAAACCCTCTATTAATAGGAAAAGTCCATTTATTATCACTCATGCCTTCAAAAGCCTTATTACTCGTCTTAAATAGTTTTATAATCTCATTATCGATTTTAAGTTGAATTTTTTTATATTTTTTATTAAAACAGATTATGATTGAATGCTTGCCTTGGGTGACATGAAGCTAAAACCCTCTATTGACAAGAAAAGTCCATTTATTGTCGCTCATGCCTTCAAAAGCCTTATTACTCACTTTAAATGATTTTATAATCTCATTATTAATTTAAGTTGAATTTTTTTACATTTTTATTTAAAACAGATTATAATTGAATGTTGACCTGAGGAAACGTTAAGCTAAATGTGAGACCCTGTCAAGCTCGATTAAAAGACGGTATTGTATCGAGTGGTACAACTAAGTTAAATCGAGCCTTGAACTAGTTCAAATAGAAATTCTAAGAGGAATTTGAAAATTTTAAAACCAACAGAATGGTTTAGAATAGTGATTTGGAGTTCAAGGTCCAGTTTGGAGTCCATCAGAAAATTGACCAATTAGGGACAAAACGGTCATTTTACCATTTGATGATTAAATGGAGATTTTTAGCCAAGATTTGATCACATTTGACCAAGAATAATTATATGAAATATAATTATGATTATTGGAGTATAAAATGATGTTTAGTAGTGAAAAATTGTGATTCCCGGTATTTATAGAGTAGAAGGGCAAAATGGTAATTTTGCCACTAGTGGACTAAACGAAAATTTTTTTTAAACAATTTTTGCCCCATTTGGTTAATATTGATCAATAGTAGTGTTATTTTAGGTTGAAAAGTAGAAATAATGAGATTCCGGTACATTTCGGAGTATAAGGGCAAAATCGTAATTTTTTTGTCTCGGGGGCAAATCAGTAAAATTTTCGGCCCAGCACTTGTCAAGACCAAGGGATTTTAATTGTGGTAGGATTGGATAAATACCAGAATATTTGTGGTGGAAAATTAAGAAGAAAAAGTCAAAAAGTTAAAATTTTGGCCAATAAGCATGTGACACATGGCATGCTTGATTATTTTATTATTTTCTATAGAAATCAGCCCATTAAATCCCCAATTCCCTCACCATATTCGGCCTAGACATCCAGCAACCAGAAAAAAGGAAGAACAAAAGGAAAAACAAGAAAACCTAGGTGGAAATTCAAAGAAAAAGTGAAGAAATCAAGGAAACAAGCTAGGTAAGTTAAAATTTCTTTAATTCTCCTTGATACCTAGCTTACCCATGCTTTTGTTCTTGATTTCCATGGTTGAATATTGAGTTATCATGATGAATTCAATTCTGAAAAATGGGTATGGAAGAGGAATTGTTGTTGGAATAATTTGATTTTAGACTATGTTAGTGTTTAGAGATAGTTAAGCATGGTTATGAACAAAAACACTAAAGAAATATTTAATTTCTCTAGGGTTCCTTGTTGGCTGAACCATGAGGGCTGAATATCAATGGGGGATTGTTTTTATTTCAAGGAAAATGGCATGGAAAATGATGAAGTAAGGTGAAACAGTTATGTAGAAAAAATTCGATGCTAGTACACCAAATGACCAAATTTTTTTTCTATAAGGAATTGTGAGGGTTCTAATGCTGAATTTGGCTTTATTTAAATGTATGTGGTAAATTAAGGTATTAGAGGAGAAATGAATTAATTTAGAGGTGATTTGGACACAATCGTCGATTAATCGGGTGATCGGTCGAATTTAATCGATACCGTGATTAAGCGGTAATCGGGTATATTTGTGCATTTACATATCAAGCATTAGTAGTTTAAATTAATTTATATCAATTTAGGGACAATATAGTAAATTCCTCGACTTGGTTATTTGTCAAGGTGGTGAGACGTCCGGAAAAGGCAAAGGAATTACGCCTGAGGACTATTAGTCAGAGTTCACCCGGAATCCGAAGTTTTGACACCTGTGAGTGGACTGCCTATCAAAATTGTTTTGGGAATATGACTATTTTGAACAAAGTGTTTGAATGATTTTATGAAATTTTTCATGAAAATGAATGCCTTGGGAACAAGCTTTTAAGAAAAGGTTTATGTTATGAAATGTGGTTATTATGGATTTCTATGTGGCTGCATTATGTTGATATACATATATGCTTGAATATAATGTTGTGTAATTATGTTGACTCGGCTATGTGCGAGTAGGGAGTGTGCATAAGCCGAGGATGACCCGGTTATGTGCGAGTAGGGAATGCGCATAATCCGGTGATGACCCAGCCATGTGCGAGTAGGGAGTGCGCATGAGCTGGTGATGATGATGATGATGAGCTGGTGATGATGATGATGGGTTGATGAGATGATGATGATGGGTATATACGTATATATATATATACATATGTAAATGTGTGTGATATAGCAAATTGATGGACAATGATTTATGGTTGTAATGTACGTAAAATTTGACACATTATACTTTGAGAATTTTCATGAATGTTAGGTTGATTTTATTAGTTTAGCAGGATGGCTATTGTTGAGTGAGGAAAAATGTTTCTCTTGTTGCTTTGTTTTCACTGCATCGAAATTCATGCTCGCTGTAGCGAAAAAACTCTGGGGTTTGGAGGGGTTTTAAATAGGAATGAACTAAATTGCATTGTTTGAAACAAGTGCATCATGATTTTAAATTTTTCCTAATTGTTGCTTGTTCCCTTCCTTGTTCACTCACTGGGTTTATACTCACCATTTTCAAATTCATGTTTTCAGATCACGAGGTAGCCGATAATTAGGACGAGGTGTCCTTGTAGATCTGTGTACATCTTCTGGTAGGTGTCTCGGCATTCGGTAGCTGTATATCCATCCGAGTCACTCCGCTGGAGGTCGAGTATTATTTTGTTATGTATAGATGAACTTAAATGTAAATTTTAAAAGAGTAATGCCAGTACGAGTTGGCAATGTGTATCACTATTTTGACTCAAAGTCATGAAATACGACTTAGTGATAATAAATAGAATCATAAGTAAAATAAATAATAGGCTTGCTTGGATTTAGTGGATTATGTCCATTGGACCCATGCGCCGGTCATGACCCGGAATTTGGGTCGTGACACTAAAACCCTCTATTAATAGGAAAAGTCCATTTATTGTCGCTCATGCCTTCAAAAGCCTTATTACTCGCATTAAATGGTTTTATGTTCTCATTATCGATTTCAAGTTGAATTGTTTTACATTTTTTGTTAAATTAGATTATAATTGAATGCTTGCCTTAGGTAACATGAAGCTAAATCCCTTTATTGACAAAAAAAGCCCATTTACTGTCGCTCATGCCTTCAAAAGCCTTATTACTCGCTTTAAATGGTTTTATAATCTCATTATTGGTTTTAAGTTGAATTTTTTTACATTTTTATTTAAAACAGATTATAATTGAAAGTTTACCTCGGCAAACGTTAAGCTAAAACCTTCTATTAATAGGAAAAGTCCATTTATTGTCGCTCATACGTTCAAAAGCCTTATTACTCGCATTAAATGGTTTTATAATCTCATTATCGATTTCAAGTTGAATTGTTTTCCATTTTTTGTTAAAACAGATTATAATTGAATGCTTGCCTTGGGTAACATGAAGCTAAAACCCTTTATTGACAAGAAAAGTCCATTTACTGTCGCTCATACCTTCAAAAGCCTTATTACTCGCTTTAAATGGTTTTATAATCTCATTATTGATTTTAAGTTGAATTTTTTTACATTTTTATTTAAAACAGATTATAATTGAAAGTTTACCTCGGGAACGTTAAGCTAAAACCCTCTATTAATAGGAAAAGTCCATTTATTGTCGCTCATGCGTTCAAAAGCCTTATTACTCGCATTAAATGGTTTTATAATCTCATTATCGATTTCAAGTTGAATTGTTTTACATTTTTTGTTAAAACAGATTATAATTGAATGCTTGCCTTGGGTAACATGAAGCTAAAACCCTTTATTGACAAGAAAAGGCCATTTACTGTCGCTCATGCCTTCAAAAGCCTTATTGCTCGCTTTAAATGGTTTTATAATCTCATTATTGATTTTAAGTTGAATTTTTTTACATTTTTATTTAAAATAGATTATAATTGAAAGTTTACCTCGGGAAACGTTAAGCTAAAACCCTCTATTAATAGGAAAAGTCCATTTATTGTCGTTCATGCGTTCAAAAGCCTTATTACTCGCATTAAATGATTTTATAATCTCATTATCGATTTCAAGTTGAATTGTTTTACATTTTTTGCTAAAACAGATTATAATTGAATGCTTGCCTTGGGTAATATGAAGCTAAAACCCTTTACTGACAAGAAAAGTCCATTTACTGTCGCTCATCCTTCGAAAGCCTTATTACTCGCTTTAAATGGTTTTATAATCTCATTATTGATTTAAGTTGAATTTTTTTACATTTTTATTTAAAACAGATTATAATTGAATGTTTACCTCGGGAAACGTTAAGCTAAAACCTTCTATTAATACGAAAAGTTCATTTATTATCGCTCATGCCTTCAAAAGCCTTATTACTCGTATTAAATGATTTTATAATCTCATTATCGATTTCAAGTTGAATTTTTTTATATTTTTTATTAAAACAGATTATAATTGAATGCTTGCGTTGGGTAACATGAAGCTAAAACCCTCTATTAAGAAGAAAAGTCTATTTATTGTCGCTCATGCCTTCAAAAGCCTTATTACCCGCTTTAAATGGTTTCCTAATCTCATTATTGATTTTAAGTTGAATTTGTTTTCATTTCTTTTTAAATTGATTATAATTGAATGTTTACCTCGGGAAACGTGGGGCTAAAGTCTTCATTTGACATAAAAAAAGCATTTATAGTCACTCATACCTTCGAAATCCTTATTACTCGCTTTCAAAGGTTTTAGAGTCTCATTATTGATTTCAAGTTGAATTTTTTTACATTTTTAGTTCAAACAGATTAAAATTCAATGTTTACCTCAGGAAACGTTAAGCTAAAACTCTCTATTAACAGGAAAAGTCCATTTATTATCGCTCATGCCCTCAAAAGTCTTATTACTCGCTTTCAATGGTTTTATAATCTTATTATCGATTTCAAGTTGAATTTTTTTACATTTTTTTTTAAAACAAATTGTAATTGAATGCTTGCCTTGGGTAACATGATGCTAAAACCCTCTATTGACAAGAAAAGTCCATTTACTATCGCTTATGCCTTCAAAAGCCTTATTACTCGCTTTAAATGGTTTTATAATCTCATTATTGGTTTTAAGTTGAATTTTTTTACATTTTTATTTAAAACAGATTATAATTGAATGTTTACCTCGGGAAACGTTAAGCTAAAACCCTCTATTAATAGGAAAAGTCCATTTATTATCGCTCATGCCTTCAAAAGCCTTATTACTCGTCTTAAATAGTTTTATAATCTCATTATCGATTTTAAGTTGAATTTTTTTTATATTTTTTATTAAAACAGATTATGATTGAATGCTTGCCTTGGGTGACATGAAGCTAAAACCCTCTATTGACAAGAAAAGTCCATTTATTGTCGCTCATGCCTTCAAAAGCCTTATTACTCGCTTTAAATGATTTTATAATCTCATTATTGATTTAAGTTGAATTTTTTTACATTTTTATTTAAAACAGATTATAATTGAATGTTGACTTGAGGAAACGTTAAGCTAAAACCCTCTATTAATAGGAAAAGTCCATTTATTGTCGCTCATGCCTTCAAAAGCCTTATTACTCGCATTAAATGGTTTTATGTTCTCATTATCGATTTCAAGTTGAATTGTTTTACATTTTTTGTTAAATTAGATTATAATTGAATGCTTGCCTTAGGTAACATGAAGCTAAATCCCTTTATTGACAAAAAAAGCCCATTTACTGTCGCTCATGCCTTCAAAAGCCTTATTACTCGCTTTAAATGGTTTTATAATCTCATTATTGGTTTTAAGTTGAATTTTTTTACATTTTTATTTAAAACAGATTATAATTGAAAGTTTACCTCGGGAAACGTTAAGCTAAAACCTTCTATTAATAGGAAAAGTCCATTTATTGTCGCTCATACGTTCAAAAGCCTTATTACTCGCATTAAATGATTTTATAATCTCATTATCGATTTCAAGTTGAATTGTTTTCCATTTTTTTTTAAAACAGATTATAATTGAATGCTTGCCTTGGGTAACATGAAGCTAAAACCCTTTATTGACAAGAAAAGTCCATTTACTGTCGCTCATACCTTCAAAAGCCTTATTACTCGCTTTAAATGGTTTTATAATCTCATTATTGATTTTAAGTTGAATTTTTTTACATTTTTATTTAAAACAGATTATAATTGAAAGTTTACCTCAGGAAACGTTAAGCTAAAACCCTCTATTAATAGGAAAAGTCCATTTATTGTCGCTCATGCGTTCAAAAGCCTTATTACTCGCATTAAATGGTTTTATAATCTCATTATCGATTTCAAGTTGAATTGTTTTACATTTTTTGTTAAAACAGATTATAATTGAATGCTTGCCTTGGGTAACATGAAGCTAAAACCCTTTATTGACAAGAAAAGTCCATTTACTGTCGCTCATGCCTTCAAAAGCCTTATTGCTCGCTTTAAATGGTTTTATAATCTCATTATTGATTTTAAGTTGAATTTTTTTACATTTTTATTTAAAACAGATTATAATTGAAAGTTTACCTCGGGAAACGTTAAGCTAAAACCCTCTATTAATAGGAAAAGTCCATTTATTGTCGTTCATGCGTTCAAAAGCCTTATTACTCGCATTAAATGATTTTATAATCTCATTATCGATTTCAAGTTGAATTGTTTTACATTTTTTGCTAAAACAGATTATAATTGAATGCTTGCCTTGGGTAATATGAAGCTAAAACCCTTTACTGACAAGAAAAGTCGATTTACTGTCGCTCATCCTTCGAAAGCCTTATTAATCGCTTTAAATGGTTTTATAATCTCATTATTGATTTAAGTTGAATTTTTTTACATTTTTATTTAAAACAGATTATAATTGAATGTTTACCTCGGGAAACGTTAAGCTAAAGCCTTCTATTAATACGAAAAGTTCATTTATTATCGCTCATGCCTTCAAAAGCCTTATTACTCGTATTAAATGATTTTATAATCTCATTATCGATTTCAAGTTGAATTTTTTTATATTTTTTATTAAAACAGATTATAATTGAATGCTTGCGTTGGGTAACATGAAGCTAAAACCCTCTATTAAGAAGAAAAGTCTATTTATTGTCGCTCATGCCTTCAAAAGCCTTATTACCCGCTTTAAATGGTTTCCTAATCTCATTATTGATTTTAAGTTGAATTTGTTTTCATTTCTTTTTAAATTGATTATAATTGAATGTTTACCTCGGAAAACGTGGGGCTAAAGTCTTCATTTGACATAAAAAAAGCATTTATAGTCACTCATGCCTTCGAAATCCTTATTACTCGCTTTCAAAGGTTTTAGAGTCTCATTATTGATTTCAAGTTGAATTTTTTTACATTTTTAGTTTAAACAGATTAAAATTCAATGTTTACCTCAGGAAACGTTAAGCTAAAACTCTCTATTAACAGGAAAAGTCCATTTATTGTCGCTCATGCCCTCAAAAGTCTTATTACTCGCTTTCAATGGTTTTATAATCTTATTATCGATTTCAAGTTGAATTTTTTTACATTTTTTTTTAAAACAAATTGTAATTGAATGCTTGCCTTGGGTAACATGATGCTAAAACCCTCTATTGACAAGAAAAGTCCATTTACTGTCGCTTATGCCTTCAAAAGCCTTATTACTCGCTTTAAATGGTTTTATAATCTCATTATTGGTTTTAAGTTGAATTTTTTTACATTTTTATTTAAAACAGATTATA